>NC_139595.1:2950382-3255382 GCF_946808225.1 Silurus aristotelis | reverse complement strand
GCATTAAAGAGGCATCAAAAGTCGAAAAAAGATGTGTTGAAAAAAACAGAAATGTGTGTTGGTATCATGACACATACACGTTTATGCAGTGTGTGTATGTGTGTGTTTCCACAAAGCTTCACGTTTCATAAAAGCAATTCATTAAAAGGCGACATGCAGAAATCGCTGCACGACACCGCTTTAAATCGGACCCCTTTCCAACCGCACACACACTATCAAACCCACGCAGCTTCATCCCCTACATCATTAGTGGAAAAAACGCTTTCGACAAGAAAAGTCACAGAGGTTACAGAAATGTAGCTCAACTACATTAAAGGTGCGTTTTTCTTTTCTTTTCTTTTTTTACGCTTTATAGAAAAAAAAGAAGCGTTGATGAACTGAAGAAAAGAAAAGAAGAAAGAAGAAAAGGCGTTGATGAACTGTATCTCTGTAACCGTGGCTCCGATGAGGCAAATCCGGCTGCCGGATTTGTACTAATTAAAACTTGTGTTGTAGTATTTTGGTTGCTGTAGCAACAGGTCGTTCAGAGCAACTTTCTGCAGCAGAAGCACACAGTCGGTGATGATACAGAGATGAAAAATGAGCTGCTATACAAAAATTACAAAAAAATGCATTTTAATGTAATAAGGTTTATGATCATTTTGTTAATTATGGAAGGAGTCTCCAGTGCCAGTAACTTTTGCAAAGATACAAAGAAAAACAGTTTGGTTTGTGCGTTTTGAGCATCCTTTTCCATATTTAGTTCTTGTTTGCTGTCATAATGACCTCCATTTTTCTGAGAAGATGTTCCACTAGGTTTTGTGGAGATTTGTGGCGATTTATTCAGAAACAAAAGTCTTAGTAAAGTCAGGTACTGATGTAGGTGAGGTAAAGAGGCCTGGGGTGCAGTCAGCATTCACATTTATTGCTCAATAGGGCTTTATAGCAGGCCCCTCAAGATCTTCCACACACTTCTAATCCATGTAAACCATATCTTCAAGGAGCTGGTTTTGTATACAGGCATTTTGTCATGCTGAAACACTTTTGGGTCTCGTAGTTCACAGGCAAATTTGACATACTGTACAATTGGGTGCCTCCAACTTTGTGGTAACAGTTTGGCTAAAACAACATCTGGCTGGAAAAGTCAGGTGTCCCAATACTTTTGTCCAAATAGTGTATATTGTTCTGTATTCTTTTATCCTTTATTATATAAAATGCAGTAGTCACCCAAATACCTTGTTCCAAAAAAACTAAATTACCAAAGTGTTGCATTTAAGGTGCATTTTGTTTTCAGTCAGGACACGTTCCAAAAGTTTCCTGGATGGCGTAGAGTTTCTGAATTAAGCAATTCAGAGAAATCAGCAGAAAGTGCAAAGTTAAAACTTTGACCACGGCTTTTTGTATACCGACTGATTAACGCATGACTATGGAAGCCTGTTTACGCTACATAAAAAAAAAAAAAAACATTCCCAAATTCCAACTTTATTTCTCGTAATTCCAACTTTATTTTTTCACAATTCCAACATTTTTCCCGCATTGCCAACCTTTTGTCTTGCAAGTCCGACTTTATTTTTTGTGCTTATGACTTTTCTCTTGCAATTCCGACTTTTCTTCTTGCAATTCTGACTTTACTTCTTACAATTCCGACTTTATTTCTCGCAATTCCGACTTTATTTCTCACAATTCCGACTTTATTTCTAACAACAAAGATGTAGCGGAGCTATCCCGTCTGCTCCTGCTTTAAAATTAGAATGTAATATGTACATAGCAGACAGGAGCTCATGCTACAATGGCTGCGTTTTCTCTGTCCAGGTACAAAAGAGAGCAGTTTGTGAAAACACTAACTAAAATAATCCATTATGATTTTATTTATTGTTTTACAGAACGGTCTATTGATTGTGGTGTAGTTAATTTTCAATATGTAAAGCTTTCTGGCACTACAGAGGGGGTGACGCTGCCTGAATGGCTAAAAAAGTCGAAATTGTGAGAAATAAAATCATTAGACAACTTATTTTTTTTATGTGCCGGAAACGGTCTTTGAAACATTATGAAAAATCTCTTTACACCACAAATATACACAAATACAGACTCTTTGTATAGTGTGTATGTCAGGATTGCAACCCTTAAGGGTGTGCTCTTGTTGGTAGCTCAGTGGTTAAGGCATTGAGCTTGGAAGGTCACAATTTCAAAATCCAGCACCACTCAGCTTTCACTGTTGGGCCCTTGAGCAAGGCCCTTATTCCTCAACTGTCATGCTAGGTGCCATGGTCCACTGTAATGTCAAGTTAGGATCATAGTCCCAGCAATCAACTATCGGTTTTGTTGTTTAATCAGCCCCGATAGTTGATTGCTGGAACTATCGTCTATTGGCAAAAATCCATGCCGATAGTTTTTCCGGGTTGCGTTAAACTGTATGAGAGCGGCCTCTAGAGGCAAATCACTGATGCCACTTGCTGTTTATTCATTCTGGATCTCATTGTTAATGTTTATTTGGAGTGTTACATTTTGTTTAAGTTTGAATGCATGTCATTTATTTCCTCAATATTTATTAATAGAATTCATACAATCATTTATTTCAAGTAGCAAATTTCCAAACTCAATACTCCTTTTTTTTTTTTATTCCTGTAATAAAATACTTTTTTACATAGAGTGTTTTTTTTATGTAAGACTATCGGCGAGTACGATCCAACCTAGCTTTCGGTTTCGGTAAAATCGGTAACCTCTAGTTCTTAATATCTCAAATCCTGTGCATGTTGAGTCTTGTGTTTGGTCCCATGATGATAATGATGCAAAACAAACAAAAATCTAAAGTCGAAAATTTACTGAGAGAAAGGAAAAGAACAACGGTTCCTGTGAAGGAAAAAAATTCCTGGTTAAAAACTCCCCATGTTTCTTATCTCCAAGAAGAAAATCTGGCAAAAAAAGAAGCTCAGGACTCTGGAAACTGTATGAGCAATGCAGGCAAAGCTTCTCCTTTCTCCTTAAATACAATACAGCACGATCATTATGCGTCTTCCTTCGAATTTACTCAGTTTTATACTAAACACTTATTAATTTCATTGAGTATTCTAATAGTGAGAAGCGTCATTTAATGCGTAAAGACACGGTTTCTTCAATTCGGTGTTACAAACAACTTTCTCCTTCATTTTCACATTCGTTTTGACAATCGAGCACAGAGGAGTTTATTAGAAAAGAATGTAGCGGAGACCTTGCAGCCTTGTCTCTGGCCTGTCCGCCCCGATGAGGACGCTTCATGAGTAGGAGCTCAGCACGCTCGGCTAAACCCAGCGGAGTGGGCCCTCCCCGTTACCATGGCGACGGTCAGCTGTTCGAAAATGCCACACTGTGTTAACGGGGGAAGTGTGAATCCAAATCGATCGTGTACACACACACACACACACACACACACATGGGTCATCAAACTGTACAACACATCCTCTCAATAAATTCAGTACAAAAGCCACATATATATATATATATATATAATAACTATAATACAAGTTTTTAAAATGTACTTCTATCTCTGTCTTTCTCTGTCTTTCTCTGTCTTTCTAGCGTTGTCTTTCTGTCTGTCCCTCTCTGTCTCTATCTCGCTGTCTCTGTCTCTTTCTTGCTGTCTCTCTCACTCTATGTCTCTCTCTTTGTTTCTCTCTCTCTCTCTCTCTCTCTTTCTCTCTCTCTCTCTCTCTCTCTCTCTCTCTCTCTGTCTTTTTCTCTCACTTTACAAACCGCTTTGTTTTTTGTTTCCTCAATGCCAAGTTCAGGAGAGATGTGTGCGATCAAAAGGTCTGGCACTTCTCATTCTGCGAGCCACCAGTTGCCATAGTGAGGTTGCCTTATGGTTAGAAAAATCCCCCAAGAAAACAAAAAAAGTAATAATAATAATTAGAGTTACATTCTTCAACACATTCAAAGACTAAATGCTCTGACATACATACACACACACTCTTACACAATATGAACAAAAGTATTCAGACACTTTTCAAGCCATATGTGCTGCTTCCCAAACTGTTACCACGAAGCTGGAGGCACATCATTAAAAAGAATGTCTTTGGATGCGGTAACAAAATTTTTCCTTGACTCTTCGACCCCCTGCTCTGAGGCATCTGAAGCCGTGCTTTCAAGAATCTTTCTTTCTTTCTTTCTTTCTTTCTTTCTTTCTTTCTTTCTTTCTTTCTTTCTTTCTTTCTTTCTTTCTTTCTTTCTTTCTTTCTTTCTTTCTTTCTTTCCTATTTGCTGTCAGATCTAACTTTTAGCAACATAAGGTAACAAATAAAATAAAATAATCTTAAAAATAAGATTTTGCTGTGATGTTAAACTCCTGTTCCAAAGCATTGACATTTCAAGGCTGCTTTCATAAAATGTAAAATACACATTTCCGATTAAAATAAACATTCACCATAAGAGCGCTTATATGTTTTCATTGTTGATTTTCATTGTAAGACTTAGATAAAGTGGAGAATCGCTGTACGAATAAACAGCTTGTTTCTATGGATATGATAAAGTAGTAGAAGGAGTGTATTAATATACTGAAACGTGTGATTTGCGTTGCAGGTGGAAAAATGGTCAGGTCTTCTCAACGAATCAAATACGAGGATTCATCAGCGACGTGATAACAGGAGCTTTATCGCTACCTCGAGTAGGAACTTGGCAAGCTCGTCCTGCCTCTGTTCCAGGTTTTGGATATTTAAAGCGGTTTTAACTCAGGAGTGTAAACTGGACAAAGAAAACATGCAGCATCTTCTGGTGAATCCAGCAAGCCTGGTCAAATTCTCTTTTTAGAAAAGAAACAAACAATTGAAATCCAAAAGCCAAGAAAACAAGTGGAACTGACCCAAACTTCATCCCAGAATACACATAATACTCCTATAACCCATTGCATTTGGGGTGGAAAAAGATATTTAAATGAAAAAATTAGTTTCAGTGGCTAGATACTGATCATTATTAGAATATTAGCTTTTAGCTAACATTTAGACAGACTGTAACCTGATGTTATGAAAAAAAGTCATGCTATGATGCCGAATATGTTATATCATTAATAATGCCCTTATTTAAATAAATATTTCCCAGGATAAATAATCAAGTTATACAGTATAGAAGCAGAAATAGTGTTTTCATGCACATGAAAAGCACAAGTCAACATGGGTTACATATATGAGGTGGATCGTCATCTTCGGGAAGAGGGTGAAGCCCGCAGGAGCCAAAGAAATGAGATCATGTGGGTTGTGCAGCCTTCCTGATCTCTCGTCATCTTGCACGTTGCGGCATCGCAGTGTGTCAAACGTATGTCTGCTCAAATGTCTCTGTGGCAGATTTGCCCCGTTTCATGTTGTTTCTTGTTGACCAGGATGAGATCGCAGATGTGGTAATGCATGTGGTCAGAAGAGCACCAGTTGCACAGCTCCTGATGTGCACATGACGACGTCTTTAGCACACTGACTTATGAAGGTCGGTGTTACCTGTGACTGTGCGTGCGGCCTTGTGCTGCTATTTGTTGGTGTGCTACAAAACTAGCCTCGAATCTTTATGATGCCACCTGGTACAAATTATATAGACATTAATGTTAAGACATCTGACTTCTCCAGCCAATATGTGGTTTTTCCCCAAATTGTTAACACAAACAAATTGTATGGGACGTCTTTGGGAAATTGGGAAATTTTCCCTTCACTTTGTACTAGGAGACCCAAAACTCGTCCAACATGACGATATGCACAAAGCCATCTCCATAAAGATACGCTTTAAATGGCTTGGAGGGGAAGATCTCCTGCTATAAAGCTCTGACTCTCAACCCTATTTTTTTATTATTTGGGATGAATATGACTGCTGACTGCACCATTTGCCTCCTCACCTCATCTAGATCAGTACCTGACTATTATTTGTGGGTAAATGAGCACAAATGACCTGCCCGTGTAAGTTCATAGTGAAGGTGTAACAGTGATATGTGCACTCAAATATGTCAACTAACGTTAAAAAAAGAAAAATTGATGCAGAATGTAGAGATATCCAGATTCAAATCCAGATCCAGATCCTCTCTCAGTCATGAACATTTGTGCGCTGTCCTTCGCATATCCACCTCAGATGTTCATCCTGACTTCAGTGCACTTGTTCAAGCCCAAAACAGGCCAAAACAGTGTGTATTTAGATAGATAGATAGATAGATAGATAGATAGATAGATAGATAGATAGATAGATAGACAGACAGACAGACAGACAGACAGACAGACAGACAGACAGACAGACAGACAGACAGACAGACAGACAGACAGACAGACAGATAGATAGATAGATAGATAGATAGATAGATAGATAGATAGATAGATAGATAGATAGATAGATAGGCCCTTCTCTAGTAGCTTACATCATGTACATACTGTATGGCTGAACCAATTAGAAAACATGATCTCTGAACACATCTGGCATGTAGATAAAAATTTACTTTCCAGCCACGATTCCTAGAAAAACTGCTGTATCACAAAAGTCACAATTTAACGAAAAAAAACAAAAAAAAACACGCTGCTTAAATTCAGCTGCTAAAACGTCACACTGTTTCATAAAACCACTGTGGCACACGGGTCATAGTTAAAAGGTAAAGCGAGCTTCTCTACCACTTTTATCTGCACATTACAGTGGTTGGCAGCGCTGTGACCGGTCTCAGTGTTTGCGTGGGCAGAAGAACGGGTGATTAAAAAAGTCGTGCGAGAGCAGCCGATGGTGTAGGTTCGCATGAAAAAGATGTTTTCCAAGCTTTCGGTTTTGACTAATGAACTATGAACAGTTTGCATATCATGCAGGCGTACATTATTTAAGAAAATTGGTTTGACCAACATCAAAAATGTATTCATAAATTTTGCATTATACAGAAGCATTCGCAATGTATCGAAAGTATGGTATAGCGACGTCGTGTAAATAAATAAAAAATTTAAAACGCCTGCATCAGTTCTCAGATGGATACGGTTTCCTAAGGAAATGCAGTAATCCATTTCTACTGACTGTGTGGGAAAATATTCTTAAACGGTGTGTCGGCTGAAATACAGTCCCTTACTGAATAAAATACATGTTGGATTAAATAAACAAAAAAGTTTAATTTGGGAAAAATATTCTCAGGACAAACTGATACAACAGACAAATATAGGACAAATATAGACAAGACAATATTTAATAAAGGAATTTGAAGAATAGAGTGAGTGCCATTACTTTTGCATTGGTCGAAATATAATCGAACAAATAAACAAAAGAAAACGAGCAAATCTAGTAGTAGTTCTACTTCTGATAATACATCGATACGTAAATAAATAAATCACATTAATTTGTTATTATTATTATTATTATTATTATTATTATTATTATTATATTTGTTGTTATTTTTGTTATTCTTCTTGTTCCAAACAAATACTCATTGCAGAATATATCACAAAACAACAAAAATGTCATTTACACACATTAATTTAAATCAGTTTTATATTAATGTGGAAATTTCAATTATTGATTGCTCACTTTATCCTTTTATAGGTTTTTTTTTTTTTCTTTTTCAAATCCAGATTTACAATCTTTTTTCTCTCACTGTCTCTCACTCGGTTACTCTCGCTCTGTTTCTCTCACTTTATCTCTTTTTTTCTCATCGAGTCTCACACTGTTATTCTCACTCTGTCTCTCATTTTTTATATTTTTCCCTCATTGTTTCTCACTCTGTTTCTTTTACTCTATCTCTCACTCTGTCTCTCACATTAACTCTTTTTCTCTCACTGTCGCTCACTTCATCTCTTTTTCTCTCATTGATTCTCACACTGTTTCTCTCACTCTGTTATTCTTACTCTGTCTCTCATTTTTTCCATTTTTCTCTCATTGTTTCTCAATCTGTTTATCTTACTCTCTTTTTTCCACACTGTTTCTTTTACTATCTGTTTATTGGTTTAACTCACTCTGTTTCTCTCTCTCTCTCTTTCGCTCTCTCTCTCTCTCTCTTTTGCTCTCTCTCTCTCTCTCTTCATGACTCTTACCGATAGTGAAGCTGAATCCATCGATGCTGAACGTCGCACTCCTCCCTTTCTTAAGTCCCTGTTTCCTGCCGCTGTGCTCCGTCATTCCCTCCTTCCTCCTCTCTCCTCTCCCTCAGGCCAGTGTCGAAGCTCTGCAAGCTCAGGCTTCACACTAATTTACACGCTCACGCACCACAGACAGCGCTGTGATGCGGAGTGGAGCGTCTGCCAGAGGTGCCAGAGGGTTGCCGTGTGTGTGTGAGACCTTCGGGGTGAAGTTTTGTAGAGGCAGCTTTCTTTTCTTTCTCTGTCTCTCTCTCTCTCTCTCTCTCTCTCTCTCTCTCTCTCTCTCATCCTCCTCCTCCTCCGTAATCCACCTCCTTCCTCTCTCAGTGCTGGCCTTGCCTCACACTCTCTACATTATTCTCTTTCTCTCTCACTCTCTCTTTTCTTCTCTCTTTGTGTATCACACTTTCTGTTACTTACACACACAGACACACACACAGCATTGTTCTGAATTATGCCTATTTCCCCAGATAATGGCAGACTGTGTAATTTTTGTTTCATTTGTGTTTCAATTGCCAACACAAAGGCTGTCATTTTTGACTTACGATGAAAAGAGAGAGACAGAAAGACAACCAGGCAGACTTTCAGAGAGAGAGAGAGAGAGAGAGAGAGAGAGAGACAGACAGACAGACAGACAGACAGACAGACAGACAGACAGACAGACAGACAGACAGACAGACAGACTGGATAGACACCCAGGCAAACAGAGACACAAGCAGAGCGACAACAATACAGACAGGCAGAGAGACAAAGAGAACAAAGAAAAAGAGAGACAGGCAGAAAGACAGAAAGACAGCCTGAGAGATGGACAGGCAGTGAGACAGGAAGATAAACCAGACAGACAAGCAGAGAGTCAGAAAGACAGTCAGGCAAACTGGCAAGGAGACAGAAAGACTGACAGGCAAACAGACAGCCAGGCAGACTTGCAAATAGACAGACAGACAGACAGACAGACAGACAGACAGACAGACAGACAGACAGACAGACAGACAGACAGACAGACAGACAGACAGACAGACAGACAGACAGACAGACAATTAAATGCTGTGCTTTTATTTTGCTTTGATACTTTCTCCACTTAAACCAGAAAACTTGAAACAAAAAAAAACAAACAGATTTTTTGTGTGTGTGTGTGTGTGTGTGTGTGTGTGTGTGTGTGTGTGTGTGTGTGTGTGTGTGTGTGTGTGTGTGTTTGTGTGTGTGTGTGTGTTTGTGTGTGTGTGTGGGTGTCAGATCATTGTCTGGAGACCATGGCGAGAAAATTTACACACACACACACACACACACACACACACACACACACACACACACACACACACACACACACAAACACACACCCACACACACCCACACAAACACACATGGGAAACCTGTTAATGCACCAGTTGAATCTGCGCACTTATAAATTCTGAGACCTGGAAGACGCCGTCCCTGGAGAAAATGTGTTCGAAGTAAATTTCTTTCTTCACCCAAAGCGGTAAATAATGTCATATTTCAAACCTGAGAAATTCTCGAATCTGATTGGTCAGAAGGTATCGATTAATTTCCTGTTGTAGAACTTTTACAGGAAAAAGTCTTCAGCACAGTTTTTTCGACGAAAGGAACAACAGTTTAAAGATAATATAACGTAAGCGGTAACGGGAAGCGTCAGGTTGCCAAGTAATCCCATAACCCTCAAACTAACGATACATGAAAAGTACTGCTGTTCGGCGATATATCGTCATCATCATCAGACCATTTCATTCGACTGCTAATATAATGGCAATAGAATAGCATAATAATTTAACACATCCTTTCAAATTTCAATTATTAAGAATATATAGACTTTGAAATTATGTCAAAAATGTGATTTCTTAAATAAATAAAACCTATATACAATGCTTATCAAAAAAATGTGGAGACACCTGGTCTTTTAAAGTTGCATGTTCCTTTTGTTTCTATGCAACAAACTAAGCAATCTAACGGTATAAACATTAACATTAATGTAAAAAAAACAAAAATATGCATAGTATCAAAAGAACCATCAAATTAATGCTAAAGATTTTAGCAAATAACATGCAGTTTCTTAGCCAGAGAATGTCAAAACTAATCTTCATAAAAATAGCTAACTTATAATGTACACTGTATAATGTACAGTATTATTTTAGCTAACTGTTCGCTTAACATACTAAGAGGTTTATTAGCCAGATAACCAACAAGCTAATAGTATGATTATAGCTAACAAATAACATGCAGTTTCTTAGCCAGCTAATCTTGTGGAACATAGCTATAATGAATAATGTATTGTGAAGTTTATAAACCTTAAATATTTATGAGAACTAATTAAGTAACCAGGAAACTAGCTAATGGACAAAATATTATGAAGTTTATTAGCCAGGAAGTTCACATGCTAAGTAACATGTGCTGTGTATAAGCCCAGGAACCTACAAGCTAATCTTCATTTTAGCTAATAGCTTAACATTCAAAGAATTTAAATAAGCCAGAGAACATAGTCATTTTCATTGCAATTGCTAACTACGAGTACATTATGAAGTTTACAGTGTGGAGACACCACGTCTTTTAGGGTTTTTTTGAGAGACAAATGCATTTTTCTTTTGTTTCTATGCAACAAACTGAGAAATGTAACGGTATATAAGTTTACGTTGTCCAAACAAATATATAAAAGTACAGAGCTACAATTTTATTCTTATTGAAAAATCCTCCATTAGCATTAATAACAGCTTTACACACTTTCGGCATCTGAACAGTTTGTTTCTCCAAACAATAATACAACGGCAACTTCGGACTCCAGGTGAAAGTTGAAGAAACGATAAAACTTTTTGTTTTTAAACTCTGTCTATCTCTCCGTCTCCCTCACTCTCTCTCTCGTTCTGGAAAACCCGAAGCTTGACTGGCCAACTTGCAGTGTTGTAGCTCCCCATATCACAAATCAAAGAAAATAATACAATTTTATCACAAACCAGAGCATTCTGTCGTCACCCCGCTTTTATGCGCGCACCAGTTCTTTTAGACAGCTGTGTTATTTGCCCAGTTGTTTTTTGCAGTAGATGTCTGTCACCAGGCAACAGCTCGAGGTTTTTATCTGGGATGGAGATGGAGAGTCGGATTAACGGGAGGGGAAAAAAACCCGAACCGATAGATAACAAAGCACTGTTCTTCTTTTCGATATAGTTCAGAGCCTGCGCAATGAGTGAGACAGCTGAAGCTGAATGAGGAGGGAGAGACATTAAAGCAGTGTGTGCAAACCAGATTCATTCCTCTCTATTATGTATACACCCTCTATATAAAGGTTTGAAGGTTAGGGGTTATGGGTAAGTGTTGGAGTTAGGAATTAAGGTTAAGGTTTAAGGGTCAGGGTTCAGGTTAAGGTTAGTAAATAGGGATTAGGAATTGGGGTTAGAACCTAAAGTTAGAGGTAGATTTAGCAATTAGGGTATGAGATTAAGGGGCAGAGTTTATGCTTAGGAACTAGGTTTAGGCCTTAAAGCTAGGGATAGGGTTATTAATTGGGTAAGGGTTTAAGGGTCAGGGGTTAGGGTGAGAAATTAGGGTTAGGGCTTAGGGGATAGGGGTTAGCAATTGGGGTTGGGTCTTAAAGACCAAGGGTTAATGTTTAAAATTAGGATTAGGTTTAAAGGTGAGAAATTAGGATTAGGTTTTAAGGATCTGAGGTTAGGGTTAAAAATAAGGGTTATGCCTTAAGGATTATATTTGAGGTCTTTTAGTTTGGGGTAGGGTTTAGTGTTAAGGGGCAGGGGTAATGGTTAAAAATAAGAATTTAATCTTAGGAAATATAGTTAGGTTATATTTAAAGGCTGGGATTAGGAGTTGGGTTAAATTTTAAGGGTCAACGTTTATTATGATTATGAATTAGGGGGTTAGGAGTTAGGGTTTAAGGTTTGGGGTAGGTTTAAGAATTAAGGTTAGGACTTAGTGTTAGAATTAGGGTTAAGGTTTAGAGCTTAAGGTTAGGAGTTAGGGTAAGGGCTCAGGATTAAAATAAGCGCTAGGGCTCAAGGTTAGAGGTAGAATAAAAAGAAAAAAGGATTTGCAATATGTTCGAAATTATAATTAGGGTTTAAATTTAAAAATTAGGATTAGGTCTTAAGGATCAGGGGTAGAAATTATGATTATGGTTTAAAGTTTGTGTTTAGATCTTACAATTAGGGCTTGGGTTTAAGGGTTTAGGTGTTATGATTAAAAATTTGGGATTGGTTTTAAGCATTATGGTTAGGTCTTAAAGGTTAGGATTAGGAATTGGGTTAAGGTTTAAGGGTCAAGGGTTAGGATTATGAATTAGGGTTTAGGGGATAGGAGTTAGGGTTAGTGTTTAAGGTTAGGAGTTAGGGTTGGGGTTTAAATAAGGGTAAGAGCTTAAGGTTAGAGGTAGAGTTACAATTTCAGGTTAGGGCTTCATGTTAGAAATTATGAATAGGGTTTAAGGATCAGGGTTTAGGGTTGAAGATTAGGAATTAGTTTAATTGTTATTGGTCAAGGGTTAGTTTTATGAATTAGGGTTATGGTTCGGATTTAGGGTTAGGGCTTAAGAGTTGGGTTAGGGTTAAGATTTTTGGTTAGGGTTTAAGGTTTGTCAGAGGGTAAGGAATTAATGTTAGGTCCTAGGATTAAAATTAGGTTTACGGTTTAAGGGGCAGAGATTACAGATGCCTGTTTTTTTTGGATCTTCCAAATCTACAAATATACCTGGGTACAAAAACAAGTCCAAGGTCAGGAATAGTCGTCTTCAAGTCTTAAGGGGATTGTTGACAGGTTGCTGTGGTACATGAGGAACTGGTAGAAAAATAACACACTTTATGGTGGTAATAGTGTGGGACCACATCATTGTAATGTATTGTACTCACATTCCAAAAAACACCACACATCAGTTCAAGCAACATTGTAAGCAGCTGTATTTGAAAAGTCAAAACCAGAAAGCCATTTCCTAAATGTCCAACATGAATTTAGACAGCATGGGCTTTCCCAAAATGTGCATCTACAAGACACTCAAACAATCAATACAAACTTTATGCATTATCACCCACTAGACCGATCTAAAACAGTTCATTAATAATCCGTATCAGACCATGACGCACCTTGGAATCCCCTTCAATCCACCCCTCGTCTCCTCTTCCGTACACCACCTCAGCCTGAAGGAGCAATAAAAACCATGTGACACTGTGTTGACTCTGATGGCAAACACTGGAGGATACACAAGCTCATTAACGTCTCCTCCAACTCGAGGTGCGAATGGAAAGCATGAGAGCGTCTTCGGCTACGCCTTGTGCCTCTCGGCAGTTTCCGTGGAGACAGGGCAAAGTAATTAAGGGAGTGCGAGCGGCCAGGGAGCGCGTGTATTCCCAGAGTATGGCCTCATTAGAGGGACATTTAAGGTAATGTCGGAGATGTTTCCAGCGCACAGGAAACACAATGGCTTTGCCAATCGCTGGCATCATGAGTGCTTCCACTTAAAAAGGGTTGTCTGAGGTTAGACAAGGCAAAGCCAAGGGCACTTTAAGGTTCTCAAGGTGAAATAGTTGGGACGCAGTTTCAATCAAACCTCATGTCAAATTGAGATCTTTGAAGACCTTTAAAAATTGTTTGAGAGCTTTGATATGATTCCGAAGGATGACGTATTTCATAATAGCATATTAAAGTGATTGGCTGCTTTATGAGAAAGTTTCTAGAGGAGCTCTGTTTACAAGAAAGTACACTATTTATCTACGTTTATACCCTATCACCTTCCACAGCAATACAGCGCTCCCAGCATTCCTGCCACTTCTGGAATGTGTCCTGGAATTCTTTTTGCTTCATCTCAAGCACCTTCTGCCATTCGCGCAATGGCGTCAAAATGGTGGGTGCAGAAATGGGTTCTTGTGAATTGCAGATTTTTTTGGTCAATCTGTTTGGCTGGTTTTCATTTTTCCTCCGCTTCATCCCACAAACAGTTAATTAAGATATGATACAGAAAATTCCTTGAATTTAAACATTTATGAAACAACACAAGCCTCTCTCACTAACAATACAGTTCCACAAAGTTACTGGCAATCTTTTTCCAAATGTATATGGATATGAAGCCCGGGACACACCATACTGACGGACAGTTTGTGTCGGGGTTTTAAGCCTCGGTCGGCTTTAGTCTTGTTTCCTCACTGTTGGCTCTGGTCGGACCACGCCAGCTGTTTTCAGCCATTTCTGTATGTTGAATCAGCAGCGGAAAAAGAAAGAGAACTCCGATTGACAATTTAGCACACGCGAAAGAAATGAGAAGAAAACCCGGAACACGCTTGTTGTCATTCTTCCTCTTGTTTTTATAACTCAGGAGACAAGATTGAAAGAAGCTTCACGGGTTCGTAAGTAACGATCACGGGCAGAGTAAACACTGCTTGCTTTATACAGTATATTTACAGTATTGCCACCTGGTGGTATTGGACAGTTATGTTCCCTCACGCAAGAGCCGAATGAACATGCAGGGTTTGGTGAGTCAGATGCTCCTGCCTAATAATCGGCCTAATTTCCAGTACAATCAGTCGCATATACACATATATCTTGACCAAGTAAGTAAGAGTAAGACACACTCCCAGTGGCAGGATGCAAACTCTGAATTGATTTGGACAAAAAGCTGCTGCTAAATTTGAATGATTTCGAAATAAAACTGTGAATATCTTTTCTATAGATTATGCCTTAAAACGCATTTTGCTTTCAGGGGTAGTGTCTTAGGATTTTACTGTGTGTTTCATAGAACCTGACGTTCTGCAGATTTCATCTCAAATCACTCGACAAGCAATCACGGCAAGTGACAACGCCTACTGAAACCGAGTCTGTTCCAATCAGGATCAAACCTACGCAGTTTCTGAACGCCACGTACACACGCCATTTCCTTTATTATTAGAATCGTTTTCTGATTGCCGTGTTTTTCGAAGTCCTCGACTCCTCACCGTTGGTTCCGCATTCACAGGAACTCATTTCAGAACTGAGCCGGATAAAAAGTGACTGATAGCTCATGCATTAGGGAAAAAAAGCAGATAATTGAAAGCATTTATTGATGTAATCTGAAATAGCTTTTGACAGTTGGCAGGCAGGAGGCGTTTCCCACATGTAATATATTCCAATGACTTGATTTTCATTTGTCAGACACATTTATTTTTCAAATCAAATTAGCAAGACATTTTTTTTTTATATTTTTTGTATATTTTTAGGCCTTGTCTTGGTTCTCACATTGCAAATATTCTGCAAATAAATGCACTAAATAATGCAACAACTGCATTCATTAGTCAGAAAAACAGAAACTATGCCAAACAAAACTACAACCCTAATTCCAAAAAAATTGGGATGTAATGTAAAATGCAACTATTTTAAAATCTAATCGAATTTTAGGGATAAGAGAAGATAGAAAACATATACAATGTTTAAAATTAGAAAAGGTATCATTGAAAAGAAAAAATAAGGTCGTTTTGCTGGCTGCAGACCGTTTGCTAAAGTTTTGGGAGAGGACTGTTGTCCCATATGTGTCTGATACCGGATTCTAGCTGCTCGACAGTTCTGGGTGTTCTTTGTTGTGTTTTTCATTTCATGATCCGCCAAATGTTTTCAAATGGTGAAAGGTCTAGACTGCAGGCAGGGTATAGTAGAATACGCAGTATGCAGTTAGCATTGTCTTGCTCAAATATGTAAGACCTTCCCTGAAAAAGACGTTTTCTGGATGGAAGCATTTGTTTGGTGAATTGGGGTTGTATAAATCATAATATAATTCAATAATAATTACCACTTTTCTTATTGTTCAACTTTTTCTGCAACAGAGTCAAAGTGGTTTTTTGTTGCAGTCGAATACTGGAGTTCTTAATATTCTAATAGAAGCAACCAATTTTATTTTTCATTACTTCATGTACCCGAGTGTGACTCCTCTTGCTTGGAGGAAAGTTTATTGTCCTCATCAGGGTCTTTATAGATGTTCTAGGAAGCACTTCAGAGCAATTTTTATTTTCACAGTACCGACCATTAAATCATAAAAGAAAGAGAAATTTTAAAGTGGATTAATATTCTAGGTTCTGGATCTACCACAAAACTGACCCAAGGTGGTTACTGATGATGAGCTGATGAATGTCAAATACTATAAATGTGTGCCATTCACATTTTATTCAGAATTTCACTGGAAACATTTTTTTTAAATGAACATGGCACATCAGTCCTATGAATGGTTTTAAATTATTTTATTTCATGAAGGGTGCCAATAATTCTGTTTTGACTCTACGGACTCTGTTTTGACTCAAGGATCTCCATGAACCTGTTATGACCTTAAAACTGATTTTGACCAAGAGTATTAGATTTAGGATCAGGATAATTATTTTATATTTTAAATACTATTATAGTTTTTTTTTATTATTATTATTATTATTATTATTATTATTATTTATATTTAAAAAAAATGTATGCAATATTTTTAATAAATTTTACATTATATAAAATTTGAAGACACTATTTTTCCATATTATAAATAATATTTGTTTTTATATATTTTTATATTTTTATATTTTAAATAATAATGAAATATATTTCTATATTTCTTTTTTTTATAAAGAAAAAGTAGCGCAACATATATGTGAGATTTATATTTTCATTTGTTTATATTTTAGTAATATTAAAGTGGATGCAATATAGTTTTATATTTCTTTTTTCTTTTACTCTTTTTATTTTAAAGTATAAAAAAGTTAACACAGTGCATATTTTTGAATTTAACTAATCTTAAAGTTAATGCGATCATTTTGCATATTTTTAGTTTAACTAATATAAATCTTAGTGCAATATATGTTTTATGTTAAAATTTCTATAAATCTAAACTAATATAAAAGTTTATGCACTACTTTTAAAAAAAAAGAATTGAAAGAAATATATTAGTATATTGAAGATCTGAATGTTGTGGTGCGTGATCTCCTTGACAGCACATTTTTATTATGTGTAACAGAACACATCAGCGATCGTGACACTCAGAAATTTCTAACCTGATCTATAAGAGGTGATCTAATGAGCCAAACGAGCTGTCGCTTATTTTAGAAGAACATCCAACTCGTTCGTTAAGACTTAGCCGTGGTTGGTGTCTCCCTTACCCACGAGTCCCTGTGGAGCAGCAGGTGAGAGTCGAGGTGAGCCAGTTTGCATGTGAAGGAGCTGAGAGAAGCCCGGCAGGGGTCGTCACCGGCCCATGGCCATGGTAACGGCGGAACAAGGGGCCTCGGGAGGCGATATTTTCGTCCCCCTCATGGGGCTGCACTTCCTTTGGAGAGCGAGCGGGGAGGAAAGCGTGAGTACAGGAGAGGGCCAGGATGTACGCGAGAGACGGAGTGAGGGAAGAAAGGGGATGGAAAGAGTGCAAAACAGGTGGAACCTGCCTCCCAGTGAACAGGACGAAGATAATAAAGGAAAAAAGGAAGAGAGAAACAAACTTTAGTTGTAATTATTTTATAAACTGAAAGGGAACAGTGGAATTTATAGATACAGGCAGATAATTACAGTGGAAAGCGGCAAAAAATACCTATGTAAAGGCAAATTCATTCTTTTTGCATCTTTTCACGTTTTCCTAAAGTAGTGAAGCTGTATGAAGCTCTTAAATTCTGCTCTTTGACTCGAGATCATGTCTCACCATGTCTCACAATTAAGTACCAGAGGAACGTCTAACCGTGCACAGCATACAAACTGCACATGCACACATTGGAATCTATCTTATCATGAGTCGATATTTAGAAAGGGTCGTATGGAACATCCAGTTTAGTCTCATATCAACAAATACAGATGTTCTGAGTGCTGGCTCTCGTCTTCAAGCAACCAATAGAAAAATGCCACAGACTTACACAGTCACACTCATGAGAAAGCTCGACATATAAAATATATGTGATGGAGAAGGATCAACAATGCACAGAAGTTTTTTTTTTTATATCCACTGGAAAACAATTTTGTTAAGAGACATATAAAACAAATCTAAAATAATAAAGAAATGTATGCAATAATTAAATTTATATTGAAAGAAAAGTTAACACAATAAATCTTTTTTAATCTTTTTTTATTATATATAAATGCCAGGGCAATATATTTTATATATAAATTATTTAAAAAATATATAAACATTTTTGCATGTATTTGTATTTTTTAAAATGAAATAAAAAGTTAACACAATTATTTTTACAATTTTTTTCTACATTTTTTATTTGAATAAATAAACAAAATAAACAAAATTGTTTTTCTTTTTCTTTTTTCTTTTTTAATAAAATGTATATATTAATTTACATTTATTTTATAGAATTTTTAACTGTTTATATTAAAATATAATTTTTTATATATTTATATTATCAATTTTTTTTATATAGTTCACAATTTTTTTATTTATACAACTAATTATTATTTTAAATGAGTTAAGGCAATGTTTTAAATCTTTTTGATTAAAAAATAATATGTAAAGTTGATGCAACTTTAATTTTTTTTTTTGTCGTATTTTAAATCAAATATAACAATGTGATTTTTATTGTTTCATTATTTAAAGTTTAAACAATATTTGTTTACTTTTTTATATTTGGAAGAATATAAAAGTTTTCCTTGGATCAAAGGTTTCTGCTTTTTTTTTGTGTGTGTGTATTCTCATGAACCTATTTTCTGTTTTGCTCCACTAATCACAGAAGCAAAACAAAGTGGTTTTCTTCGATTGGGGGTCTGTCGTTAGAGGATCTTCATCGCCGGGGCAGATATCGTGTTGTACTTTGTACACAATCCAGTACTAATGTTGGAACCCCACCGTGCTGACACGGGTCGATTGGAAGTCCGAGCACGTCGTGTGTGTTTGCTGGGTCTTTGATACAGGCTCGTGTACAGAGACTGATGCTGCTGTGATCAGCGAGCTGTTATTCTAACATCAAAGAGCT
Source organism: Silurus aristotelis (assembly GCF_946808225.1). Classification (NCBI taxonomy): domain Eukaryota; kingdom Metazoa; phylum Chordata; class Actinopteri; order Siluriformes; family Siluridae; genus Silurus; species Silurus aristotelis. The sequence goes on along the minus strand of NC_139595.1, from coordinate 3,236,457 downwards.
TTTTCTCTGCAACTTTAGAGACGTGCAGCACGCGTGCGCAGAATCAGCCTTCAAAGCGACGCGTCCCTTTTTTCCCAATCCGTTTCCTATTTATTGTTCCACAATGAGCTCCTGTGAAGCCTTTTTTTTCCCTCCCCCTCCACAAGTGCCTGCACCATGGCTGCTGTTACACCCAGGATCGTCAGCAGAGATGCTGTGAAGCGTCTCAGACCCTAATGTATAGAACCAAAGCTGACAATCTGTATGTAATTCATGATAATCCATTATAGCACTTTATAGCAACGTCATGCTATGATGCATTATGATTAGAAATGCAAAGCAGGAGAGCACTAGAACTGGGTGATCAGATGATAATATATTATACAATGCACACTGTATGGACAAAAGTATTGGGACACCTGACTTTTCCAGCCATATGTGGTTTTTCCCCGAACTGTACCACAATATTAGATGCATGCAATTGTGTAGGACCTCTGTGGATGGAGTTGCATGAAATTTTCCCTTTACTTGAACTACAAAAACCTGTTCCAGCATGACAATGCCCCTGTGCACAAAAGCCAGTTCCATGAAGATCTGCTTTGCACGGTTCGGAAGTGTGTGGAAGATCTAAAACTCTATTGAACAGTGAATGTGAACGCTGAGTGTAACTCTAGGCCTCCTCACCTCACCTACATCGGTACCTGACTTTACTGACAGCCTGGTGGTTAAATGAGCACAAATCTCCACAAAATCTAGTGGAACATCTTCCCATAAAGTGGAGGTGATTCTAACAGAAAATGGGACTACATGGAATATTCAAAAAACACATACAGACAGTATACATACATAACAGAAGAACTTGTGTAAGATGGAGAACAGATGTTAGAAGACTGTCTCATCCCTACAGTCAAACATGGAGGTGGAAGCTCAATGGTTCTTAATTGTTGTTTTGGAGCAGGGAAAGATGGAGAATTATTCCGGGTGAAAGGAACCAACATGGCAACCATTCCATACTTCAACAACATACAATTCCGTCTGGTTTGCGACTCACTGAACCCGACCCGAACCGAATCATACGTCCAAACTCTGTAAGCGTTTTATATAGAGAGCAGAGTGATATCTGTCATAGAATGACCTGCTCAGTCACAGCGCCCAAATCCTACTAGTAAAGAACATCTGGCAGGTTTGGAGAAAGGATGCGAACAATGTGTGAAGCTGTTGTTCATGCTACAGGTGGATTTTTCTATAAAAAAATAAAGTGTAACCTGTACATTTATATATTTTTTTGGTCAAAGTAAATTCCATTAAATGACATAGTTTGATGTATAGAAACAAAAGGAAAATGCATGTGTGTCTCTCAAAACCCCTTAAAAGACCAGGTTTCCACAAACCTTTTGACAAAAATACATGTTCACCACCATTTAGTATTATATTAAAAAGTACACAAAATGCACGATATCCCAGGCAAAAATATCGTTAGCTTGTTTATCACGGTATAATGCAAAATCATCATATCGCACAGCCGTGTTACTTTGTTACTTAATGCACTTTAGATATTATTTACAAACAATTCTGGTGGGGGAAAAAACGGATGCACGCACACACACACACACACACACACACACACACACTGGAACTGAAAACTGACCACAGAATTATGTTTCTATCTTGGAGATAAATATAAGTAATTTTTATTTATTAAAAAAAACGCGGATTAACTCTTCTGAACGAAAATGCGTGTGTGTGTGTGTGTGTGTGTGTGTGTGTGTGTGTGTGTGTGTGCGTGCGCGCGTGCACTCACCGGCCGGTGCGGTGCTCAACGTTTGCGCCGCGGCGCCTCCGCCGTCCTGCGCGTGCGGCACCTCGCACGCTGACGCCTTGGCACGCGCCTTTTTCGCGCGCCGGCCCGGAAACACTCCGCGGACGCTCGTGCGCCGCGCGCAATCCGAGTCTTCATTCTGGTTTGGGTCTGGGTTCGGGTCCTGGTTCGCCTCTCGCTGCGGCTCCGAGCCCACTTTGACCAGAGTGTTCCGGGTTCTGCTCAGAGCCGACGTGACCGAACCCATCCCTGGTACCGGTGGCGCGCGCGACTAATAAAAAAAGAAGCCTAACGCCTGCTGCTCACACTGCGTGCATCCTGATGCAGGTGGGCTGATGACCGACAACTTCCTGTTTCACTCCGTGAAACCGGCCCTGGTTTCCTCCATCGTGTCGTTTCCCTTCCCCTTATCCGTGTGCGCGCGCGAGACTGAACCGGCGAACCAGAGCAGCCGTCACGAGCCAAAAGTTCTCCCGTGGTGTGTGTGTGTGTGTGTGTGTGTGTAGCCGAGCGCGTGACGTCATGACAACTTTTGAGCAGCAGGGGAATCCCGCGTGGGGCGATTCGCGGACAAGAAAGTCCCAAAGCGTGTTTTTTTCCCTGAACTTTCACGTGTGCAACAGTCACCAATTACACAGAGAATAACGTGTTCATTAGTGCAGCAGCACCACGTGACCACGAGTCCGAGGGAAAAAGGTGTCCTTTCTTTCTTTATTTCTTTCAAGGTTATATGAATAAGATCTGAATCTTTCTTTCTTTCTTTCTTTCTTTCTTTCTTTCTTTCTTTCTTTCTTTCTTTCTTTCTTTCTATTTTTTCTTTAAAGTTTATAAGTAGATAAGTTTAAGATTTGTTCCTTTCTGTTCTTTCTTTCATTCTTCCTTTCAAGGTCATAAGTGGAAAAGTCTAAATAGTCTTTCTTTCATTTTCAAGTCATTTTTTCTTTCATGGTTATAAGTAGATCAGTCTTAAGATTTGTTCCTGTCTTTTCTTTTTCTTTCAATGTTATAAGTAATATATAAAGTTAGGTCTAAGATTTTTCTTTTCTTTCTTTTTCTTTCTTTCTTTCTTTCTTTCTTTCTTTCTTTCTTTCTTTCTTTCTTTCTTTCTTATGTGTGTTTATTTGTTTGTTTTGATGTTTGTATGTGTGTAAATGTCTTTATCTGGAGTGTTTATGCTTTACATGAGGTGTTCCGTTCTGCTTGATGACACTCAACATGTGAGAACATGTTGTACTTGAGTGGAAACCGGTGTCGGGTGTCCAGGGAATTCTCAGGCTGGTCCAGAGCATAAACAAAACAGTGCCTAACACAAACTAATCACCATCATCCAGCACCATCCACCTTTATCCAGCACCATCCACCTTCATCCAGCACCATTCACCTCCATCCAGCAGTATCCATCTTTATCCATCACCATCCACCTCCATCCAGCATCATCCACCTGCATCCAGCACCATTCACCTTCATCCAACATCATCCACCTTCATTCAGCAGTATCCACCCTCATCCAGCATCATCCACCTTCATCCAGCAGTATGTACCTTCATCCAGCACCATCCACCTTCATCCAGCACCATCCACCTTCATTCAGCACCATTCACCTCCATCCAGCAGTATGTACCTTCATCCAGCACCATCCATCTTCATCCAGCATCATCCACCTTCATCCAGAATTATCCATCTTCATCCAGCACTATCCACCTTCATCCAGCAGTATCTATCTTCATCCAGCACCATCCACCTTCATGCAGCACTATTCACCATCATCCAGCATCACCCACCTTCATCAGCAGTATCCATCTTCATCCAGCACCATCCACCTTCATCCAGTAAAAGTGTCCCTTTAAACTTTCTCTTAGATAAAAGTACAAAAGCATTTGCCTTTAAATTTACTTAAGTATCCAAATTACTATGATTTATTATGGCTATATTTCTTAGATTAAAAGGAGAATTCTTGAAAAATGAAGAACTCATTCTCCTTTTCAACTACTTCAGAAAAACTACGCAAATAAGGCCACAGGTGTTGTGGCGAGTTAAGAGTCAGGAGTTTATTCCATCATTTATTCCTCTAAATGTTCTGCTTGCTGTTGAACTGAAGCTGAAGTGTATGTTGGTGATCAGTAGATACACAAAGTGCCAATCAAAACAAGTTCGAAACAAACGAGCGCGACCCTGATTGGTGGATTGCTGCGTGTTTGACTATTTTAATTCTGTAACAAATTACATTTACTTTGTTACTGTCCAGCAACAGCCACCTTCATCCAGCACTATCCATATATATATATATATGTGCGTGCGTGCGTGCGTGCGTGTGTGCGTGTGCGTGTGTGTGTGTGTGTGTGTACTATAATGCAGTGAAACAATTACTATTTATTTGTTTGCTTGCATAGACAAGAAGACAGTGTTGTAGACGACCTTTCTCAACTTCAAGGTCACTTTACAAAATGAATGAATGATTATGCCATTTTGTTCCTAAATGTACCATTCTTCTGTTACTTCTTCTTCTCCGGCCCACTGAACATTTTATCAAAAAGCAAGAAGTCAAGAACAATAAAAAACTCATGATCCATCATTATACTCATTTTCACCTCAATTTTTTATTTGCATTATTAATATTTTAACCCATATTTTTAAATGGCTTATCCACATCCAACATTCATTTCAAATAACATATTTAATCATTATGCTTAGTAACTACACGGCAAAACAACATGGAGCAATTCAGTTATTACTATAAACTTATAATAAAAAAATGAAGGGTTGAAATTTAAAGCTGAAGAGGATCTTCAAGAGGATCTTCCAAATAGATAAAACTTGATAGCAAAATTAAATAAAAATTACTGTAGCCTTCATTTCTATAGAAAGATCTCAGTCAGGTCCTGAGTGGAAAAGGCACCGGAAAGTAGCCAAGGGATGGCGGTTATTTCCAAAGGCCTTGCAGGGACTAGTGATGCGTGTTGTGTTTTGTGAGGTGGTAACTGAAGCAAGGTGACGAGGCAGGTTACTCCGGTATTGTCTTTCTTAGAAGAGTCATTAATCACCTATAAGCAAACAAGTGTAACACAGAGGGTTCTGAGAAATGCATGAAATAGCTACTAACATTTAAACCACAGAGCTGTCAAGTTTCTCCATTCTGATTGGTCGGTAAAGTGTGCATGATGAATAAACATTTTGTTTAAAAAAAGGTGTGGAATTGTTGATATGGTGACATGACTGGAAGGCGTCTCCAGTGTCAGAGCTTTGTCTAATAGAAGAATTTACTTTTTATTCCGATTTTTATGAAAACATGACAAGTCTCCACTATCGGAGCTTTGCAACAGTTTTCCGATCAAAGAGTTCTCATTTTTTTCTCTCTCAAAAGATTACCAAACATGCAAATTCTTACACCAAAAAAAATGTATGATACATTCATGTCATATTGCTGTGTTATTACTCTTTAGAACAGCACACACTCCAATCCCAAGTGTTACACATATAGACACTTTTCACGTGCATTGAGCTGTTTTTAAACCCAAGAACCCAAAAAAAAAAACAAGAAAAACCCAAGTTTAACCCAAGAAAAATGATACAATTTGTGTCTTGCTAGAAGCTTAAATAAACGATAAATGAAAAATGGTTCAAGCATTACAAAGCTGCCACTCTTGGGCCCTTGAGCAAGGCCCTTAACCCTCTGTACTCCAGAGCCTGCGCTCTGACCCCAGCTTCCTAACATCGCTGGGATATGCAAAGAAAAATGTTTACTGTGCGGTAAGGTATCATGTGACAAGTAAAAAATTAAAATACACCTTTACCCCCTAATGGTTATTTCTCAATTCTGTATTAAAACCTCTGAGGAATTTTCCATCAGCTACAAGCAAGAATTCTCACCATATCATTCTCATAGCTCACCTTTTCTCATATAGTGAGAATGACCAAAATGTGACTGATAAGAATAAGGGCTTTTAATGGTACCTCTCCGTTTGTCGTCTCAGTGGTCTTGATTAGAACCTTTGTGGTGGTTCTGGGCTCCAGCACAGGGTCTGCGATGGATCCAAAATGGAGAATTATGCTTAAATTCAGCACTTAGCCATTACATTAACCCCTTTCCTTATATTGTGTGAATCCCCGTTATGTTATTGAAACAGCTCTAAACCCTCTCCCCACACTACTTCTGAAGGTATGCTGTGAAATCTGGCACCAAGACGTTGGCAAGCGAATCATTTCAGCCCTGTATGTGGGGCCTCTATGGGCTGGACTTGAACTAGGCCACCTTTAACTTGAACTCATGTTCCTTAAACCATCCCTCAGCAATTTCTGAGTGTGAATTTGCAGGAAGAATTATCATGCTGAAACAGGACACTACTGTGTATAAGGGAATACTGTTTCCATGAAGCAGTGTAATTGGTCTGTGGCCGTATTTAGCCAGGTGTTACATGTCATTTTCCAGAGCATCACACAGATTCCGGTGCATCTTGTCCGCACGAAGTACAAAAAAAATATGCCTCACAGACCTTCTTCCATTGCCCAATGGTCTACATGCTCTCATAGCTTAATATACAGCAAGCTGTCATTCTCCAAATTTCTTAACCAGCATGAACTTTTTCAGGAATTAGTTCTAGAGTAGGTCCTTTAAGAGATCGGACCTGACAAGCCAGCCTTCACTCCCCACACAAAGCAATTAGCATCGAATGCCCATGTCACTGTTACAGGTTTGGTAGTTGTCCCACTTTTGGCAGGTACTAACCACTGCATGCTAGGAACACCGCACAATACAGAATTTTGGATCTTATTACCGTAAATCAGATCTTTACACTTGCCCATTTTTCCTGCTTTCAATACATCGACTTCAAGAGTTGACTGTTCACGTAATAGCTACTATAGAATCTTTTATGTATTATGTTATTATATATTAATTACACTGAAATACTGAAAAAGAGAAAGCAACTATGGACAGAAAGAGAAGCGAATACAAAGATACATGGAGCCCATAAACTGGAGGAAGCAAGAAAGAATTGAAACACTCACCTGTCAGGTTTTGGCAACCTAGAATAAAGAGAATATGGTGTTGAAAAAAAGAAAAGAGACAGATTCATCTTATTAGATTCACTGTAATCAATCTGAGTTAGGGATGGTGTCCCTGTGACTATAATCAATTATTTTAAAGATATTTATATAATATGCATATGAAACATTATATACAGGGTATATATATATATATATATATATATATATATATATATATATATATATATATATATATATATATATATATATATATATATATATATATATAATTTTTTTTTTTGTATTTTTTTTTTTTAAGTGGCTATATAGAACTGGTCTACTTTTTTTTATTATTCAAAGTATACAAAAATAATGGATTTTCATTTTTTTTTCTACATAAACAAAAATTGCATTTCTATTGATCATTTCTTTTTTATTTAAAAGTGGAAAAAAGCCATACAGAAAAATGTGTAAAAATAAATAAATAAATAAATAAATAAATAAATAAATAAATAAATAAATAAATAAAAAGATTAAGTATATAAGTATACATATTTTAAATCAAGCGCTTCCAGGTTTTATTTTTTTTATATAAAAAAAGACAAAAAAAACCACGATGACATAAAAAATGTAATCAAGATATTCTCATATGTGTACAGTATATCAGAAAAGCTAATTGTTACACAATTAATCAGAATAGAGATTTTATAATCATAATATCAAACAGCCCTAATCTGAATAACTCATGTTTTAAGATATTTTTTTACAAAAAACGAAAAATCTCATCCTTCCTCATTAATAGGGTCAAAACATGTAATCAAGAGATTATATAATATTGCATATTTCTCAGTCATCCAAATGAATGTGATTATACAGGTTTACTGAGGTGAAAATCTTATTTAAAAATGTAAATGTGGTGAGTTTAATGACTTACCAGGTCTCCTCGCCTTCCAGGAGCTTCCTGTAGGTGGCGATCTCGATGTCCTGTGCAATCTTGATGTTGAGGAGGTCCTGGTACTCACGCAGGTGTTGAGCTATCTCACCTTTCAGGTTCAGGATGTTCTCCTCCAGACGGCTGATGGTGGCCTGATAACTGGAGGAGTCCAGAGCAAAGTTCTCCTCCATTTCTTTCATCTGTCGCCCCAGAGTCTCGTTCTACAAGACATTATTTAATACTTAGAGACTGAGAATCAAAAACAGGGGGTATATACATACTATATAGACAAAAGTATCGGGACAATTGACCTTTCCAGCTATATGTAGTTCCCCTTCGGGAACTCGAGCTGCGTCGAAATGCTCAGGGGCCACAGCCACAGCTTCCACAACTCTGGGGGGGGGGGGGGGGGGGGTGAACCAGGGTTCGGCCCACCTGCGAGCGGAGACCCCTCCTGGGAGGAAGCGTTTCGACGCAGCGTCGTGTTCCCTAGGGGAACTAGGGTTACATTCGTAACCTAGAGACGTTCTTCCCAAAACTGTTGTCACAATGTTGGAAGCATACAAATGTATAAATGCCAGGCTTTCTTTTAGGAGACCAGCAAACCCCACTGAATACTTCTCAGATAAATGTGTCTGCACTCCAGGCCTCCTCACCTCACCTACATCAGTAACTGACTTAGCTAATACCCTTGTGTATGAATGTGCACAAATCTCCACAAAATCTAGTGAAACATCCCCTGATATACCCTGAAAGTGTACGGAAACCCAAGAAAACACGTGATCACCAAGTGCTCATAATCATATGTTATTATTAACCATGTGAAATATGAACACCTAAAACATGTGAATAAATAAATTGTGTGAAATGTGTAAAAAAAAAATTTGCAAAAAACATTTGAAAAATGAAACCACATGGCCTACGGGTTAAAAAAATGTTGGGGAAAATTGAAGACGGGAAAAAACAATGTCTGGAAAATGACAGCACATGCCCTACATGTGAAAAAAAATAGCGTGAGAAAAAAAGGAATAGTGGGGAAATAAAAAACACTGAAAAATGAAACCACACGACCCCTATGTAAAAAAAATCGGAAACAAATTGGTCATGTGGAAAAAGAAAGTACTAAAAAATATGGAAAGTACAGTACAAGATAATCCAGGCAAATATTTTTTATATAAAATTTAAAAATTAAACCTCTTGTTAAGCCCTACTTGTTAAAAAGTGACCGGGGGGTGGGGGTTGATTTTATATATTTTTTTTTCCTAACACTATTTTCTAACACATATGAAATGAAACATAATTTAAGATCAATACTGAATAAACAATTGCACTGGGATCGCACTGTTACAATAATATTATATATAAAAATGTATTTATTTTTATATATTTTTATATATAAATCACTATACAGTTCATATAATATAACATGCACTTCACTTACTGTCCCCTTGAGGGCGTCTATGTCACAGGTAAGAGTCTGCACCTGGCGCCGGCACTCCATGACCTCCTGCTTGGCCGCCCGCAGGGTTTCTTTATTTCTGTTTGCGGCTTCCATGAGATTAGTGAACTGCAAATCCATATAACAATAAGTAGGTATATAAGCCATGACAAAAAGGTACAAAAAACCATGGCATCAAATGAGACAGAAATCAGGCGAAAATGATGTTATTATTTAGAAATGCAGCATGATCACTGAAGACAAGTGTAATATTTTATCACCAAATTATTCCTTGAAATCACGTTTGCTAAGTAATGCAAACGAGAGTACGAGAGAATACGACAGAGATCAAGAGGACAGAGACCGGGAGGTTTTCCAAAAAATTCCAAAAATTCCAACATGATGGCACGATCAGTGTGGAGATTAAAGCGAGAAGCATAAAACCGAAAACGTTGCCTGATGAGCACCTTGGTGTTGTACCAGTCCACAGACTCATGAGCGTTCTTGGAGGCCAGATTCTCATACTGCACACGGATTTCCCTGAGGGCAGAGGTCAGGTCAGGCTGTACCACATTCAAATCCACACACACCTGCTGCTGCTGGGTTTGAGCCCGAACCTCTCTTAGCTGCTGTATGGAAAAAAACAAAAGAAACTGAGCGAGAGAAAGAGAGATAGCGTAAAAATAGATAAACAAAAGTAAAAGAAATTAGATACAAGTATAAGAGAGAAAAGAAAGAAAGAAGATTGAAATTAATAAAAAAAGATGAAGCAGTACCTGTAGAGGAGTATACAGTAACAGTAACAAACAATTCAGGAACTCTAAAAGACAAAAGAGTAACAGTAACAGAGGATAGAGTAGCAGAAGACAGTAATTTAGGACACAGAACAAGTAACAAAGGATACAGAAACAGTAACAGAGGATGGTTGTAACAGTAATGAAGGATGCAGTGAAAGTACCAGAGGGTGCAGTAACAGTGAAAGAAGGCGTATTAACAGAACACTTGTTAACAAGGACACGGTAGCAGTAACAGAAGACACAGTAACAGAGTAACAGAAGATGCACTAACAAAGGACCAGGTAACAGTAACAGCAGAGGCTACAGTAACTTAAGATGCAGTAACAGAGAATACAGTAACGTAAGATGCAGTAACAGGATACAGTAATGGAAGATGGAGTAACAGAGGATACAGTAACAGAAGACCCAGTAACAAGACGCAGTAACAGCAGACGCAGTAACAGAAGATGCAGTAACAGAGGATACAGTAATGGAAGACGCAGTAACAGAAGATGCAGTAACAGGATACAGTAACGGAAGATGGAGTAATAGAGGGTACAGTAACAGAAGACCCAGTAACAAGACACAGTAACAGCAGATGCAGTAACAGAAGATGCAGGAACAGAGGATACAGTAACGGAAGATGCAGTAACAGAAGATGCAGTAACAGGATACAGTAACGGAAGATGGAGTAATAGAGGGTACAGTAACAGAAGACCCAGTAACAAGACACAGTAACAGCAGACGCAGTAACAGAAGATGCAGGAACAGAGGATACAGTAATGGAAGACGCAGTAACAGAAGATGCAGTAACAGGATACAGTAACGGAAGATGGAGTAATAGAGGGTACAGTAACAGAAGACCCAGTAACAAGACACAGTAACAGCAGACGCAGTAACAGAAGATGCAGGAACAGAGGATACAGGAACGGAAGACGCAGTAACAGAAGATGCAGTAACAGCAGACGCAGTAACAGAAGATGCAGGAACAGAGGATTCAGTAACGGAAGACGCAGTAACAGAAGATGCAGTAACAGGATACAGTAACGAAAGACTGAGTTACAGAGGATACAGTAACAGAAGACCCAGTAACAGAAGATGCAGTAACAGGATACAGTAATGAAAGATGGAGTAATAGAGGGTACAGTAACAGAAGACCCAGTAACAAGACGCAGTAACAGCAGACGCAGTAACAGAAGATGCAGGAACAGAGGATACAGTAAAGGAAGACGCAGTAACAGAAGATGTAGTAACAGGATACAGTAACGGAAGACGGAGTAACAGAGGGTACAGTAACAGAAGACCCAGTAACAAGATGCAGTAACAGAAGATGCAGTAACAGAGGATACAGTAATGGAAGACGCAGTAAAAGAAGATGCAGTAACAGGATACAGTAACGGAAGACTAAGTTACAGAGGATACAGTAACAGAAGTCCCAGTAACAAGACGCAGTAACAACAGACGAAGTAACAGAAGATGCAGTAACAGAGGATACAGTAACGGAAGACGCGGTAACAGAAGATGCAATAACAGAGGATGCAGTTACAGAGGATGCAGTAGCAAAAGGCGCGGTAACAGAAGACGAAGTAACAAAGGATGTATTAGCAGTAAGAGAAAATGCAGTAAAAGAAGATACATTAAAAAAAAAACAAATAGGATACAGTAACAGAAGATGCAGTAACGGAGGACACAGTAACAGAGCACTAAAAGTCTTAAACAATAATGAAGTACAGAGTAGAATTGACTCTCAGACCTCTTCATGAAGCTTCTTGAGGAACAAAATGTCCTCCTGAAGAGACTCCACTTTCCTCTCTAGGTCCACTCGAGCAAGAGCAGCATTGTCCACATCCTGCCATGCAGACACACACACAGACACACACACAGATAAAATAATTAGCAATAAGATTGTGAGACACTGTCCATCACACTGCATAGTTACTTAGTTGTTTTCCAATAACAGCATGTACCATTTTTTACCACACTGTACTTTCAATACATTTCTTGTTACATTTAAGATTGAAAAATTTCCACAAAACGAGTTATGTCTGGTTATTAATTATGCTATATTGTTATGCTAATTATTCTGGTTATTAATTATGCTACATGCTAGCAAACCTAAACCCTAACCTTGCCTTGTCTTACTAATGCTTATTAACTGTAGTAGAATAAATATTAAGGCATATTAGCAATCAAAACAAAACTGAACTAGCTAGCTAGCTAACACATTATTCCTAATTCAACAAGATCAACATTTTTTGGAATGGACTGGTAGTGTGTGAAAGATCTTGACTGGCCTGCTATAAAGCTTTAACCTCAACCTTATTCGATATGACTGCACCCCAGGTCTCTTCATCCTCACCTACATCGGTACCCTTGTGGCTGAATTAAGCACAAATATCCACAAGCACATGCCAAAATCTAGTGGAACATCTTCCCAGTAGACTGGAGCTTATTATACAATCAAACGTGGACTAAATGTGGAATGGGATGTTCAGCACATATTTTAATATTAATGTAATAAAGTAAACCTTTTGCAGTAGTAATTTCAGTGCAGTAATGAAGTCTAGTTGTATCAGAACATCCTGGTTGCTCATCAGTGCATGAAACTTGAATTAAAAATATAAACTCACACAGTAGATGTTTATCCTGTTTAATCTGTTTGTGTCACTACAGAGACCAGGATGAGTTTCACATACAGTTGTCTCAGTTTTTTAATGATGCCTCAATATTCCACTTACAGCTGCAAAAACTTATCTCACGATCTCTGAATCGCTAACAGATGATCACGTATTAACAGGCTGAGAATCATCTCTGTATCATTTAGGTTTTTTCCCCTCTATGTACATTAGCGTAGTACATTAAAGTTTGTACTGAGGAAATAATCTCATTCATCTCAAATGTAATCCATTTAGAAGTACTAAAATACTATTATTCATTTTGCAATGGTTTTTTTATTAGTGAAAAAAAAATGGATTTTTCAATAATTGTTGGAATGTTTTAACATTTTCAGGAAAAGAAAATTGGTATTTTATATATACTATAAATAAATAAATTGAAAAGATTATAATAAACTTTACAATGATACATTAAAAATATAATAAAAAAGCCTTAAATATTGTATAATCATTTTTTTTAATTACTGAGTCAAAATCTATCAAGTAGTTATTTAAAAAAAAAAATATAGGATTGGGACACTGGACTTTTCCACTCATATGTCGTTCTTCCCATCCCCAAACTGTTACTACAAAGTTGGAGGCCAACCTCAACCCTATTAAACACCTATGGGATGAACTTGAATGCTGACTGCACCCCAGGCCTCCTTACTTTACCCACATTAGTCTCCATACTCTCCATAAATCTGCACAAACACACTCCAAAATCATGTGGAACAACATCTCAGAAGAGTGGAGGTTATTAGAGAAGGAAAACGGCCTAAATGTGGAACAGGATGTTCAAAAAGCATGTGTCAAACTTTTGTCCATATTGTATGTTTAATTTAATATTTACATTTGGTTATTAAGGTATATTTTGAAACTTATGGATTATCCTACCGGTTCCCTTCCCACATGTACACACACATATATTACGTTGCCTTTTCCCACCAAAACAGCTGAGCAATACCCAAAAGCCTGATAATCACATTTCATTCAAGGCAGGAAAAAAGACACATGCTGGTGAGGGAACAACTGTCTTTAACATAACAGGAACTTGTTATGGGGGATGTTCAACACCACTAAATGTAACTATAAACCTATAAAATATATGATATATTTATAAGGTAATGACTTAACATGATTACTATGTAGTACGTATGAGAACCAAGCACTTGGCATGTTATTGGAAAATCACAACAAACGTTTTATTCCTTACTTTATTTTAGAGTATAATAATAACATACAGTTTCAAGTGTTTTACAGAGACAAAAATATAGAGTTTCTTCATCCATTCCTCTCTATTTTGTTTAAGCGGAAAACCGTCTATTCTATGTAAAAATGGTTCTTCGGTGGATTCTTCTAAAGGTTCTTCATACATTTGAGAAGAAATCCCACTTTGCTGCCCTTTCGACCAGAGAAATGCTCTTGTCTAAACATCCTACATGAAGCTGTACACAACATGTATTGAAAACAATGGAAACGCCAACACGACGCATTTGAAACGACTTTTGAATGCGTTGTGATGTTGTATCAAGAGATCTAGTGGTATAATTTTATAAAACAGTAATTCAACCAAAAAACTTATAGGGAATTGTTTTTAAGCAGTTTATTAATAAAAAATATAAGAATTATTTTTAAAATGAAGCAAAATGTTAATACAGTACAGTACTGTATACTTAAAATACTGAATATACTCAATATAAATGTGATACAGTGAACTGTTTTTCTACGAATTCACACAAAATTCATCCCGCTATATTCTTGCAAATGTTTTCTGTGTGTGTTTAAAGCGTGTGGGGGGGATGATTTACAGCTCAAACCATAAAAAGAAAGCATTTTTAGGGTGGCGTCCGTTTATCGCAGGCGTAACCACTGCAAAAAACGGGGGATTACCGTATTCGATTAATAGTTTAAAAATGACGCCCATAGTCAAATTTCACAAGCTCAAAAGTAACTGGACACTTGACTGACAACCATGGCTAGATGTGACCCGTCTTCTCCTTATTTTATTCAAAATTTCTGGAGATGAAAAGGTGTGAATGAGTTGAGTGATGAGTTTGATAGCTGCTCATGGGAGCTCACGATGCAGTCCATAGACGGGTGGATGCAAATGAGGGAGGCCATCATTAGGCTGAAAAAACAAAACAAAACAAAATTTTCTGGAGTGGCCAAATTAACAATTTGGTACATTCTTATAAATAAGAAGTGTATTGGCGAGCTAAGCAACACAGCATGGAGGACCGTGGACGACAGTTCAGTTGGATGATCTCAGAATTCAGAATCAAGAGAGGCTTCTTCATGAATGTAAATACACATCAATTTGTAAACCACTGGGTAGCAGTCTAACAGAAAGGTCAGATAAGACTGGTCCAAAATTATTTGGGCAAAGCCAAATTGAACTACATTTATAACAAGGATAAAATCTGGAGAAGGAAAGGAAGAGCTCATGATCAATACAACATCTATCTCTGAACGCAGTGTTTTCGCATGGACCTGGATAGTTACCAATGGAACTGGTTCACTGGTGTTTGCTGATGATGCAAAGTGCTGAAAGAATTAATTTTAAAGCGTATAAAGCTCTACTTTCTGCACAGATTCAAGTTTGTTCGATGTATAATGATAAATGAATTTGTATCATGTGAAAAAGAATGTCCAACAGAAGATCACTAACTTATGGTACAATATAAAGAAAACACTGATTACAGCGATGTCGCAGCATCCCGTTTTGCTGAAAGTCCGGCTGAAATTGTGACCGTGGTTTCAGCTGTGTTCCAAAACCAATAGTACGGTTCTGCTGCAGTACGGCAAGTTAATGAACCAAAGCATATGGCAAAAGCAACCCAAGGAATTTTTGAAGGCAAATAAATAAAACATTCTTGAAAGGCTGAGTCAGTCACCTGACCTTAACCTAACTGAACTTAGAATACAGATGCTATAAAGACCCCCAGACAACATCAGCAATTCAAGATGGTAGTAAAACAACAACAAAAAACTAAAGAGAAAGCTCAGCATTTAAACCCATGTGCATCGGCTGCAGACTTGAGTGCAACGAATTTGCATCCAAGAATCAGAAATTATTCTTATATTGCTAATTAGGTTGGTTTGTCCATTTACTTTTGAGCCTGTGGCAATGAAAGGACCATATAATATACTTCTATTGAATTCATTGAATTGTATATTTAAATGTTAAAACATTTTTTAGCAATATTTATCTTTACAGTGGCAGTATGACCAAAATGTGTAACTATCTTAATACTTTAGGACATCTCTGTGTACAAGAAAGAACAGAGCTTCTCCACAACGCCAACCTCATATCTCTTATCTCCTCACAGGACCATACCTGTCTGAAGTTCTGCGTGCTTCTCTCGGCTTGCTCTCTTTGGAGAATCTCCTCCTGCAACCTGAAGTAATGAAAACATGGGGGGAAAGCCATTAGAGGAGAGGAAGGAGTCATCATAAAAACATCATCATCATCATCATCATCATCATATAAAACAATGATAACAGTGGCAATGATGAAGAAAAGAAGCAGATGAAGAAATCTAGATTCTTTTAACCTTTCCAAAAGTGATGTGAAAATATATTTTATACATGTAAACTTATTTATTTCCCCCTAAATGTTTACATTTGACTTCCCGCAATAATGTCATAAAAATAATATATTATAATGAATTTTATTTTTATATTTTTATATAATAATAATAATAATAATAATAACAACAACAATAATAATTATTATTATTTTATCCTTTTTATAGATTTTTTTAAAAAATGTATGAAGTGCATGCTTTGAGCATATTGTGCAAATTAATATTGTATTTTTATAGTAATTTTAAAATGTAAATATATATATATATATATATATAAATTATTAAAATAAACACAGGTTGCACGCACTTTGCGCGGATCCGCTCCATGTCGACAAGCAAGTTGTCCCGCTGCACCTCGGCACGCGCCTTCTCGCTGGTCAGCTGGTCCACGTGGCGCCGCAGCTCGTTCACCTCGTGCGCGTACACCACGGCCAGGCGCGTGGTCCCGGTGCATCCACCGACCCCGCCGCCGCGCCAATGCTCGAGCTCCTCGCGCAGTGCCTCGTTGCGCTGCTCGAGCACGCGCACCTTCTCGATGTAGTTGACGAAGCGGTCGTTGATCGACTGCGTGGGCGCCTTCCTAGTCGTGTCCGCGCTCACGGGACCGGACAGGTTGGCGGTGTATGCCGGCGGTGCGGCGGTGCTTCCGCTCCACGCTCCGGGGGTCTTGTTGTTGGTGCCGGTGCTGGTCGTGCCGAGCGTCGCCGGTGCGTCGGAGCGCGCGCCTTGCGGGCCCCCAAAGCGGCGCCCCGCTGACCTGCCGTCCTGGCCGAAACGCTTTCGGTAGGACGAGATGGTGGACGAGAGGTTCGACATGATGGTCGCTTGATTTTACGAAGAAGAAATGAGAGATCTGCTGCGCGCGCCTGACTCCCGACTGACACTTTTATATGACCATGTGCACACGTGAGAGATCAACATTCAAGATTAGAACAACAAACACACACACACACACACACACACACACACACACACACACACACACACACACACACACACAAAGAAACGTGCTTTCTCACCAGTCAGCATGTGGTTACACAGGTAGCAGCATCAGATGCCTGGCAGGAACTCAGGGTTTGACGAACATCTGAAAACCGAAGGTCACTTTTTATTCACTTCATTGCTCAAGCATGCATATTCAAAGTTCTTCTGATATCTCTATACCAAGTTTCATTATTTCATTCTGTGGAGTTTGTGGACACCTGACCATTAGATTCATATGTGTTTCTTTTTGGACATTCCATTAAACAATCAGTGCCTGTTTGCTCTTATAATAACCTCCACTTTTCTGGCACATGTGTGCATGTGGAGATGTTTGTGCTCATTCAAACACACACATATCCCAAAGGTGTTTAATAGGGTTTGAGCTCTCTAGCAGGCCACTCAAGATCTTCCCCACACTTCCAACCCATGTGGAGCATCTCCTCATGGAGCTGGCTTTCACAATGCAGGGGCACTGTCATGCTGGATTTGATTCTCCTAGTTCAAATAAAGGGGACGTTTTATACTCATGCATGAAGAGACATCCTATAAAAGTTGCACTATGCCTCCAACTTTGTGGTAACAGTTTGGGACTGAACCAGGAACGGCTGGAAAAGTCAGTTTTCCCAAAATCTGTTTGATTTGTGGATTTTCTCATTGTTACTTCGTTATAGACCACAAGGGGCGCCAAAGACCAGGCAAAATCAATAGATACTGTGTCTCTACAGGCCTTAGGGTCTCTAAGTCCTTTGTACAAATCTGTTTCTCCTTTTTGCTCCTCTATTTAGTTTTCTCTCTAACCCTCATGTCACAAGTGACTGCATACAAGAGATCAGTGGCTTTTCTTCTCATTGGAATCATTTGCTCACGTCTGCAGGTGAAAAAAATGGCAAACTTTGCAGAAGATATAGCTCAGGTTAGAGCGGTTAAGGCGCTGGGTTGCCGATCGGAAGGTCTGGGGTTCAAGCCCCGGTATCGCTAAGCTGCCACTCTTGGGCCCTTGAGCAAGGCCCTTAACCCTCTATGCTTCAGGGGTCCCTTACAAGGGAAATATTAAGGTCCGTGACGTCGGAGTGACGTGGGGCCGCCTTCCCGTGGGCTCACCACCTGCAGGAGGGACCGTAAGGGACGGTGCTGTGAGGATTGGGCAGCAGTCGAAGGCGGGGGCCTGCTTAGACTGCTGCCCCCGCGACCCGAATTACGGATAAGCGGGAGAAAATGAATGAATGAATGAATGAATAGGTTTCTGTCCTTTTTTTTGTTGTCTGGCAAAAACAACAAACAAGGAAATGGATTATATTCAATTCAATTCATTTGTATTTGTATTGCGCTTTTAACAATGAACATTGTCTCAAAGCAGCTTTAAACAGATAATGTGGTGATTAAAAGTAAGTATGTTCTTTGTAAGTAAGTTTGTCCCTGATGAGCAACTGTGGCAAGGAAGAAACGAGATGGCATAAGGAAGAAACCTTGAGAGGAACCAGACTCAAGAGGGAAACCCATCCTGGTATAACCATCTGGGTTGCACCGAATGTCCATTTGAAGCAGATATACAATGTTGCGGGGGTACAGTGTTGATGATCAGAAGCGAACTGTAGTCCTGAGTCAGTGTAGGAGACTGTTGACATCAACTACAGTCCAATCCATCCTCAAAGCTCCCATATGTCCTGAATCTGAATTTGGAAAAAATCTGTCCGAGCGATAATACTCAATTTAACGACTTTTTCCAAAATATTGTTTGTTTCCTGTCTATAAAAGCAACGTAGTCCAACAACAAAATATTCTCCCATGTCAATGTTATGTAAATGCAAGGTTCTTGAGGACCAGAAGAATGGTGGAACATTTTCTGAACTGTCCAATGTTAATGCACAGTTCCCCAGAAACGTATATTATATAAATGTTCCTAAAAATTATGGGAACATCCCCATGTTAGTCCAAGGCTTCATTCTCAAAACATTCAGGAAACAAAGGCTACAGTAAACTTCTTTACATCACATTTGGGACTACACCACTATGAGGCACTAAAAACCACCCAGAAAAGTCACCGTGAGCGTGTTAAAGTCTTGTTTTTGTTTCGCTCATGCTCGGACATTCTGTAAAAGCACCCCTATTTCGGGTTATTTCCTTCGCCCGCGTCGCTACGTCCTTATGCGAGTTCATGGTGGACTCTACCAATAGCAGGGGGAGATGGGGGGTGGATACGAGCCCCTTGTTCATTTCAGCACTAGACAGCGACCAAGCCGATTGTGCTGGTGTTGGTGAGTGTCTGGATGTCGGGGGTCTTGGCCATGCAAAGCGAGTGGGCGAGCAAACTGCACGAGGAAGCGACGATGCTACGAGGCGCGACGCGACGTCCTGCCGTGTGCGCGTGCCGTCGTGGCTGGATGATGCGTTAGAAAACACCGGATGTGGTATTGCGCGCGTGGAACAGCAGGAGCATCCCAAGCATCAGCATCAGAGGCAGCATTTTATAGATTATTACTCAACCCGCAAAATAATAAAGGACCTTCACATTGTTGTGGGACCTCTTTTGGAGGAAGGGAGGGGTGGGAGTCCATCCTTGCAGAAGAAGAAGGAGGAGGAGAAGCAGAAGAAGGAGAAGAAAAAGAAGGTCTCTTTGTTTACATCAGGATGGATGTGAGGATGCGGAGGTTTATCTCAGTGGAGATTTTACTCCTCCTATGGATGCTGAACGTGCTTTTGAAGAACGACGTGGCGCGCGCTGAATCCCGTGAGTACCCTATTTAATATAACTCAGAGCTCGGAAACCTTCCGCACATTGCACGTGCACATTGCTATAGCAGTGCTGGTTTAGGTTATTTATTTATTTGTTTATTTGTTGCATGCATTGTGCACTTCCAGTCTTGCACTAGAATAAAACCATGAATTCAAATCTCTTTTGGGGGGAAAATGCAAGCAAATGAATCCGCACCACAAAAACTAATTACAAAGAAGAAAAAGACAGAATTTCTCTACCTAAATAGTAAACTGGTGCAAACACTGTATGTCTGTGGATTACTGGAGTTGAATTAATGTAATGAACTTGATTTTGATGGAGTATGAAATTGGTAGAAGTGCTAAAAGTACTCAGGACCTTGCGAGTTTCTCAGGGTTGCAAGAGAACTGTGTGTAAGAGGAACAAACAAATGAAAAAAAAAATGCTAATAATAAATTTAAAAAATGCTAATAATAATAATAGTAGTCTTTTAAAAAAAAAAAAACATATTTAAAAATGTTTATTTAAAAAAAAAAAAGGTCACTGTTGCTACCATTAAGATCAAATAATTGTGAATATGTTCTTTAGTGTACTTTTGTATATAATAAAAAAAAAAAAAAAAAAAACATATTTCGATAGGAACATTTCCAAGCAACATGGAAGTACCTTTATTGTATTAGAAACCCAAATATGTCAGTGTTAAATCTAGAATAGAGCAGGACCTGAGCAAAATCCTCATCTATGCAATTATAAATTCCCAATTTCATCCTCCAGTATATTCCTCGCATACAAGCTCTGCTTCCATCCCAAATATTGCTTGTCATACAATCCTTTATCCACACGAAGCTTAGAAAAGTTTAACGATCGCCTGAAATTACGAGGTTGAGCCTCGTCCCAATGTATTTAATTTAATTTTATACTTCCATTTGGAACAGCACATCGGTTGAGGTCCTTGTAAGCAATTTAAATCGGTTTGAATAGTAATGCTCACAAGTTCACCGTGGGCTGTTTCTCTGGGAAATATTGGAATCATTAATAAATCAGACAGGGATGTGGGGAGGCTGCCGATGTTTCCATGTCCTCGGGGACTTTTTTCGGAGACGTCAGAGTCAGAGACGTGTCATATATATTCATTCTATCTGCAAAGCGCACCTGAGCCAGGTCACGTGATTAGGAAATAATATGAGAAGGACGTGTTCCTGGTGCATAAAAGGCATGCATTTTTGGAGGCTTCAAACTATTTTAACACAGTGAGGATGCAAAATAAAAAAGATAGATAGATAGATAGATAGATAGATAGATAGATAGATAGATAGATAGATAGATAGATAGATAGATAGATAGATAGATAGATAGATAGATAGATGAACAAGTGAAATAGACAAATGAAATAACCCTGACCTGGACCTAATCTGGAACCTCTACTTTCATGACAAATTCTGATTTCCAGGACGGCATTACACACTGAAATCAGCACACTGTCCTGAAACTTATCCGCCTCATGAGTGAAGTTCTGTCTTAGAGGTGACCTGCAGTCTGCAAAATCTATTTTTAAGTAGTTCAGAGCCTTACATAACATCCATACATCTGCTTTTGAGTTTTGTGTTTCCTACTGTATATATTCATTATTTATTTACAGAACCGGTCTCAATATACAATCCCGACTATGTTTCGAAAGTTCAGTGAATTGAGGGTTTTTTTTCTAGTGTTTTATTTTTAGTGTCTGCTATAAAAGCGAGGTTTTGAGTATCCTGCATCCGGATGAGTCGCTTAGATCGTTGTTTTGAGCTTTATTCTTAGTCTCAGGTGAAAAATTTCTATTGCTCAAATGACGCTCAAATGACACATAAATGTACATATTGAAGCATCTTACTCAAGTCAAAGTTCAACCCCTAAAAACAAAAGCCAGAGACAATAAATAGCTCCAAGACCTACATTAGAGGCTCCTGTGGGATCTTTTTTTTCTTCACATACTCATGGGGAAAGTTGGAACGCGTATATAACTGGGAAAGATTTAGTCCGCATTATGACTGACCAAAACAATACCCATTAACCATATTAAAAGGATCTCACTCTCCCATCAGCCCCGTGTGACTCCACACAGAGATTACAGCTTGTGTGTTTTGTGATGCAAATCAGGAAGCTCATTGAGAGTATCGAAGGCACCTGCCACCCTAATTCCTAGACCCACATGCCACACTGACCCTCCCCCATCTCTTGCTCACACAATCCTTTGTCAGATGGATGGCGCTGAACAAAGGCCTCGGATCGCTCGGAGCCATGAGCATAGAGCGAAAAACATACACTTTATGCATACACACTCACACACTCACACACACATGCCCCAATATATGTTTTATTTAATGTCTTAATTATGTATGAGGTTTCTGGGTGGTTAGTTTTGAAAGAGAAAGTGATTCAGAGGCAGAGTATATACAGAAGTAGAAACACATCCTAGACTTGTGTAAACATGTGTAAATATATATATATATATATATATATATATATATATATATATATATATATATATATATATATATATATATATATATATATATATATATATACACACACACACACACACACACACACACACACACACACACACACACGTTCTTACAGAATTGCCTTGGAAACAAGCAACAACAAACAATCTATTCTATTCTATAATCTATTATAGATTGAAAAATATAAATATATGGAACATATGGGACGGTGAACACTGCAATGTAGATACGAGTCAATCCAAAGTGAAGGAAAGATATTGCAGAACTGTGAAACAAACAAACAAACAAACAAACAAAGACTTTATAGCTGAAATTCATACAATTATATGCTGCTGATGATGACTACTTATTCACTTCATCTGCTTTTTTCATTAGCAATGAAAATGATGTTTAGGAAAAGTGAACACTGCACAGTAGATTCAAATCAGTCCAAACAAGCAAACAAACACATTATAGCTTAATAAATACAATTATATGAAATTGATGATAATTACTAATTCACTTCATCTGTTCGTTAAATTAACAATGATGTTTAGGAAAAGTGAACACTGCACAGTAGATTAAAATCGGTCCAAATGCTGGAAAGATCTTGTAGAATTTCATTAAAAACAAACAAGCAAACAAACAAATTATATACAATAAATACAAATCTATAGTGTTACTAGCTTCATCTCTATTAACAACCAAAACGATGTTTAGAAAAGTGAACACTGCACAGTAGAGTCAAATCGATCTAAAATGATGGAAAGATCTTGCAGAATTTCATTGAAAGCAAACAAACAAACAAGCAAACAAGCAAACAAACACTTTACAGACCAGTAAATACAAATCCATGGCATTATTTGCTTCACCTCTTCATTTACAACAAAACAACGTTTAGAAAAGTGAACACTGCACAGTACATTTGAGTCGATCCGGAATAATGAATCAATCTTGCAGCATTTCAATGCAAACAAACAAACGACAAACCAACAAACAAACACATGATAGCTCAAAAAACACAATAAAACCCATGCTGTTACTTGCTTTATCTGTCCATTTCATTACAACCACGAAAACTATTTTCAGAAACGCAAACACTAGGCAGTAGATTCGAATCAAACTCCTTTCACTGAAAGTGAACATCCTCTAGTTTCAGGTCAGAAAATGGAGCTTGTCACTTTGATTGAGAAGCATCACAAAAACAAAAAAATTTAATTCCACTCTCTCTCTCTCTTGCACTCACACACTCACACATACACAAAGACCCTCCGTGTGCATCGTCCAGTCTTTGAACGTCCCCCAATGTCACCCCTCAGTTCTCACTTAATCTACAAG
This sequence comes from Silurus aristotelis, assembly GCF_946808225.1. Lineage (NCBI taxonomy): Eukaryota > Metazoa > Chordata > Actinopteri > Siluriformes > Siluridae > Silurus > Silurus aristotelis. The sequence goes on along the minus strand of NC_139595.1, from coordinate 3,212,763 downwards.
CAGACACGGTGTGGAGAACGACGAGAACAAAAGGCAGCCCAGCAGGTCTTCGTCCCCCGTCCCTGTCAGCTCGTTAATACAAAATCGTAGCTGTTGATTCTTGTGCTGTAATGGGCAGCTCTGACTATACACCTAATCGCTCGTGTTGATTCAGAGCACCTTTGGGCTCAAGCACGATCCAGTGATTAAAGTTTTAATGTTGGGTTAACGGAAAGCCATCACAGAAGAAGCGGAGTATAATAGACATCTTATTATAGAGTGTAAAAGGTTTTATTTTTTTCAGTTTCTGTCCGGTTCGGTTTCTTACCTTTCTTTCAGGTTCTCTCAGGTTTTCTTTCCACTTTGGGGCTCCAAATAGTTTATATTCCTGTTTAACTCCATGTGTTCCTGAAATTGACGAATACTACGATTTTGGTTGGCGGTATCTCAAGGTTAAGGAAATATGCTCAGAACATATCGACCAAAGTAGGTCATTCATACACATACATCTGAGCAGCTATTGGGTTAAGGGGTCCTTGCTCAGAGGCCCAGGAGTGGCAGCTTGGTGTGGCGAGAATTTGAAACCAGGACCTTCAAATCTATGAGAAGATCTATGATCTTCAAAAACCATTCTAACAATTAAGCTTATATGGACAAAAGTTTGTGGACTCCACAAAATAAAATTCGCATATGCTTTTTGAAGAATGCTAAATGTTTTGCTCTGGAAATCTGGGACGTTTTTCTTTCTTTTTTTTTTTTTTTTTGTGCCGGAAATTTGAGGTTTTCACTTTTTGTTTTCTAATTCTTTTTTTTTCAAACATATGCCCTCAGACATTCAAAATAAAAAAGTGAAAATGAAAATGGATTACAATAAAAAATTAAATAAATAATACACCACAAAAAACTGTAAAATTCAATTTGTATAAAGTCAAATTCCATCATCCAAAATATCATCATCCAAATGTTATCATCCAAATATTGAAATTGTATTATTAATATTATTTATATTCTTATTATATTGTTTTATTGTTTCAAGCTAATTAATTTATTATTTAGTGTTTTGTTAGCCTTTATGTGAACAGTTTTTGTGTGTGTGTGTGTGTGTGTGTGTGTGTGTGTGTGTGTGTGTGTGTGTGTGTGTGTGTGTGTGTGTTTGTTTTTACATTTTTGTCTTCTATTAGGGTAAAACTGTTGGATTTCCGATTGTAATTCAATTTATTTTGCATTATTTTTATTTTATTTTTCTTTAATTTACTTCTTGTCTGCCTTCATTTATTGAGACTGAGAAATAACTGGATCATGTCAGCATGTGAAATTCTCTACAGTACATTCTCCAGGAAATGATTTCACTTCTAAACCATCAGTAGAATTTTTGTCTGAATTTTAAACCCACAAAAGAACACAATTCACCCTCTTCAGTGTGAGATTGAAAGTTGCCCTGTAAACACAAACGGCGATTAAGGCATGGAAACTCTCTCGAGTTGCAATCATCCATCTCATGTCAACCCATCATGCCGCAGGGCTTCTCCAGAGGCGGTGCAGGTACTGAAAACACCCTCCACTGCAACGAGTGTGGAAAGAATAGGGGATTCTCTGTCCACTGGCTAAAGCAAAGGGGTTTATAAAGTGAAATACCGTATTGATTACGATAAAAGGTCAGCAGAAAGCTTTCCTGGACGATGGAAGTCAGCATCGGATTACTGGAAAGGTGGAAGTTGGGATGGCTAAGTGCCAGAGATGCTGTCCATTTCCACAGCTGTATTAGCATGAAGTCACTGGACTAGCATGGTCTAGAAGAGACAAGCACTTGATGAGGCCTCCAACTTTGTTTGGGGAGGAGCCACACGTGATTGAAAAGGTCAGGTGTCCCAATACTTTTGTTCATATAGTGTGTCTTATACGGAGGTTTTCAGCTGGAGGGTTAAAGCCTAAATGTGTATCTAGCAAAGTGGTTGATTGGGAGACAATGTCTGTTGTGAAAAGCGCTATACAAATAAACTTGACTTGACTTGACTTGACTTGGTTTATCCAATCAATACTCAATACAAAAATTTGTTTAAATTTGTTAGACCCAATTTGGCCAATAAGTGTTTATGTGTTCCACTTATTTCATCATAATTTTACAAATGTCTTCATTTCTTTCATTTTTCATTCATTCACTCCCTCAATATGCAGATTTCTTTACCATTTAAGAGACATTTTTGAAGCTGAACATAAAGCGCAAAAGAATCCTGTCATAAAAAACAGAATTTGCCTCAATGTCTGTGTCTGAGTGAGTTTTCCTCTAAATAACTCAACAAACAGCCATTATTGTCTAAGTAGCTGGCAACAAGGGTCAGTACACCCTAACATGTCAAAACTGTGTCCAAATTGTATATTTTTTGTGAGCATCATCGTTATCCAGCTCTGCCTCAATCCTCTTGGTCATGGAATTCACCAGAGCTGAACAGGTTGTTGCTCTGATCCTCTCCCACTCCTCCATTAAGACATCACGAAACTGCTGGATGCCCCAGAGGTGCTCAATAGGTTTCAAGTCCGGAGACCTACTTGGCAGTTGTCATCTTGTGTTTGGGGTCATTATTATGTTGGAAAACGGCTGTTCAGCTGAGTTTCTAAACGAAGGGCATCATGTTCAGAATGTCACAGTTGAAATCCATGTTTCCCTCAATAAACAACTCCCCAGTATCAACAGCACTCATGCAGCCCCAGACCATGATGCTACCACCACCATGCTTGACTGTAGACAAAATACTATTTTCTTGGTGCTATTTATCAGGGTGTCGCCACACATGCTGGACACCATCTGAGCCAAACAAGTTTATCTTCAGACTACAAACTGTTTGCGGGCTTTCTCGTGAGCCAGCTTCAGAAGAGGCTTCTGGACCGGCAAATACAAATTGATGGCGTATGATCTGAGCGCTGACAAGAGGACCTTCCACTTCTGCAACCTCTAAAGCAACGCTGGCAGCACTCATGCGTCTGTTTTATGAAGTCAGCTTCTGCACCTAACAAACTAAACATTTTTAATCGACCATTCGAGGTCCGTTCCAAGTGGAACCAGTTTTGGAAGACCTCTGTATGAGCCTGTACTGTAACTCAGTTTCAGGGCTTACTGATCTTCTTATAGCCGAGGCGTCTTTGTGGAGAGCAACAATTCTCAAATCCTCAGAGTTCTTTGCCATGAGGTGCATGTTGAACATCCAGTGGTCAGTATGAGAGAATTGGACTCAAAGCAGCAAATTTTAACTGCTCTAATACAAGATACACAAGCAGATAAAATCATAAACTTGATGAGGATGTGTGACTTTGCACGGTTACATGACATACAGCTGTTATCACTTAGGGTGTACTCACTTTTTTTCATACTCTTTTACTATTGCACAATATATACTCTCCACCCCCAAAAAACTGTCAAGTCTAAATCAAGTCGAATTCATCATCGGTTCAAATGTGTTTTTATGTAGAGCTTTTCGTTGGAAAAAAAAACTGTGACCAGGATGAATGTCCAACTTTTAGCCATGTTGTTTTTTTCTTAGCATTTTACCCCATAATTTATAATGTTAAATATAATGTTATTCATCCTATAACATTACATATGATGTTATATATAATGTTATACATAATATTTATACTATAAGTCTTTGCAATGTTTTTTTAACTGCTGTTCATTCGAAAGAGAATAAAAAAAAAGTGGATGGAAGCTCGTCCGTTCGTCTGCAGTGGCACAGTTTCCTGATCCCAGGGCTTGGTGCAAGGCAGGTTAAACCTTGCCGAAACGGGAGAAGCCCATCGGTTCAGAATATGGACGAGTCCCAGGAGCCGAGTCTGACACAGATCCTCAGGCAAAGAGGCTGCATGTGTTCCCAGAATAACTTTACTTTATCCTCAACGTGATTTTCCTGATGTGGCTGCACTGATATGGAATTACGGTATTGGGAAAAGAGGGGACGGTTCATTCATTCATATAGTCATCAGTTGAGCGTTCTTGTTTTTTCCTGTCAGTTTTGGTTGAAACAGCTTTCATCGACATATTAGTCTATTTCTATTTAAACTACACTATATTTGTGGAAACTTGACTATAAGATTCGTATGCGCTTTTTGAACATTATTTTCCACATTTAGTGGCCATTTGCTGTTATAATAACCTCTACTCTTCTGGGAAGACGTTCCACTTGATTTTTTGGAGATTTGTGGAGATTCAAGGGATTTAGTAAAGTCAGGTACTTGTGTTGGTGTGGTGAGGAGGCCTGGGGTTCACATACATCCCAAAGGTGTTCAGTAGTGTTAGAGCTCTCTAGCAGGAGATCTTCCACACACTTTCAACCCATAAAATCATTTTTCAATGGAGCTGGCTTTGTGCACAGTCATGCTGGAACAGGTTTTGGTCTCCTAGTTTAAGTGGGGGGAAAATGTCATGCCAATCGCATCAGCGTGACACACAACCAGGATAGACAAATAGAAATTATAGCTGCAAGCAGCAGTTTGATGGACCAAGAACCCAAACTATGAGTATTCACTGGAAAGCAGGGCGGTAACTTGAGACACAGGGATTCCAGAGTGATTTGTAAGTTCTCTCATAATATAAATGTTTTGACCATGGACAGTAGTGGAATTCTTTAATGGTAGATTGAATGTTCTAGATGAACAAATGGGGAGCATGGAGTTTAGATGACACGAGCCAACCCTGGTGAGGACTGGATCAAATGAGATATAAGCATATTAAGCAAGTTTTTGTAACTTTTGACCAGTGGGAGGCACTTAGAGTTCAACGATTTTTACCAATTAATCAATCGATAGTTTTTAAAATGGATACTGGTTTAAAAAAACAAAAAAAATAACATTCCATGTAAAATAGTATTGAACTTATTAAAAAAATAATAAAACAGTACTGAATAAAAAAATGAATTCAAAATAAATTAAATATAAATGATATTAATTAAATTAATATATTGATAAATATTGAAAAAAATAAAAGACATGCATTCAAAATGAAAATAAAAAGTAACAGTAATCCGAAATGTATATAAAAAAAAGACACCTTAAATAAACAGTGCATGGCATCAGTGATTTCCCTCTAGAGGTCGCTTTTCATACTGTATAACGCAACCCAGAAAAACTATTGGTAGAGATTTACTGCAGATACCTGCCTGATAGTTCCAGCAATCAGAAATCAGTGCAGAATAATTTGCAAAGCCTATGAATCGGTTGACCTTTACTAGCATTATCATGAAATGTTGAAAACATGGTTTTGTTGTCAGATTCGTCAGACCATTGTCAAATTCTTATCAATTTTGGGACAAAATCCAGGATGGCAAAACAAATCTAATTAGGGACTCAGACATGCCTGACCTATAAAATGTAGATAAACATTCTTTCGGCTTCTCCTATTAGGGGTCGCCACAGCGGATCATCCGTATTCGTGATCTGCATGTTCGATTTGGCACATGTTTTTACGCTGGATGCACTTCCTAACGCAACCCTCCCCATTTATCCGGGATTGGGACCAGCACTACCTATAAAATGTACTGATGAATGATACTCAGTTAAAATTTGACCTAATGGTGACCCCGAACCATTGACAGCACCCAATTAGTCTGCCAAATTTCCCAATTTTTTTTAAAAGACAATTCTATAGGCTTTCATAGGCACCCTAGCTAGAAGAGAAAGAGGAGGAAGAAGAAGGAAAGGTAGAATAACAATAGGGCCTTTTGTCTTGGGCCTAACAAAAGCCTACAAGTCTTCAGTGCATTGCCCCCTAAAAATACAGCACCGTCCAAGAAATTACTCAAACAAACTCATTTCAATTTGGATCCTTTTGTTGAAAATATTAATTGAAACTTAAAGCAAATCATGTTATAGTTGCAGCGGAATGTCATACACATCAGCTCATCGTCAGACAGCTTTCAGAGCGTAAAAATAAGAAATTGGATACACAACATTGTATTGCACTGCTTTCATCACTATACACACATACACTTTCTCTCATAAACAAACACACATACACTCTCTCTCATACACACACACACACACACACACACACACACACACACACACACACACACACACACACACACACACACACACACACTCTTACCCTTCTGAAACCCTGCAGCTGCTCAAACTTTGGCACAGAATTCCAAAATTTGACCTCAGAGAGAACATTCTGCTTTTTTTGTCTTTTTTCAGTTTTCATTTAAACTGTGAAATGCCACAGGGGCAAACACTAAATAGAAATGTCAGCGTTCATTAAGCTGCGCTCTTCTGTCGTGGGTCTTCGCCCCCCTGACTTGCGTCGCTCCGAATCCTGCAGGTGAAAAGTGCTGTAATTTCCCTCTTTCCCTGAAAATGCAGTATCTCATTCAATATTCATGATGGTGAGGAGAAGAATACTCCCTCCTAAAACGCTTTACAGATCATTACATTGTGACAAGAGGGTAAAAAGTTAGCAACTGGAATTAGGGTCGTGCATTCTATATACTGAAGATACGAATGAGTTTCAGATCAGGATTATAGACACAAGAGATGGCACCAAAGCAAGTTTAATTGGATTAGCACCAAAACCTGGGGAATTAACCGTCTGGGTTTTTTTTTCCTCGTAACGCTAAAACGAACTTAAATTACTCTTTGTTTTTTTGATCGTACAGATATAATAGTAAATACATCATTCGAATCTGTAAAGGGTCGACAGACAGGGGGCGCTCTCTCTCATCTCTGTCTTCTCTCTTCACAGACACATCAATAAAACAACCTGAATCTCAGTGAAAACTGACCTCACAGACATCATAAATACATGAATAGAAATCATGAAATGTCTACTTTTAAATAATCCAAATAATTCGGATCGAAAACATAGATTATTTGCTTCCGTATTACGTATAGAGGTTAGAAGAGGTACAGGTGCTCTGGTATCACCTCATTAACGTCTGTGTGGAAACATATCAAATCGTGACCTGATGATTTACGTCATTTAAAACACCATCATTTCTTTAAAACATTTACAATAATATTTGGTCTTCATGCTCTATGTTGAGTTTGGTTTCACTAATAATAAACAGACATTTGCATAAAGCATCAATATTTGTCCATGCTCATGTTGATTAGAGTATTAAAAACTTCAAAACGATTAATCACGATTAAATATTTATTCGATTGACAGACCGAATATTAATATGATGTAAGGTTTCGTTACCAGCGTGACCCTTAAACAGGTCGTAGTAATGGTTACTTTTTACTTAAGTACATTTCAGAGCCCAAAATTCTTTACTTTCACTTAAGTAAATAAAGTGTAGTCAGTACTTTTTCCACCTTTGCTCAATACTCCCATAACCTGATGAAATATTAACCCATAACAAAATGTTCAGAGCCCAATTCAGAATGTTCACGATTTAGTCTCCAACTTCTTGCTCACTGCCTGAAGTCTCTGTTCTCCCTGTTTCACTCTGTCAGAATCCCCATAATACACGCACTCTATCCATCTATTTATTTATGTCTCTCTCACCCTCTCTCTCTCCTTAAGTGACCTGAATTACTCTTTCACTCCTCCTGCCTATCTACTAAGAACACTCTCTATCTATCTATTTCCTTGTGCCACTCCCTCACTCCATCGTGCTGAACTTGACCTCGCCAGTGCTTCATCTGAATTTCCACAGTGATCACAGCAACGCTGATCATCCGCATGCATTATTAATCAAGGCGGCACGGCTGCTATACTCTCAGCCCCATTAACCCGCATCGAAAATGTTACGCATTAGCTAATTGTGCATGACGATGCGGGTGTCCAAAAGACACTGCGAAGTTCCTCATGGAAACAGAGCTCAGAGCTGCTTTTGTGTGCGCTACTCTAAAGGCTGCTGACTTCCTTTAGTTTAATCCAAACAAATTATGACCACAATTATTAAAAAAAAACGCAGGCCATGAAATTTTCGTAAAAATATCACAATATCACAAGTAGCCATCATCTGTAGGTATCATTCTCCAGAAGCTGATTGACTGTAATTTGATGCTGGACTTCATGTCAGTGTTCATTTCCAGGCATGATTTTAGATGCTTTTTTATGTCTGTTATCTGACACCACAATGTTTTGTCGAAAAGCCTCGAATTCCTGGCGGCAGAAGGAAGTTATTGGGTAAAAAAGCAATGGTCTCCAAAATCCCGTGAATAAGAACTGTGGAAAATAAATGGCTTCTTGAGAAGAACTTGAGGCAGGCATGGTCTTGGTTTACCTTGGCTAGCTAGCTAGATAAATAGACCAAGACCAGACCTGCCTCAAGAAGTAAAAATCCTGATAGATAGATAGATAGATAGATAGATAGATAGATAGATAGATAGATAGATAGATAGATAGATAGATAGATAGATAGATAGATAGATACTAACATGTTTCACTGTAATACATGTGTTTTCAAGGTAATAGTTATTGTAACTTCCTTAGACTTCTGTGCATCCCTGTCCCACTGTACTTGTCTACATCGTCTACACTACAAAAATGTAATGAGTGAAAGTAAAAAGTTGTACTTGAATTTGTACTTCATTACTTCTCATCACTGCTCAGCACAGTCCTCCAGACTGATCATCTAATCAATGCTCTATTTTAATGAACTTATAAGACTTATGGTTTTTCCCCTAATGGATGACCAAATATCTGAAAAACTCCCCTTGACTTTACATCCTTCTAAACCCAAGGAATTATTGCCAAAAAACCAAACACTGATGTCTTCAGCGACCTCTGACTGAGAAATGAGAATTCCTGATGATTTAAGAACTGCACAGTTGAGAAGTCAAGTCAAGTCAAGTTTATTTCTATAGCGATTTTCACAACAGACATTGTCTCAAAGCAGCTTTACAGAAATCAACAGTCAAGGTGAATGGTGTGTGTTTATCCCTGATGAGCAGCCGTGGCGACTGTGGCAAGGAAAAACTCCCTAAGATGTAATGAGGAAGAAACCTTGAGAGGAACCAGACTCAAAAGGGGAACCATCCTCATTTGGGTGACATCAAGAGTTTGATCATAAATCTTTCAACAGTACAGAACACTGGAGAGTGAGAACTAACATGAGTACTGGAGTATAAGATTATGAGTAAATGTTCTTTCTACAGTCTTTGGTATTAAAGTAGGAGCTACTGAGTTCAACATTTGTGATCATCACAGGTCCAGCATCAGCTTCTCCATGCCAGAGCCTTTAAACACTCCAGGAGGTCCAATGTCAAACTCCACACATGCAGTGGGATCCAATTGGCACTTGTACGTCTCTAGATGGTTCAGGATGTTGGCATCTACTTCTTCAAAGTCCATAATCTTCATGAGGTGGGACGTGACTGGAGCTGGCCAAACCTCAGGAAGCCTCGGGATGGGGAGAGAAAGAGAAGCAGTGGAGAGGAATTAGCGTAGCTGCTGTTCATGATATTAACAGCACAAGTTGATAATGTGATGTGATCAGATGTTCTGGAGCACAAGGTTATAATGTGATGTGTGTTATGTATAGGCTTTGCTAAAAAGATATGTTTTTAATCTACACTTAAACTGGGTGAGTGTGTCTGAGCCCCGAACACTGTCAGGAAGACTATTTATTGAGAAGAAATGGCTTTGTGATAAGCAACTCACCGGATGTTCTGGAGGTAAAAAGAGACGTTTATGTTTACCTTCACATTAATGAATTATGCCAGGTTTAAATGTATACTGTGTTTGGGTGTTGGCTTTGACATTTTATTTTAGCTGACAAGCTCCTGGCAATGAGAATGAGAACAAAGGCTGTGTGCTCTCATAGCTCGCATTGCGAATGCAGAAAGAGTCACAGCCGTCTGTCTGCAAGATTAATGCACTCCCTGTCTGTCTACTGGCACCAAGGAGGGAACCACATCATTCTCTGTAGTGGACTCAGACTGTGAAGCTATACACAGACAGGCAAAAAGACATCAAAATTGAAGTAGGTAGATGGATAGATGGATGGATGGATGGATGGATGGATGGATGGATAGATAGATAGATAGATAGATAGATAGATAGATAGATAGATAGATAGATGGATGGATGGATGGATGGATGGATGGATGGATGGATGGATGGATGGATGGATGGATAGATAGATAGATAGATAGATAGATAGATAGATAGATAGATAGATAGATAGATAGATAGATAGATAGATAGATAGATAGATAGATAGGTAGGTAGACAGACTTAAAAAACTGATTGTACACTTGCTTCACGGAGGACGTCTTTGGCTGCAGTAGCATTGAATTTTCCATTGACTTGAAATAGAAGACCGAAACCAGCTCCATGAAGATATGCTTTACATGGCTTAGAGCGGCCTCAACCCTATTGAACACTTTCGGGATGATTTGGAACATTGACTGCACTCAAAATCTGTATTTAGACGATTGTAGCTGAATCCGCACAAATCTCCACGACCAGACGCTATTTATTATTATTCCTTTTATTATTTCTGATATTCAAATATTTCTTCCAAGCTACGTCCACCAAACTCAAAACAGACCTTCAGCTGATTTTTAGTTTCACGTTTGGAATTGTGTTTTTTTTCCAAAATTCCCATTGACTTCCATCCTATATTTTGTTGACCATTAAAGACAATGCCTTCGATACCCCCAAAGACCTTCCATGTGGAAGATCTTGTCGAAGTCACTCAGATCCTTACACTACCAATTCTTTTTGTCCAACACATCGACTTCGGGGACGAAATGTTTACTTGCTGCATGATATATACAACTATTGACGCCACGGCGAGATCATTTTTATTCACTTCAGCACTGTGCTAAGGGTATAACAAGAGACAGATATACATTGTAGGTAGACTCGAAGACAGATAGGAATAGAAAGTTTCACACAAGACAAAGAGTAGACAGAGTGATAGGCAGATACAGAAAGATGTTTAGACAGATGGGTAGACAAGAAGTGATAGAGAAAAACTGAAAGAGAGATAATAAAAGATAATAGATGCAGTTCAAATGTGTGACAGAACAAACTTTCCAGGACAAACAGAAGCTAGCTCTTTCAGCTCACTGCTAATGGTTAAAAACTATGAAAGAATCTGTTTTTTTCCCCTTACATTAAGAGTACACATTTATCTCTATGTCTTTCATTTTTGTTTTGATCTCTCTCTTTCCCTTTACTTCCTTATATGCATAGTAATGGCTGGAAGCTAAACGCTGGTAATGGTGGGCTTCATTGAAATAGACGTCAAATGTTTTTGTGCTGTAGAACGTAAAGGCTGATAGGTGTTTTTTTTTCCCTCCACAATATGGCTGCATGCCTGAGTTCCTTTACTGCAGCCGGAGATGGAGAAACACGATTAACGTTCCGCTATCTGCTCACGCTAATGGAAGCTTAAAGGCAGCGTTTAATGGGTTGGACCGGCGTAAGGAAATTTCATTTACCTCCGTCCACTCTTCACTCTTTGCTGCCTTCACCCAGGATGAAAGCAGAATAAACGCAGGAACTTTTCTTTCCTGGAATCAGCCTTTTTTTTTCTTTCTGTTTACTTTTGACATCATGATAAATGCAACAAGAAGGGATTAGCTTTGTCACTTTTCCATGCTTTATTCATAAGAAGCGCATATCCTCTCAGGAGCGTCTTCAGAGTTGTGTCTGGATTTAATGCTGAAACTCTGTGCACCACAATTCAGACCTCAGAAGTAATGTAGCAGTTAGATGGTATCTCGAAGCTTCATTAAATTGCTTACACGAGCAACTGTTGGTGCACTGTATTATATAAAATAATAAAATGCATAATAAGACGATGTGCTGGATCAAGTGCTATTTTCGCATTTTGAGATTTTAATTCTTGTCATCATTTTTGTCCCATTTCAAATGTCTTTTGCTTTTGTGTGGCTTTGACGTACGTTTCAACTGCGAAGAAGAACATTATTTTAATATTTCAGTCCGTATTTTCTATCCCGGGGCAAATACTTACATTTAAACATGGTTGTGTACATGAAAACGACACACAGGAAATTTGCACATCAATACCCGTGACCCAACTCTAAATATACTCAACTTTATATGTGTTAATATGAATATACAATATGAAATTTTAAATACCGTTTATATTTAAATTACCCAATGAAGCTTGACGGTTTCAGGTCCATTTTACCAACTCACTTATACGAGACGTTCCGTTTTAAATTTGCTTGTTCACACTGTGGTGCAATTATATTTGGGAAAAGCTTCTGAGAATAGGAAGCCAATTGAGCCATCATTCCCTTTAGAGGACACCCTGGGTATTTTTAGAATCATCTCAAGTCAGCACTTTGGCTGTGTTTCGAGGCATAATGAGGCAAGGGGTTAAATAAGGACAGCTTTAGAAGTCTTTATTACATATTGCAACAAAGGTGAGGTTAATGAAGCAATATTAGGTAGTATATGATTCTAGATTAGCATACTGGAAAGAAAACTGCACGTGTTCGCGTTTTAAAACAGATTCAGGTTCGGATCTTATTGCATGACTGTGATCGTGAGGTAAAATTGCTACTTCAGCATTTGCACACAGAGATGGTAATTGTGCAGGACCAGCAGTGGACAGTAAGGAAGTACAATGATCCCCCGGAACGTCTTAGAACGTGACCCCCGCGAGTTCCGAAAATACCCGCGAATCTTGGACGCAGCCCATATGGTACCTTATTGTATTCATTTAGACATTATGTCACTTCAATAGAATAACGTGTTTTAAAAAATGTTAGGAAATTTGTTAGCGAAAACGTAGTTTAAAATGTTATTCCTAACGTTCCTGGACATTCGGTGGTATCTACTGATCACCAACATACAGTTCAACAGCAACCATGTTGAGATTGATAAATGATATAAGAAACGGTAGTAACATTATTTGCTTGGAATGGCCATGACCTAGATGATTTCATACAAAAGAAAATCTAATGATTTGCAGAGAGGTATACTACCCTACTGTTCCTCATTCTTATTCCAACCATTCCAGGTCCCTGATTTCTTTGATTATTCTAAGCACTAGCTCCAGTGCTCTAGTTAGCTTTTTCACTCTTACTAATGGCCAGGATGCGGAGAGAATGACCTATCCACCTTTACCATATTTCCTGCCTGAAAAACAAACCGCACATAAGCAGTTATACCCATAATCATTTTTACAGCAGCGCCCCCAGGAAACAAGTGGATCCTGTGTGCATACTGAGAACTTTCAGAGGGCTTCTCAAATATTTTTTCTTCTCTTCTGTTTGAGTAAGTGTATTGATTTTATACATTAAAAGCTTTTTAGAAGTGGAAAACTTTGCAGGTTTGTGCCACCTGCCAAATGTAATTATTATTGGCCTTGCTAGTCTTTACCCCCCCACACTCATCCAGCATGCAATCTAGTCACTTGTTTTGAGCACCTTGCCAACCAAGGTCATCCCGAAAATGTGGGTGTTTCACAAAAGAGACATGTGTCACGTGTATTTTTTGCCTTTGTGTGAGAAACTTAAGGTCATGCCAGCCCACCCTTGCAACCTTCTCATTATGCAAAGGGGCACACCGATTACTGCCCCTATTAGCACTGGTTGCAGTTCTTATCGTGACCACTAGGTCATATTTGTATGCAGCTAAAATGAGGTGCAAACTCTGCAAATTGGAATTTTAGCAAAATGAACAAGACAACACAACCTGAATTCCTCCTTATCCTATTTGTGATAAAAAAGCAAAAAAAAAGGCGAATGTTCTGGAAATTCTGTAAGAAGTTCAAAGTAATTATTTAGAGAATAAAGACAAGTTCAAGGACCATCGTTTTTCCATTATTGCTGTGTTTTTTTCTCATCTGACAGACTGAGAGACTTGATAAGTGGCTGAACTGGGAAACTTTACTTCAGTCCAGATTGGGGCCGATTGCAGTGCATAACATAAAAATGTTCTTTTTGCATTGCAAGCTGATGCAGACGGTTATAACATTATGCGTGGGTTATTGTTCGAATGCGATCATATGCATTGTTTCTATAATAACAGCACCAACTATACGATCATAATGTACACGAGTGCACATTTTAATCACAATGCACAAAATTGTAGGAGCCTCTCACAGTTCCTTTATGTCATCTCAGGGAGTTTTTTATTTTGTTCTTAAATTGGTGAGGGTTATTTTATTGTTTATAAAATGCAAAGACAAGCACGTGTACGTTTTCCTCATGTCGAGTAATCGATCGATGCGAGTGCACTTTGAGCTCGTATCTGAGAGCAGGGAAATCTGCTAGAGACTGTCGGAGATAAAGATCACATTTCTCAGCAACTCTGCTTCCTCTGTTCCTGAGCCCAGAGTCCTGAGGATTTCCCCAGCTATATTATTACTTTGTCTAAATATTACACTACTAGTGTGGGGGTGTTTGTGTACATATTTGTGCGTGTGTGTATGCACACATTTATTTCCGTAATTCCCTGAAAGTGTCTATTTAAGCAATACTGGTTCAGCAGTTCTCCGTGATTTCTTTTTTTTGCTTTGCACAGAGATTAAACGATACACTCAGGGACTCGACTATTGCTATTCATAAATACAATTTTGTTTGGAAGGGAAATTTATAATCCTGTCTAATCTCTGCAGCTCAACCTTGTAATACAACACACAAAGTTATTATTTTGGTTTTGGATGATATTTGGGGTGTCTGAGCCTGTTTATGTGCTTGCTCAGCATTGGGACTATTAATGGCTTTCTGGATGGGGTTTATTACACAGGGATAAAGTTGAAATATAGCAGAAGGTTTGTGTGTTCTTTTTGAACATCCAACTCCACATTTAGTCCCTATTTACTGATGTAACCTCCACACTTCTGGGAAGATGTTCCACTAGATTTTGTTGAGATTTTGGCTCATTCAGTCACACAGGTGTTAGTGAAGTCTAATGAGGTATGTGAGGTCTGGGGTGCAGTCAGCGTTCACAGTCATCTCAAACCTATGTGAAGCATATATTGGCTTTGTGCATAGGGGAATTGTTATGCTGGAAGAGGTTTGGATCTCCAATTCAAGTGAAGTGAACATTTCATTTTACAGCATCCAAAGGCATCCTATACAACTGTGTGCCAACTTCATGGTAACAGTTTGGAGTTAGATGATCCGCTGTGGCGCCCCCTAATGGGAGAAGCCGAAAGAAAAAGAAGAAGAAGAAGACTTTTTTTTCCAGAACTTTTTTTGGAAAAAGCTCTAATGGACAGTTTTTTCCACACTAATTTATCTTAGTTGAACAAACACAGATTTTTTTTTTTTTGCTAATGGCGTATTACAGTCATTGTAAAGCTTCATGCTTTGTAACATTTCTCATTAGTTCCTGGAAAGGCACAGATCGTCATCTCTGCATGTCCAAACGTTCGTCTAGGCCGAAACCCCCCGACCACCTGTTCAGCTATTTTCGTGTAGGGAAGTGTTAAAGCTGTGTTCTTGAAAGCTGTCAATCTTCCGATATGCACATTGAAAGTATAATGAGGGTGAATTTATAATGTAAAACGTTATTGGTGTAGCTTTGCTCGAATTATCTGAATGATTTCATCCTCGAAGTGGATTAAAAACAGTGCAAATAGATTATGTATGCACTTTATTTAATACCGTTTTATCATTATTCAATATATTTTGTCATATTTGTTTTGATTTTCTCGTATTTTTATATTTATAGATCCTTTTATCTGATGCACAATTTTCTGAGCAGCCGATCAGGTTTACATTTCACTGCAAGTTGTATTTTGTGTAGGGTTGCAAAATTTCAAAGATTTTCCAGACTTCAATGCTGACGATTAGCCCTTTCTCTGCTCTGTTCACTTTCAAAAATCATAATGTGGAGTATTTCTTGCATGTTTGAGCACTTTGTGTAATTCGAATCCTCATCTGTGTGTGTCAGGGTGTGTGCTTCACCGTAATGAATTTCTAAACTCGAAATGGGAGAGCAATGAGACACTGTAAGAGGTCGAGGATTTGCTTCACCATCTCATGCTCAACAGCAATATATGAGAAAATGACTAGAACATTCTGGTATTCCTGTTTAAGAGCAGTGCCTGATGAAGACAAACTACATTTTGTTATTGTTTTTAAGTAAACAATGAGAGCAAAAATATTGGGACACCTGCCTTTTCTGGCCATGAGCGGCTCTTCCCCAAGTCTTTAGAGGCGGTAGAATGAAAGTTCCCTTTCTAGAAGACCCAAACCTGTTCAAGCATGATGATGCCCATGTACACAAAGCCAGCTCCTTGTAGATATGCTGTACATGAGTTGAAAGTGTGTCGAAGCTCGTGAGTAGTCTGCTATAGAGCTCAAACCGTATTGAACACTTTTGGGAAGAATGTGAATACTGACTACACCCCAGGCCTCCTCATCTCCCCTACATCAGAACATGACTTTTCTTACACCCTGGTGGCTGAATGAATCTCACACAGATATCCACAAAATCTGGTGCAACATCTTCCCAGAAGAGTGGAGGTTTTTATAACGGCACTGTGGAACGCACATGCCAATCTTACGGTCAGGCTTCCACAAACTATATGTCCATATAGTGGGCCATGAAACCTTTAGCTTAATTATCAGAAACTAAGAAAACAACTTGATTATAGAGAGCTCGTTGGTTTAGGGATGAGGAAATGGAATAAAGGCATCAGAAGGCATCAGTTTACAAAAAAAAATTAAGTGTTTAAAATTTACCACACACACACACACACACACACACACACACACACACACACACACACACACACACACACACACACACACACACACACACTGGTAAACTAAAGCTATGCTGTTTTAAACTGTTCATAGTGAGTTTGCCAGGGTGCGATCCGGTGAAGAAAACCTGTTCAGAGGTTTCACAACTGCTGTCCTAGCACCTTCTTCACTGGGTGACATTTAGAGAAGGGTATTACTCACAGTTTCATGCTCGATGAGACGTGATACATAGACATAATATCGCTTATTCGCACTGGAGGCAGCAGGAGGACATCAGGATGGTGTTTCCAGAAGATTTTCTTCAACCTGGATATTTTTAATAGGTTTCATTTGACAATTTTGGATGAGGGTATTAAGAAACGAGATGCTTACACATTCTATGAGATTATTGTTTCTTGATTAATGGATGGCTGATATTTCAGTGGTGTTTGGGTCAACTTTGGCCCATGACTGTAATAATCATTAAAGCTACTTGACTTGACTTGAATGTGTTCTGGCAATGCTTTTAAGGAACAGGGATTAAGAACCAGGCCAGGGTTAAAGGCAAATAGACTATTCCTAAAATAAAAACCTGTCCCTGTCTGGGAAAAAAACCTGAGACTGGGGTGGAGGTTCATATTCCAACAACCTTCAAGCATGCGGCCAAAACTACTTTGGAGTGCTTTAGAATGTCAGAGCGCAGCCCTCAACTTGATCGAATTTCTGTTCACATAGTGGTTTTTATGCAATCTGCGAAAGAGGGAAAATTCTGATCATGCTATCTTCAGATTAAGCTTGCTATCATCTCTTGTAATTGTATCACGCTAATAGTATTGTAGTAATCATTTCTCTTTCTGTTGTCTTCCTCTGTCTCTCTTTCTTTATTTCCAGTGAAGTGTGATGAGGTCCTGGCGAGTCCTCTCCCCTACAGCGCCTTCAGCAGCTCTTCTGTACTGGCTTCTGATTTTGGCGCAGGCTACGCTAAACTCAACCGCAGAGCCGGTATGAAGACACACACATACACACACACAAACACACCTGCAGAACATTGTAAGAAATAAGAAAGTCCTCACTGATCTGAGAACAGCATAGCTGTGGTTTGCCATTATGTCTCAGGGTGCGATTCGATAAAGAAGACTTGTTCAGAGAATTCTCCCCTGCTGTCCTGGAACCTTCTTCAGTGGATGACATTTAGAGAAGGGTATTACTCAGGGTTTGATGCTCAATGAGACGTGACACATAGACACGATAGCGCTTGCTCGCACTGGAGGCAGCAGGAGGACATCAGGAAGACATCGGGAAGTGTTTCCAAAAGATTTGCATCAACCTGGATATTTTTAATAGATTTCAATTGACAATTCTAAATGACGGTATTAGGAAACGAGATGCTAACACATTATATGTGATTATTTTTACCCGGGTGGCTGATATTTGAGTGGTGTTTGGGTCAAATTTGGTCCAGAATGCAAATCATTCCAAGATGATGTGCTCACTCGATATATATTGTTCTGAAATCTAACTAGCCAGCTAGCTTGGTCAATGTTAGCATAAGAACCTGGCTATGTTCATTTAATTGAAAACCTGGTTATGGGGAAGTGGTAACTCAGTGGTTAAGATGTTGGACTTCTGATTAAAAGTATGAATTCCAGCACCACTATGCTGCCACTGCTGGGCCCTTAAGCAAGGCCCTTAACTTAACTGCTCTGTGTGTAAAATGACAAATGTAGGGCACTGTGCATAAGGGCAAACAAGTAAGAAAAACACAACAGGGTGTGAAGCTGTTGGAGAACAATCAATGATGAGGTGGTGTGATGTGGGTAACCGATTGTGAAGTAATGGAAGACCTGGAGAGTTTTATTTCACTTATATTACAGCGGTTTTCCAGTGCTACAGATTTTAATGTATTAAATACAGCTGTGGACAGTAAGAAAGTAAATGTAATTTGTTACTGTGCTTAAGTAGCTTTTTCACGTATCTTTACTTTATTGAAGTGTTTCCATTCGGGGAGACTTTTACTTTCACTTCACTACATTTCAAAGTCAAACATCTCACTTTTTACTCAATCAGCACTTACTTTTTATTTATGAGGATAAAAATTGTACTTGTCAGACACACAGCAAGCCACCAATCAGGGTCGAGCACGCGCTGTGTTTTAATCTTGTTTTGATTGGCGCTTAGTGGAATCTACTGATCACCAACATACAGTTCGGCGTCAGTTCAACAGCAAGCAGAACAGTTAGAGAGGAATAAATGATGGAAGACACTCCAGACTAACTTGCCAAAACACTTGTGGCCTCATTTGCATGATTTCTTTTTAAGTCATTGAAAAGAAGGTTCTGGGCTCATGATCATTTTATTATATATCAATCAGTGTTTGACTCATTAATATCATTTTATTAACAGATTGTTGCAATAAGAGTAACATTAGAGTCTTTTCACATGAACTTAATTGATTAAGCAAAGTCTTGTGACGTTTAATTGAACGTTTAAAATGAGCACTTTTACTTACTAGAATAGAGTATTTTACATCGTGTATCTCTACTTTTGCTCAAGTACATGGTTTGTGTACTTTGTCCATCACTGAATAAATAACATATAACATGTTATCCATATAGAAATAGAGTTGCTGTTAAAGAAAATGAGTTGATGCCTTTTAACCAATCAGATTTGAGAATGTGTAGCTATGCTGTGAAGACACGGTACAGTGTTGAATAATTCAGAGTAGGAAGGATGCCTGGAAAATGTGGGTGGGGCAGAAAGAGGACGAGGTGGTATTTTTAATTTGCATATCATGCATATTTACAGTGAGGAAAATAAGTATTTGAACACCCTGCTATTTTGCAAGTTCTCCCACTTAGAAATTATGGAGGGGTCTGAAATTGTCATCGTAGGTGCATGTCCACTGTGAGAGACATAATCTAAAAAAAATAATCCATAAATCACAATGTATGATTTTTTAACTATTTATTTGTATGATACAGCGACAAATAAGTATTTGAACACCTGAGAAAGTCAATGTTAATATTTGTTTGTTTGCAATTACAAAGGTCAAACGTTTCCTGTAGTTTTTTACCAGGTTTGCACACACTGCAGGAGGGATTTTGGCCCACTCCTCCACACAGATCTTCTCTAGATCAGTCAGGTTTCTGGCCTGTCGCTGAGAAACACGGAGTTTGAGCTCCCTCCAAAGATTCTCTATTGGGTTTAGGTCTGGAGACTGGCTAGGCCACGCCAGAACCTTGATATGCTTCTTACAGAGCCACTCCTTGGTTATCCTGGCTGTGTGCTTCGGGTCATTGTCATGTTGGAAGACCCAGCCTCGACCCATCTTCAATGCTGTAACTGAGGGAAGGAGGTTGTTCTTCAAAATCTCACAATACATGGCCCCGGTCATCCTCTCCTTAATACAGTGCAGTCGCCCTGTCCCATGTGCAGAAAAACACCCCCAAAGCATGATGCTACCACCTCCATGCTTCACAGTAGGGATGGTGTTCTTGGGATGGTACTCATCCTTTTTCTTCCTCCAAACACGTTTAGTGGAATTATGACCCAAAAGTTCTATTTTGGTCTCATCTAACCACATGACTTTCTCCCATGACTCCTCTGGATCATCCAAATGGTCATTGGCAAACTTAAGACGTGCCTGGACATGTGCTGGTTTAAGCAGGGGAACCTTCCGTGCCATGCATGATTTCAAACCATGACGTCTTAGTGTATTACCAACAGTAACCTTGGAAACGGTGGTCCCAGCTCTTTTCAGGTCATTGACCAGCTCCTCCCGTGTAGTTCTGGGCTGATTTCTCACCTTCCTTAGGATCATTGAGACCCCACGAGGTGAGATCTTGCATGGAGCCCCAGTCCGAGGGAGATTGACAGTCATGTTTAGCTTCTTCCATTTTCTAACGATTGCTCCAACAGTGGACCTTTTTTTCACCAAGCTGCTTGGCAATTTCCCCGTAGCCCTTTCCAGCCTTGTGGAGGTGTACAATTTTGTCTCTAGTGTCTTTGAACAGCTCTTTGGTCTTGGCCATGTTAGTAGTTGGATTCTTACTGATTGTATGGGGTGGACAGGTGTCTTTATGCAGCTAACGACCTCAAACAGGTGCATCTAATTTAGGATAATAAATGTAGTGGTGGTGGATATTTTAAGGGCAGACTAACAGGTCTTTGAGGGTCAGAATTCTAGCTGATAGACAGGTGTTCAAATACTTATTTGCAGCTGTATCATACAAATAAATAGTTTAAAAATCATATATTGTGATTTCTGGATTTTTTTTTTTAGATTATGTCTCTCACAGTGGACATGCACCTACGATGACAATTTCAGACCCCTCCATGATTTCTAAGTGGGAGAACTTGCAAAATAGCAGCGTGTTCAAATACTTATTTTCCTCACTGTATATCAGAATGATTTTTTTTGGTGATAATAGGTGTCGAGATGTTTCTAGAGCATTTTAGTGATTTCCTGTTGTAGTAGCATCCAAAGTATTTTGGTTCATTTTTCCTCCTTCATATCGAGTTCTACTTTGTGTTTAAACTCTATCTGTACTCTTACCCACAGGGAATGTTCTCATGTTCAGAGTACAGCCTTTTTTCCTCTCTCTCTCTCTCTCTCTCTCTCTCTCTCTCTCTCTCTCTTTAAGGGAATGGAGGCTGGTGCCCATTGGACTCAGACAGGTATCGATGGCTGCAGGTGGACCTCCGGGGAAGGAAACAGATCACAGCTATAGCAATGCAGGGTCGATACAGCAGCACCGACTGGACCAAACAGTACCGGCTGCTCTACAGCGACACGGCAATGAACTGGAAGCCTTATAGGCAGGATGGCAACATATGGGTTAATATCTTTACGCATTATTCAAAGATGAGTCACTGTGCTATCTGACAAGTCCTAAAAAGTGCTATTTCTTAATCAGTGAATGTATTTTTCTCCATGTTTAATTCTTATACATTATGACTAATAAGTACATCCTATCATTTTAAACTTGTTCTCAATAACTAATAAAACCGAAACACTTCTTGTGACCCTGTAGTATAATATCACCATAATGACCTCAAACCATTATACCAAAATCCATTAGAATAGTGTAATATTCACATCCCACAGTCCATTCCTCATTTTTATATTTTTTTTATTTTCCTTCCTGTCCCTTCTCTCTTCATTTTATTACGAATTACAATAAATAATAGATCCTTCTCTGCGTCCAGGCGTGGAGTTCAGTATCATTGGGCTCATCACTCAGTCAGTATATTATGAGATAATAAATGAAAATTAGTAAAAAAAAAAATTTGCTCACAGCTAATGAAGCGGAGTAAATTAGAATGGAGGATTGCCGTCACGCGAGTCGGGTGCAATGATGCGTCGTCTGATTGATGTGTAAAGCAATAACAGGAGGCTGTGTCTGGGTCTGATGGGTCTCTTCGTTTTACCTGCCAGACCTTTTCAGGTAACTGGAACTCAGAGCGAGTGGTGCGTCACGAGCTGCAGTACACAATCGTGGCCCGATATCTTCGCTTTATTCCCTTGGATTGGAGTGCAGATGGGCGAGTCGGGATGAGGGTGGAGGTCTACGGCTGTGCGTACTGTGAGTGTCCGCTGCAGTCACAAGCTGGAAACATAAGTTCAGATTGTTTTATAGAAATGTTTTTACTTAGCTGTTCAAACCCTAGACTTTCTTGCTTTTCTTTACCCTTTTTTCCAAGTAACGATTGATTTTCTAATGAGGAACTAATTGAAAAGGCAATTTAAGTCTCAGGACAAAATTTGAAAAGTTGAATAGCTTAAAATAAACTTTGTGTTTCCAAGAGTTTAGGTGTTACTAGCTTGAAAAAATGTTGAAATAACTTGAAAAATGTTAAATAACTTGATTGTGAATAAGAAGGATATCACACAAGACACTAGAAATGTAATGTATATCCCAAGAGTTTAGATGCTACCTTTCAATTAATAATTTCCCCAAAAATTTAATTCCACCCAATTTTTTCTTTTTCCTTTGTTAGCTACCAATTTTTTTATTTCTTTTTTAAATGTTGGGTCACAGTGCATAATATCACACTCATAGGAAAGCGCTATCTGCCCCCTTCCACATACACAAGCTCATGGACAGCCATGATTGCACAGTGTTGCTGTGACTGGGGAGAGACTGCAATGCTGTCTAATAGTATTAGAGACGCATGCATCTTCTATTTGTTTATATACAACAAACTATGTAGCAAAAACACACAGTAAATGAGTGGAATAAAGTTGAATCCAAATGTCACAATTTTGGCTATAGCAAAAGAACTTGTGTAAGACAGAGAACAGAAGAGAAGATGTTAGCCGACTGCCTCACCCTCACAATCAAACATGGAGGTGGAAGCCTAAGGGTTTGGGGTTGTTTTGGAGCAGGGAAGGTTGGAGATTTATTCCAGGTGAAAGGAACCAACATGGCATTTGTTTGGTTAAAGTAAATCTTCATAGCGTTACATGACCGGGTTTGTTGCATAGAAACAAAAGGAACATGCATGTGTCTCTTAAAAATGACAAAAGACTAGGTGTTTCCACACGGCAGGCCTATGCACTGTTTCACTTTATTGAAAAGTACTGAACTTTCCGTACTTTGCGCAGTGCCGGTTTACTAGTCGGGATGATGGATGATAAACCACACAAGCCTCAAATGTACAACAAGGCTCTGAAGGTCCACTCCATGCATCATAAATGAGTTCTAAATGAGCCTCATTACGTTTTCTAAAAAACTGTGCAAATGAGCTCAGTTTGGTGAAAGGAAATTGTAAGGGATTATAATTGCTAGTGATGCAACGTCTAAAAATTGGAGAAGCATCGCTTATTGGGATAATATTTAAATCAACAAAAAACTTTAAGCAAATACAATATTCTGAGAGATTCTGATTAGTTTTTCGGGCTGAAGAACACATTGAACAATGCCTGAGGCTTAAAGTGGTTTGAAAAATGTCCTCTCAATGCATCGTAGGGGTCGGGGCATGGGGGGGGGGGTGTTATTTCAGGTTATAATTTAACCCTGAAGACATTTCTGTTCTTTGTGGTTTGAAGGGGCCGATATGATCAGTTTTGACGGACAGGAAGTGATATCATACCGTTTTCGCCAGAAAAGGATAAAGATCCTGAAGGATGTTATTTCATTGAGATTTAAGACGAGTAAAGGAGAAGGGCTTCTGCTCCATGGAGAGGGACAGCAAGGCGATTACCTCAGTCTGGAGCTGCGCAGAGCCAAACTGCTGCTGCAGATCAATCTGGGTAACGTTGACTTGAACAGATTCTTCAACCCCGACATACAAAGCCAAAATGTTGCTTTTTACAGTATATTAATGGTATAATAATACTAAATAATAAGTCATTCATACGTGTTAATAAATATAACAGTTGCTGCTTAATTACATTTAAAATATATAGACTTTTGCAGTGCAATAAGCTATACTCACACTATGTACAGTCAGTTTACACAAAATAATAAGTATATTTTGGATGATTAATAAACGGAAGCTTCAAAGAAAGTACAGTAAATTTTTTGACTGAATGGCCTTTTTTACATTTAACATATTAACAAATACTACTTGATAAAGAAATTGTTGTGTCTGAGCTTCTTAAATTAGTGGAGAACCACAGCTGCACATGCTAACTGAAGAAATGTTTGTCTCATTAATATGCTAAGAGTAAAAACTAGCTTGATTATATGTTCAATTAAATTCGGTTCGATTGTTAGAGGACGTTGTAGCTCAGCGGTTAAGGCTCTCGGTTATTCAAGCCCCAAGCTTCACCAAGCTTCCACTCTTTAGCAAGGTCCTTAAAACTCTGTGCTTTAGTGGCACTGGATCATATCTGACTCCAGCTTCCTAACATCGTTTGACGTTAAAAAAAATCACCTTTATATTTGTAGGGCACTTTTAACATTAAATATTGTGTCAAAGCAATGAACAGTGTCCATAAGTTTATCCCTAATGAGTGAGCCAGTGGTGACAGTGGCAAGGAAAATCTCCCTGTGATGGTACAGAGGAAACCTTGTGAGAAACCAGATTTAAAATGGAACCCATTCCCATCTGGGTGACCCTGAATGTCCAACATAGTTTAGGTTATCAACTGTTCACTAAAGGAGACTGGAGTGAAAAACTGTCCGTGGCTTTTGCAGCCTGAAGCTATGGTAGCAAACTTTTTATATTAATATGTATGTAAGCTGGTTAGGGAAATGGTAGCTCAATGTTTAGGGCTCTGGGCTACTGATCAGAAGCTCCAGAATTGCCAAGCTGCCACTGTTGGGCCTTCGAGCAAAGCTCTTTACTCCCTTTTTGCTCCAGCTGAGAAATGCAAAGAAAGAATTTTGCTGTTCTGTAACGTATATGCAACAGGAACAAAAAATCTTTAGTCAATAAACTGGAATGTTCCCCACCACAAAACATTTAGCTAGTGAATGTGCTAAGTTGTACAATGAAGTGATAGATGAAAACAGAACAAAAAACTAGATTGTGAAAATTCAAACTGGTTTGTCAATATTCTGGCACATGCTAAATGGGAAAACATTCTTAAGAAAGGTCTTTAAAGGAAGTGTTACATACAGTAGTATTCGACTGAACTATTTTTACTTTTAAAAAATGACCTTTTCAGTTTCAATATACAGTGGAACCCGGTTATCTCGCCCTCGGTTACCTCGACAACCCTATTAAGTCGACGTTTTTGAAGTGGAACCGCCAAATTCTCGCTTTTTCTAAGCATTTTTTATCGGTTATTTTCTATGTCGCCGAACCCTGATATCTCGAGCACAAGGGGGGGAAAATTTGCCATTCAACGTCGGTTATCTCGGTGCAGCCGCAGAAGAACTCGCGGAAGTGGCGGAAAAATCAAACCTTACAGCTGCTCCAGGTGTTGTATTGTATACTGGTGAATCTCTGCTGTTAGTTAGTGTTTGTAGTGTTAGTAGGGGCGCGGCGCGGCTTTGGGAAGAAAAGAGCAGCCGTTGAGAGAGTGCCGGTGGAAAGACACGTACCGGGATACGCATGAGCGATAACAACGACCGCCGTGAACCAACATATACCAACAATAACGGACAGTGCGAGTGTGGAAGTTTAAATAGGAGCTGGTGATGAGGATAAACGAGCACCATATGTGCGCGATTGAAGCCGGGAGCTTCAGAGAAAGCGACCAAGAAAACACCTGTCACGCTGAAGGGGGCTGAAGGGGGCGTGGCAGGTGGATTCCTGACAGATAAACATGTATGTATTTTTATAACATGCCTTCATCAAACAAATCGCAGCAACGCTGTTGTGTAAAAAAAAACTCCAAAAACACGTGCATGCACATTCTCATTTATTAACGCACATCATGTACATAAAGAAATTTCAAGCACGTTAATATACTGCCGCCATTTTGATTTTCGTTTATCTCGATCATCGGTTATCTCGATGCTTTTTGGCGACCCCCTAGGACATCGACATAACCGGGTTCCACTGTAATAACAAAATCATTGCATGAAGAGAGAATTGTTGACTGAACTCATAATATTAGAAGAATTCCAGGTGTATGATAACAGGAAAATGTCTGGAAAGTGTAAAACAACCAGCTTGTGAAAATTCCATCTAGTAAATAACAATATTAGCATAATCGAACCCTAAACATTTAGCTAGTGAAGCTGTTCATCGCTAAATAAAAAAACAATACTCACTAGTGAGTATTTTATCTGTAAAACAACTAGTGATTATAAAAGTGTTAAACAAACAAGTAGCTGGTGAATTTGTATACTGGCATATGCTAACCGAGAAAACATTTTAGCGAATGTGTTTAGTTAAGTGCTAAATAAATAAAAAACTAGGTAGCGAATACGCTAACTGATAAGCAACTAGTCACAGTGGCTGTGTGACCATGAAGTAAAACTATTACAAATGTTCATCAAAATTACAAGTTAAAAGTTTTTCTGCCATATAATTTTAAAATTTTATTTTTTTGGGGAATCTATTAGTAAACATTCTGAAAGGTTTTGCATTTCCCTCTGATGCCTGTACTACTCCAGGTAGCAATCAGTATGGCTCGATTCAAGGTCACACGTCGGTGTCGAGCGGCAGCCTGCTCGACGATGACCACTGGCATTCTGTGAGGATTGAGAGATACCGGCGCAGTGTGAACTTCACCCTTGACGAGCACACGCAGAGTTTCCGGACCAACGGCGAGTTTGACCATCTCGACCTAGACTATGAGGTCAGTCGCTTCGCCACACGTTCGCGCCTTTTTAAATGTATTACTCCAGCACTGGTACATTGTGTAATCCTGAGGTGATATTTCATCATTACGCGCGCTTCTGAGCGGGACGTCTGAGGTTATTATTCATTTATGAGCGGCGAAGGCGCAGACTTTGGACAGATTTTTTAAATTAGCCTCAGGCTATCTTTCAGCAGCCTCTTTGCCTGTCCCATGAGTCACGTCAAGCAGCAGCTAGGGCATGAATATTTGAATATAAGCCTGATAATATAGAAATATAATAATGCAGCCTTTTCTCGCTCGCTCCGTCTCACCCCGGCTTGTTCGGAGTGTCCGCTTTAATTATTACCCTGATGCAAAAGCAAGTACCTTATTGCAAAAACAAAAAAAATGGTTCACCAGGGACTATTAGTGGTGACTGACAGGCTAAAACTCTTCAGTCTTTGGAGCAGCGCCAGGTTTAGAGCTTCCGTTGGGCTCTTACAGCCTGCACACACACCCTGGACTTTATCTGTTTTCTAGATCACAAGCTGGTGTTTTTTTAAACAATAAACATATTTACAAGTAGAAAATCTTGTTACGGTGAGACATGCATCTTATACGAGGTGGTAAAGTTTCGAGACTAGCGCACCCCAGATCCGGTCGCTTTTGCCGAATGTTCTCACTCAGCCTTAAAACCACTTGGACAAGCTGCAGACCTGCCTCGCCTTTTTTGATTGTGGAGATGAGGGGCTTCCACTGTGAAGACTGTTGCTTAATCTCAAAGTCATGCCCGTACACCCAAGTTTTGTCACCAGTAATAATCTTTAACATTAAGAACGGGTTATCCATAGCACGCTGACGGAGTTCTTGGCAGACTTCGACGTGGTGTTCCTTCTGCTCCTGGATCAGCAGTATGTTCAAATCTCACGTGAGAATCGTCTGGAATGTTCCATATGACACACCGACAATGGCAGCAATGTTGTGGATTGTTCTTTGACGGTCATCATGCAAAAGTTGCTGAATGGTTTAGACATTTCCAGGGGTTGAGCTCGTTATAGGTCTCCTGATCTCTCATCGTCTTCAAATGATGTTCTTCAACTTTTAAAGATCATGTTAAACGTCTCTGTGGCAGATTTGCCCAGTTTCATGCATAATTTCTCATTTGCGCTTTGTTCCAATTTGCTGTCCATGATGAAATCGCAGATGTGGTGATCAGAATGTACACAGGACAATGTCTTTTGGCACACTGTCTTATGAAGGTTGGCGCTCCCTGTGACTTTGCATTCCATCTGTTACAAACTAGTCTCGAAACCTTTTTATACAAACTCGTAACAATCTCATAATAATCTTAAAATTGTCTTATATTAATCTTATAATAACATGCTTGTCCTATTCATAGATCAGTTTTGGAGGAATGCCTACTTTGGCCAAGCCCAGCTCAGGAGCTCCTCAGAACTTCATCGGGTGCATGGAGGACATCCATTACAACGGGGACAACATCACCAACTTGGCACGCAGGAAACGAATCGACACTTCTAGCTTTGTAAGTGTTGGTTTTGGGTGTTTTTTCTGTTGTTGATTTTTGTACCTGACTCTGGATCATTGTTGCTTATCGAGACTCATGCTGGGTCCAGAACATTTTTACACATGTTTGCTTTCGTTACAGAGAGCAGCTCGATGCTTGGGGTTGGAACGTCATCATTTTGTTAGAAATTAAATCCATTCTTGATACAATAGATTGCACTGGCCAGCATCTTCATTACTGAAACTGGAGTCTGGTGCTTTAAACCTTCTCACAAAAAGTTTTTGAGCTACACATGTTATAAGTGAGGGAAATCCACATCTGTTTTAATCTGAAAGTGTTTGTTATGCGATTTTATTAAATTTTTTAAAACGGTATTGTCATGCTGGAACAGGTTTGGGTCTCCTAGTTCAAGTAAAGGGGAAATTTCCTGCTACCGCACTCAAAGACCTCCTATACAGATGTGTTTCTCCAACTTTGTGGTAACAGTTTGGGAAAGAACCACATGTGACTGGAAAAGTTAGGTGTCCTAATGCATTTGTCCATATTGTGTGTATTATATATAAGTTCATACATCTAGAGATCTGCCTTCTCTAGATCGTACACAGAGACAAAGGAGTGTAATATGATTATTATTTATTGGAATGAAATTGAATAATTAGTTAATTAGTTAATTACTTCAGGAGAAAATGTGGGAAAGAGAGAGTACAGTGGTTAAGATTTTATAATTTCTGATCAGAAGTTCGTAAATTCAAATCCCACTGTCATACTGCCACATCTGAACCCTTAAGCAAGCCCCTTAACCATCAAAAAGGGAGTCTGCCAAATGCCATAAATGTAAATGTAGAGGGAGAGATTAAACGTGTTTGGATTACATGTGGGCTGCATTTCTTTTAATAGCAAAGCTGTTGGTGTGCCATTACCTTTGTGCCATTACCCTTATCTTCTCTCAAAAGCTTTATATTCACCATATACATTACATGAAACACAAGATTTAGCTCACACACTTTCTATGCAACTTCAACTGTATGCTACGAAGGTTACAGTTGTTTATAAGGCAGCGCTTTCATTTAGAACAATAGGATTTATATGCTCACCCTCTAGCCAATCAGAAACGAGTATTTGGACTTTTGTATAATTTCCTTTGTATTTTTGTCTTTCATTTCTGGACTTGTGGTGTCTCAGTAATGTTTTAAAATCTGCTTTCATTTGTCGTCTGTGCTGCGTACAACCATTATGCAGTGCATTGAGCTTGGGGACTTATGTTTTTTAACCAAAAATATGTAAGTGATTTTACTTTTCATTGTCCTTGAACTTTCCTCTACAGTGTTGTGTGTGTTTGTGTGTGTGTGTGTGTGTGTGTGTGTGTGTGTGTGTGTGTGTGTGTGTGTGTGTGTGTGTGTGTGGGTGGGTGGGTGGGTGGTGTTTGCTTCCCTCAGTAGATACCGAGTAGACAGCTGTTTTGTAGTGCACAACTCATTAGTGTAAGCAGTGAGCTAATGAGTTGAACTCTAGGGTACCAAAGAACGCATGTGAATTCCTTTTCCTGAATTCTTACCGCCGTGGAAGCAAATTATTCTATAAATGATTCTTCATAAATGTTATGAATAATAAATCATTTATACCATTGCAATAACATAATACTACTATAAAAAGATTTAATTTGGTTTAAAACTTGTCCATATGCTGTTTCCCAGCGTAACCTGACGTACACGTGCGAAGCCTCGCCGACGTTCCCGGCTTTCTTCAACTCCAGCAGCACTCTGCAGCTCCCGGGCCGCAGTGACGCAGATACGGTGGCAGTGAGCCTGCAGTTCCGCACGTGGAGCCCCAGCGGCCTCCTGATGTTTACTCCTCTAATGCCTGGTGGAGTCGAGGTCAGCCTCGTGGAAGGCAAAGTGGTAGTGCACATCTACATCTCACAAGGAAAGAATACACGGGTGGACATCTCCTCAGGTAACAGTGCAGAGCTACAGATGTTTCTAGATCTTCTGGTTTTTATGTAAATGATGCATTATAATATGTATAAAAGCATGTACACCACTAAAATATATATATATATATATATATATATATATATATATATATATATATATATATATATATATATATATATATATATATATATATATATATATATATATATACACTGTATATATAAAGCGTCAGTTTCCATGTTTGTGTGTTCGAAGTGGAAGTACATGGACAAGTCCATACTGTTTGCACGTAAAGCTTCAACCATTCATACAACATTTTGCACTGAAGTTGCGGCATAGCAACCACAAGCTAGGGCGCTAACGTTAGCTCTATCACGTCAACGTCAACGATAATCTTTTCAAAACAGTGATTTGTGGGCCTATGATCTAACCAAGTACAGGGTGTGTTTATTAAACCAAATTTATTAAACCAAATTTTCACTATTATTATTATTATTATTATTATTATTATTTTTATTATTATTAAAGCCAATGCAGCTGTAAGTGCATTTAAGATTTAAAGAAAGTAATGCTAAATTGCTGCTAACTGTAAATAGGTGAACATATTAGGCATCATCAATGAAAGAACTGTAGCTTCAATCTTTATTTACTTATTATTAATGGATCAGATTTCAAACACATCTCATTATATCGATTATAGTTTCTGAAAAGGGAATAATCATTGTATAAATATTGTAAGTTTTTGGCCAAAATGGTCCTATATCGTTGCTATACAGCTCAAATTTTTGTTGTTTGGGTGCATTCAATCCAAATCATTTTATTCTTGCACAGGTTCAGGCCTCAATGACGGCCAGTGGCACAGTGTTCATTTCCTGGCACTGGAGAGCTTCGCTATGCTCACCATCAACGGTGATGAGACGTCGTCCGTCAGAGCAACGCTCCCCATCCAGATCCGCACAGTGGGAGATTACTACTTCGGAGGTCTTTCTGTTCCATACAAACTGTTTTGCCCAAGTGGTTCGTTATTAAACACTGATTTGGATTGGATTATATTTAGTACAGATAAAATTGATTTTCTTCAAGAAAAGATTTATTATCAAAAGCTTATTTAATATTTAATAATTTCGAATTGCCTTGCTTCCCAACCACAGATAGTTGTGACATTGAAGGAAATAAAGCATGTGGTTATAAGTAGTTTCTTATGATTATTTGTTACTTTGACTCTGTAAAGCAACATTGAGATTTAGTAAGTATTAGTAGGGGGCCAAGCACCTTTTTCGCTTCTCATTTTTCTTTATCAATAGCTGAGGTGTCTTTGGCAGCTCATAGAATTGTTGCTCATTGGCTCACTGATTGAAAAAGAAACATTCTGACCAAATTTGGCCCCAGTGCTGCCACAGCTCAGGGGAATTTGAACTTCAGTTGAATGTGCATTTATATTTGGTACCTAAATTAGACCTAAATCCGAATACTGGTCTCCGTACACAGGCTATTTCCCACGGACAGACCTCTCGCCATCTCATCGCTCCTTCCACGGTTGCATGCAGCTCATCCATGTGGACGAGCAGCTGGTTGACCTGCATGCTGTAGAACAGGGAAAGCTGGGAGGTTTCGAGAACGTCAGCCTGGACATGTGTGCCATCATCGACAGGTATGCTAACTATTTTCCCAAACCTTTATTATCTCAGATTGTGTTCAGAGTGAAGGTAAAATTTGTTTTTCTTGTAATGCAAAATGAATATTTAGGCCAGAGATAGAGATTCAAAAGAAATATGTAAAAAAAATTTTTAAATCAAAAACCTTGTTACAGTTATCAGGACTATTTAGCAATCACGAGAGTTTCAACTGTCAGTGGTGGACGAAGTACAAAAACCAAGTACTTGAGTGAAAGTACAAAAGTATTTGCCTTCAAATGTAAAGTATCCAAAGCACTATGATTTATTATGGCTTTAATCTTCCTATTATATTTTTTCTCACAAGACTCTACTTAATCAACAGCACACTGATCTATTAAAAGAATGATATCAATAAGCCAAACACTGATTAATATCTATTAAAATGATCATAAACCCAAATTTCTGCTGTTCAACAGATGCTGAACTGTATGTTTGTGGTAAGTAGATACCAATAAGCAGCAATCAAAACAAGTTAAAACAGAGCATGCGCTTTGGAACAATCATCTTAAAATCTAGCAACAATATAAAAACTCTACCCAATCAAATTAGTGTATCGAAACTAAGTCTTGTGTAATGCTAGTTTCAATCCATACATAGTTTCTATCTATCTATCTATCTATCTATCTATCTATCTATCTATCTATCTATCTATCTATCTATCTATCTATCTATCTATCTATCTATCTATCTATCTATCTATCTGTCTGTCTATCTGTCTGTCTGTCTGTCTGTCTGTCTGTCTGTCTGTCTGTCTGTCTGTCTGTCTGTCTGTCTCTGTATGTCTGTCTGTCTGTCTATCAGCAATGTGAACCCCAAAACCATAATTTGCAAAACTAGCAGAAATTTCTTGCCTGTCAGATTTTGTGGTTAGGAGCATTTTAACAGTTTAAGAGCAGCAAAGCTTGAACGGTCTATCCTTCTCATCTTGCTGTTTCTTCTCAGCAGGAGCTCATCTTCAAAGACGTCTTCCTTTTCCTAACTTGTCCTTGTTTGTTTGACCCGAAAGCCCCCAGGATGTTTGGGATCAGACCAGAGCGGTCTTTTGATCTCAGACTGCCTTTACTGTGTTGGGTTTTTGGAGTTATAACTCCCCGAGTGCAGCTCAGTAGGGAATTGGGACTGGCATATGGGGCAATATATGGGCCATACTGCTCCTGTGGATGTACCTGCAAACTCATTCATCATCGCGACAGCTCCGGAGCTACGGGCTGTTTGAATCTGCGGCGTTTAAGTCGTTGTGACAGTTTGTCAGAAATTATACACTCGCCAAAATTGGATTCCTTGATGTTTAACAGTTATTGCTCATATCTTATTAGTTCGATGTGAAAAATGAAGCTCTACTCTGAACATCTAGCATATAAGAATAGAACAATATCAGCTTTGTATATAGTTTTTCCTAAATATTATTTTACTCACGGTAACTAGACATATTAGCATCTTAAAAAAACGTCCATTCAACAGAGTCAACAAAAAGTTTGCCGAAGTTGACAGATTTGCCAAATTTTCTAACAAGAGTTTGTATAAGAAATAAACTCTGAAAGGAACCAGACTCTTCATTAGAGTGACTCCAAAAGTCCAATCATTATGGTTCTATCATTGTTAAACTGTTCGCTGATGGATGCTTGAGTGCAGAATTGTTTGTAGCATTTGTAGCCCTGAGCCCATGTGGCACCTGTTTATATTAATTACAGTCCAAATCAATTTATAAGGTTTCTGAGTTTAAGCCTCCACAGTAACTTAATGGATTTTTAACCAGTTTAATTGGAATCATCTTCAGCTGCAGCGAGTGGTTTCCAGCTAAAGATTCAGAAATAGAATGTCAGGATGGTTCAGGCAGGTCGGGAAGGAAGAAGGGGGCAGGATCACTGGTAAGTCAGGAGGATGTATAGCTCGACAGGGTGGTAAAGATAGGAGGACAGGAAGTGAGAAGAAGAGAGAAAAACATGGGTTATTATATATCCTTCATGATACGTAACAGCTAAAGACACTTAGCTATATTTGTTTTTATTCAACAAGGCAGTCACTGATATCCTGAAACCTTCTCCCGTTTGGTAACAATCAGGAGGTTTTTCCTGTTTTATATATATATATATATATATATATATATATATATATATATATATATATATATATATATATATATATATATATATATATGTATATATCAGGCATAACATTATGACCACCTTCATAATATTGTGTTGGTCCCCCAAAACAATACTGACCCATGGAGCATTAATAGCATAAACTTCTTCAGCAGTTTAAACTACAGGAACTCGTCTGTTGGATCGGAACCATGCGGACCTCGGACGCCCACGACCCTGTTGCCGGTTCACCACTGTTCCTTCTTTGGAGCACTTTTGATAGATACTGATCACTGCAAAGCAGGAACATCCCACAAGAGCTGCAGTTTTGGAGACACTCTGACCCAGACGTCTAGATGTCACAATTTGTCAAATCCTTACGCTCGCCCATTTTTTCCTTCATCAACTTTGAGGACAAATTGTTGACTTGCTGCCTAATAAATAAATCCCACCCACTAACAGGTGCCATGATGAAGAGATAATCAGTGTTCTTCACTTCAGCGCTCATAATGTTATAAGGTCATAATGTTATGTCTGCTTGGTGTATAGTCCCTGTATAGACTGAAAAGCTGACTGTATTGTCCTGCAGGTGTGTCCCAAATCCCTGTGAACACGGAGGCCGATGCTCTCAGACCGGAGACATGTTCAAATGCAGCTGCGATGGAACTGGATACAACGGAGCGACCTGCCACACATGTACGCTGCCACGTATATCAACCACATCATTGCTAATTACTGTGTACTATCATGCAGCACATTCTAGTCAAAGGCAATGTTGTAAATTATAACTTAACATATTTTTCTATATGCAGTTTACACTATATGAACAAAAGTATCGGGACACGTGGCATTAATCGATACCACAAATTACAGGCACACAATTGTATTGAATGTCTTTGAAGGCTTCACTTTATCTAGGAGACCCAAACCTGTTCCAGCATGACAATGCCCCTGTACACAAAGCCAGCTCCATGAAGATCTGCGTTCAATGTGTTGGAAGTGTGTGGAAGATCTTCTGCTATAGAGCTCTGACCTTTGAACATTGAATGTGAACGCTGACAGCACCTCAAGAATTCTCACTTCACCTACATCAGTACTTGACTTTACTAACACCCTTGTGGCTTAAAGAATCTCACACAAATCTCCACAAGCACACTGGAAAATCTAGTGCAACATCTTCCCAGAAGAGTGGAGGGTATTACTGAAAAAGAGGACAACATGTGAAATTAAATACTCCAAAAAGTACATAATGATCTTATGATCAGATTTCCACAAACATTTTTCCATATAGTGTATCTTAGTGTAATTTTAGCAGTCTACTCCATCATGCTAGGATTAGCTGATTAATGTGTTTGCTAACAATTTATGACTAGCACATTGCAAGTGTGCAGTATTCCTGAACTCCTTCAAGGTGTTTTGTCTTCTCTTTGCATTCAGGCTAAATTTAGCTGATTAATGTAGTACAGAAATAAACTGATTTAGCAATTATTACAGGTGTGAGGTGTGTGTGTGTGTGTGTGTGTGTGTGTGTGTGTGTGTGTGTGTGTGTGTGTTCGGAATTGTGCTTACCTCTGCTTCTGTGCAGCGATCTACGAGCAGTCATGTGAGGAGTACAAGCACCTGGGCAGACGCTCAGACTCGTACTGGATCGATCCGGATGGGAGCGGACCTCTCGAACCGTTTAAAGTCATCTGCAACATGACTGGTGAAGAGACTCTTTCTGCTTACTCTGAAACATTGGTCTTTTTTATACAGATGATGGAAATTTCTACAATTTGGTGTGTGTGTGTGTGGGGGGGTTGATATTTCAGGCGATAAAGTGTGGATGATGCTGGTGAACGATTTGCCAGCTCAGAGTGCGGTGAACTCCGGGTCTGCTCAGGGAACTGTACTGAAACTCAATTACAACGTGTCTACACAGCAGGTGCGCTTTTTTTTTTTTACGTTAAAAAAACACTACTGATATTAAAAAAGGCGAAAAATGTTCGACAACATTATGTTTTTGTTTGGTTTATTTCAAGATAAACACCATCACCCGCAACGCAGAACATTGTGAGCAGTACATAGCCTACACCTGCCAAATGTCCCGCCTTCTCAACTCCCCAGGTAATGTGTGTTTGTGTGTTTGTGTGTGTGTATATGTGTAGATCTTCACTCTATCTACCTAACTCACACTTTCCAAGATAGTGCCCCGGTCCTGATTACCTACAAGTGCATTATGGGTATAGTTTACTCTCTAGACATAATTATTATGTAATTGTATGAATGATGAGTTACTAAAATACAGTGTACTTCACCTTGTTCTTGTGAAGGTGATGTCATGTTATAGATATTAATCAAAATGTTTTGGCGAAACAAATGATGTCACTGAAAACTGTAACGTTAGCTGAACACTTTGGTCACACTGTGATGCATGAAATTTTGGTCACATGTGATGTGACGTCTGAAATCACATGATTGCATAGAAACTTCAATGTAAACAGAAAAGCTATGAAATGAAGAGAATAGACTATTGGTAATAATTCAAGACGTATTCATAGATAAAACAGCTGATGCGTTTGGGAAAACTGCGAATGGGAATATGTCCTTCGTAACATAATAACACCGTACTGATGTTACTACAGAAACGATCATATTTTAGAGTATTCATCATCAACATCTTGTAATCTGAACCCTCAGAATCGAGAACAAGTTTATCATGTTGGTGCACTTTGTCATTCTGTTAGACGGCCCGCCGTATACGTGGTGGGTCGGCCATGGGAACGAGAAACACTTCTACTGGGGCGGCTCAGGCCCAGGAATCCAGAAATGCGCCTGCGGTATTGAGCGCAACTGCACCGACCCAAACTACTACTGCAACTGCGATGCAGACCTGAGAAGATGGTAAGACATGAGACCTTCACTCTGTCCATAATGTCTTAACATCAATTACAATGAATAGTACAATAGATACACTGTATGGACTGATCCAAAGCACTACTGATACATTATATGTATTAAAAAAACTATTGGGACACCAGACTTTTCCAGTTATATGTGGTTCTTAACCAAACTGTTACCACAAAATTGGATTTACACAAGTGTATCAGACATCTTTGGACATGAAATTTTCCCTTTATTTGAACTACTAGACCCAAACATCTTCCATATGCTTTACATGGGTTTGAAGGTGTGTGGAAGATCTGGATGTGGAGTTCAAACCCTATCAAACACCTTTGGGATTATTTGGAACACTGACTGCACCCCAGGCCTCCTCACTTCATCTCACCTCACAATGAGAACAAATCTCCATGAGCACACTCCAGAATCTAGTGGAACATCTGGAATGAGATGTTTAAGAAGAAATCTTATGGTCAGGTTTCCACAAACTTTTGTTCATATAGCGTATATTTCTGTTAACCAAAAGTCATGATAGTACAAACTATCATGTGACTTAGTAAAGACACTTAGTACAGATAATCTATTTCAATGTGCAAATACTGTATGACATCTTTAAGCAGTGATTAGCAAAAAAGCAACTCCCTGAACACCTACAAGACCAGACATGAGGACCAACTTAATGGCACGTCCCCCTCTGGTGGTCGGTATGATTTATTGGCGTGTCCTTCTTCTAATTTATTTGATGACTTTTTGACTCTCAGGAGGGAAGACGCAGGTGTGCTGATGTATAAGGACCATCTCCCCGTTACTCAAGTGGTCGTTGGGGACACGCATCGCTCTGGATCCGAAGCCAAGCTTACCGTGGGACCTCTGCGTTGTCAAGGAGACCGTACGTGAAATGCATTCCGGAAAAGATATACGGAATTATTACAGTGTTACAGTGAAAATTTGCAAAGAAATATAAAGAAATTTGAATATATTGTTAAATATTTGTGCTACAAGTATTGGCACCTTATGAATTCATATGAGTGAAATATTTTTACATAATTACAAATACAATTTTTACAATTATTTTAAAAAGTGTAAAACTTTTTTTCTTGAATGTATTTAAATGATTTATAGAAATGTTACAGCTAAAAAGGCCTTTAGTAAAGTCTAGTTTTATCAGGGGTTTTTAAGTGTAAAAGTAAAATTTTTTCCGTTTGTTTGTTTGTTTGGTTGTGAGGTCTGACTAGCGTGCTCTCTGAACATCCAATTGAAGGACAGGAAAATGCAGATGTTATCAGATGCCTTCTAGAGGGCCTTGAATTGGCCAAATCACGATCTGATTGGTCAAAGCAACAGCCACTGTATATCTGTGTTGATGTATCTATATCTATATCTATACAAAGAATGCTGGGTAATTTTTTCACCTACGCTCATCATACAGGAAACTTCTGGAACGCCGCGTCTTTCATCACCCCAGCGGCATATCTGCATTTCCCCACATTTCAAGGCGAGTCCAGCGCTGACATCAGCTTCTACTTCAAGACCTCGTCGTCGCATGGCATCTTCCTGGAGAACCTGGGCAACACCGACTTCATTCGCATCGAGTTGAAATGTAAGAATTTTTGAAAACAGAAAAACACCTGAGGAAAATAATAAATAAATGGGAAAGCACCTCAAAGTTGTTGTACGTTTCTTACACCATGGCAAAATGCTAACAATTTTAAATCGCATTCAATAAGGGACAGTTTTGTGATTTCTTTTACAAAAGGTAAAGGGGGGGGGGGGGGGGGCGGTTTCTTGTATTTCCTTTTAACTTATTTTTTTATTCCAAATACATTTCCTGCATTAATGGAACATTTATTTCGTCAGTTATAGATAATTTTTCTTTTCACGTAGATGCTAACGTCGTCTCCTTCTCCTTTGACGTGGGGAATGGGCCTGTGGAGTTAAACGCCCGATCGCCGACGCCCCTTAACAACAACCAGTGGCACAGGGTGGAGGTCGAACGCAACGTCAAGGAAGCCTCCCTGCGATTGGACAAAGTTTACAGAGACGTGCGCCCGGCCCCGACTCAGGGCCACGCCCGTCTCCAGCTCTTCAGTCAGCTGTTCATTGGTAAAAAAAAATAAAAAATCAGTCAATTACTGTATTTCATTCTGGAACGTCTTGTCATAACTGTTGCCATAACCTTTTTCCCCAGATAATAGCGCTACATAGTGCTAATGCTACACAGACACATTTAATTTTTATGCTAATATAAGGGCTAAAATGCAAAGCAGTGTTATATATTTTTCATTCTAGGTGCCTCTGGAGGGCAGAGGGGATTTCTCGGATGCATTCGCTCGCTTAGGATGAATGGCGTGACCCTTGACCTGGAGGAGAGAGCCAAGGTGACTCCAGGAGTAAAGCCCGGCTGCTCGGGTCACTGCCCCAGCTACGGTACACGCTGCCAAAATGGAGGCAAGTGTGTGGAGAAATATAACAGCTACACGTGTGACTGCAGTCTCACGGCCTTCGATGGACCCTACTGCTCTGACGGTATGACATACAGTCCACCTGTTATCTACCGCGCTGTTATGTGTGTTATGGATGTAATACATTTCTTTACATTGTGTTTGTTCAATCATATTATGATTTTGTCCGATTTAAGCTTCCTGATAGATATATAGACAAAGGTTTTGGGACACCTGACTTTTCCAGCCATTTCCATATAGTGTTACAACTAAAATATACATTTTTAGATTTGAATGTTTCTAATATTTGTAATTTCTTCGATTGTACAGAGATTTTTTTTCCCATTCTTTCGTTTAAATCCGAGGAAGCCATTTTATTTACTTCTTCCTTAATGTGCTCTAGATGTGGGCGGGTACTTCGAGAGCGGCACGCTGGTCCGCTATGACTTTATGTCTGGCAGCATCTCGTCTCCTGCGGAGAAGGGCGTGTTAGGAGCTCTGAGTCTGGAGGGAAACCTGACGCAGGAGGAGCTCAGCTTCAGCTTCAGCACCTCTCACGCCCCATCCGTCCTGGCGTACATCAGCTCTAAGACTCAGGACTATCTGGCAGTGGTGCTTCGAAGCAACGGTTAGACTTTTAACAAGCAACAGACACGGAAGAGGTTTTTATGTAATTCAGGAGTGAAAAAAATCGATCTTGAAGACGCTTTGTGGAGGTTGAGCTGGTTTTAACTTTGTGATAATCACAACGACGACATTTCGCCTTTCATTGCCCTGTATTGTTTTATCTGTATTATTTGTATTATTATAGAAATAATTATTACACAGGCCGCATATGTTTTTCTTGTAATTCGTCCTCCCTGTGATGTTGCTAATATAGCATGTGACTTGATTATGCTCTCAGGTACACTGCAGATCCGCTACAACCTGGGCGGCCTGAAGGAGCCATTTGTGATCAGCCTGGATCACCGCAATATGGCCAACGGTCAGCCGCACAGCATCAACATCAGCCGACATGAGAGACTCATTCATCTGCAGGTGAAGCGAGAAGCTCAGATTCATTCGGTTTTGTACTGGAAGTCAGCATTATATCATTTACAGCCCTGCTCTAGTGCGTGTAGTGAACATTGACAGTGAGATAACTTGATTTGATCTATATATAATATATATATTACACAATTATTAGACAAAAGTTTGGACACCTATCCATAAGATCACAACATCCCATTCCATATTTTGTTCCCATTTGCTGTTATATTAACTTTCATTTTTCTGGGAAGGTGTTCAACTAGATTTTGTGGAGATTTGTGCTCATTCAGCCACCACGAAAGTCAGGTACTGATGTAAATGAGATGAAGAGGAATGGGGTGCATAGGTCAATAGGTCTGAAATCAGAGCTCTATAATAGGAGATCTTTCAATCCAACATCTCTCCATGAAGCAGGATTTAATTATAGATTTAACTATAATTGGAGTACAATACAATTAGATTTGGGTTTTGAGTGTGTTTATATTTGTGTTTTTCTATGTGTACAGTTAGATCATTACCCCACCACCAGCTACTCCCTCCCTGAAGCGTCCGACACCGAGTTCAACCTGATCAAAACCATTTTCCTCGGAAAAGTCTTCGGTGAGCAGTTCCAAAATATACAATTAAGGACCTGGAGACCAGATTCATTAAGCTAAGCTTTCACACAGCATAATGTGTATTTGTGTGCTGTCCAGGTTGCTATATATAGAAAGTTCAAATGTCATGTATTTTTGTGATGTGAAACTAAGAATCGTGTCAGAGCTCTTTTTCACCCTCAGTGTTTAAATACAGTGTATAGAAAAAGAGAAAAAGAATCAGAAACATGATAAGGGGTACAATAGGATGAACCAGTCATACACTATATGGACAAACGTTTGTGGACAACTGACGCTAAGACTGTGCTTTTTTGGTTTGGGTCTCGTAGTTCAGGTGAAGGGAAAATTTCATGCTTCCACATCTAAAGTCTAATCTCCAACTAGAAGAAACACATTTTTGTTTTTGTGGATGTTCCCCGACATGTGTCCAGAAACGGTTCAGACGTCCAGCTGTTGATGCATTAACTTATACAGGTGTTAGGATTTCAAATCTGTGTTGTAGATGGGAATACAGTTCCACTATGACCATATCCAGAACCACTTACATTTATCTTATTTATACAACTAAGCAGTTGAGGGTTAAGGGAATTGCTCATGGGCCTCAGCTTAGAGGTGCTGAGATTTTAACTTGTGACCTTCTGATCAGAACATCTTAACCTACAGTTACATTTAAAGCATTAGGCCGAGCGACTTACATTTATCTCATTCTTAAAAACTGAGACGCTATGAGGTTGAAGGCCTTACTCAGGGGCCCAAGAGTGGCAGCTTGGTGTGGCTGGGATTTGATCTCACGACCTTTAGATCCAAACTCCAATGCCTTAACCACTAAGCCACCCCTCCGGTGAGCCATTACATAGACAGTAGAAGCAGATCCCAGACCCTGAGAACTGAAAACTCTAAAATGCACCACACACAAGCTTCAGGAGGCAGCCAGGAAACCAAACAAAAAAAATTGTGTAAGTCGATGATGAAGTATATGACAGACAGGAAGGAACGGGCGTAAAAATAGACGGATAAAGGAAGACAGATAGAGAGGCTGACCACTGAGGGGCTCAATACTGGAAGGAGAACATTGCTGCACGTCTGAGAAACCAGACAATTGCACCTACAACTCATATATTTTTTTTCTTTCTCTCTCACACACATACACATACACAGGTTGCTCTGTTTTTGTTAATGTAAGCATTATATTTCACAGTGCTCTCGAGTTATCAAATCTGATTGGTCGGAAAAATGCGTGAATTCATTTTCCTACAGCTGCAGCTTTGACACCGGTTTATATTAATGCGCATAGTTAAATTTAGTTTACAGTAACATTAAATTAAGTGGATAAAAAAGAGTGTTAATACTCTGAATCTCGCCGTG
Source organism: Silurus aristotelis (assembly GCF_946808225.1). Classification (NCBI taxonomy): domain Eukaryota; kingdom Metazoa; phylum Chordata; class Actinopteri; order Siluriformes; family Siluridae; genus Silurus; species Silurus aristotelis. Next base: position 3,170,445 of record NC_139595.1, on the reverse strand, counting down.
GTAGACGCTTTAGAACTGGAAACAGCTCAGCTCTAAGGTGAAACATTTCCTTGTCTATCCATGACCGATTCGTTCCCATCCTGGTCTTTTATTCCTTATATACCCAGGATGGTACACATTTATTATATTGTCATATCGGTATGGAGAAGTCTTAATTTAGTCAAATTGTCATCCTCGGTTATATAAAGTGTTATAAAGTGAAAACTGGAGGAGGTTTATGGATGTGGTGAGGGAGGACATGCAGGTTGTTAGTTTGAAAGGGGCAGATGTAGAGGACAGGGGGGGTATGGAGATGGAGGATCCGCTGTGGTGATCCCTAATGGGAGCAGCCCAAAGAAGAAGATGCATATATACAGTGGAACCTCGATACTCGCAAGCTCGCAACATTATTGTTTCTGACTTTTTAAATGGAACCGGACTCAGCCTCCTTCTTTCTGGAAATAAACAGGAATTAAATAATTCTGTACATTTCAGCATTATTTATAATAAAACTTGTGCATTTGCGCTCGAGTATTGCAGTGCTTAATAGATGCAGGTGGCTCAAACTAATGTAATGTATTAATATATTATGTCTTTTTTTTATAGAAACTGGTCAGGTAGACAGCGTGCTCATAGAGCGCTATAACACACCAGGGTTCGTCGGCTGCCTCTCCAGGGTGCAGTTCAACCGCATCGCTCCTCTGAAAGCGGCATTAAGACCGAGCCCTCCGTCCACCGCCTCCATCCAGGGCGTGCTGGTGGAGTCCAACTGCGGGGCTTTACCGCTCACCATCCCAGCCATGTCGGTCACCTTCAACCCCTGGCAGCCCGAATCAGGTGAGGGTGTAAGGATAGTCTGAGGGGTAATTATTTACTGTATTGGAAAAAAAAGAATTTATACCTGATGCAACTGTGGAAAATTATTTGTTGAAAATGTAACTGTAAATGGATAAAAGGTAAATGTGCTTTTATTTATGACCTATTTTAGCCATGGGATTATGTCACCTCATGCATCTATATACTCTGCATTTTAGTGCCAGGAAAAAAATAATATATATATATATATATATATATATATATATATATATATATATATATATATATATATATATATATATATATATATATATATATATATTGTATATAAGCGAGAATTGTATATAAGCAATACAAGTATAAAGTTGTAATATTTTGAGAATAAAGTCAAAAATACGAGAATAGTCATAGCAGTATGAGAATAAAGTAGGAATTACGAGAAAAAAATCGTAGCAATATGAGAAAACGGTTGTAATGTTTTGAGAATTAGGTAAAAAGTACTAGAATAAAGGTGTAGCAAGGCGAGAATAGAATTGTGGCAATACGAGAATCAAGTTTTTTGTAGAATACAATTTAAATGACGGGAATAAAGTCGTAGCTATGAAATTGCAAAACAGTAAAACGTTTCTCACAATTCTGTGATTTTTTTTTCAAAATTTTACCACCGTATTCTTGTAGTGCTACGACTTTACTTTCATAATCTTCGATTATTTATCTATTTTGAACTTGGCACTAAAACACTCTCATAGTATTTGTATAAATGTGTATTTTTTTATTACCTAATAAAAACCATTGTATACAGTATTTCGATCATTTTGATTCGTTAGTATATTTGATTGGTTATTAGATAGTATTTATAGCTCTTACATCATTAGGAGATCTGCGTAGTCAATAAGGAACACAGGAACAACTTACGAACAAATTCATGGTACGAACGGTCGTTTGGAACGTAACTCGCTCGTAAGGTGAGGGGCGTCTCTATAGATATAAATAGGACACTAATTGTATACAGAACATGTTGTTTTTTTATTTAGAAGCCATCGTTGACATCGTGGGGATTTTTTACTGCTCGTTAAATCTTTACCGATTAGCTCGCGCCGTTTTCCCTTCAGGCTCGTGTTGCTTCGTGATCATTAGCAAGGATGCCTGATCAATCCACGCCTCGCTGACGGTTCATGACTGCTGGTTCTCCTGAGGCTGAAGATCTATAGCTCTTTTCTTCTTCCTTCTTCTCATCATTTTGAGTATTCTGAGCTCTGGATTTAAATGTCTGGGATGTAAAAGAAAACAGCCAAACACCCACAGTTGAGAGAGGTGTGTTTAATGAATATTCGATATCGTGAAGTTGTGGATGTGGATGTGGGTTCAGAAGATGTTTTTGTGAGACAAAGTGGGAAAATATTGCTAAGATGACTGAGTATCACCTCTAAGTATTGGTTTAGGGGTGTGTATACTTATTAAACTAAAGTGATATTCTAGGACTCAATTTATTTTACTTTTTAATCCTCTAAAGATGTTTCTGTTTTATTTTTACATCGATTTTTTGAACTTTCTTCTTTTCTTTTTTTTTTTTTTACGTTCACTTCAGGTGTCCCAATACCAAATTTATGAAATGTGCATCTCAACTAATTATTAGCATAATTAATACTCATTTAAATACTAGTATTTACATGTAACAGGAGGCAGAATCAGCACGACTTATTTTGAATATTCATTGCATATTTGCATATTATATTTAGTAAACACACGTGTGTATTTTTTGTGTAACTCAATAGTGAGAAAGGAAAAGCAACAACTTTACCATAGAGCAACATTTCATAGAGTTTCTAGTAGGTTTATTGTTATGATCCCTGGAATTTATTGTATTTTTTTCCTAGAGAAATTGTCTTTTTTTGCATTTTGGTTCCAAAAAAACAAAAAAAATACAGGCCATGGTGCTGCAGCTTCTTGGTTCACCTTGCGATTAAAGAGACTCTTCTCTGAAAAATGACGTTTCTCTGTTTAGCAGAAAAACCCAACGCTACGTGATAAAAGGTTGTACAGCAGAAGAAGACCCTAATGGATGGTGTGTTCTTAAAAGAAAGCGATAGTGAGGATGCTGTCTGCGATCCCTGGTCTACAGAAAGGATTAGCGCTGGCACATAAATCACGTACCATGTGTTGTGTTGTGTGTGTGTGTGTGTGTGTGTGTGTGTGTGTGTGTGTGTGTGTGTGTGTGTGTGTGTGTGTGTGTTTGTGTAGCTGTGCATTTGGTATTCCTGGGTTTTTTGGGCATGTAGAGTGTGTGTCCCACTGAGACGCCAGCTGAAGGGAGCAGACGGTTTATCTCAGATCTGCTCCTGTGCCAACCTCACCCTCTCATCACAAAGCACACTGATTGTAACACACACACACAGAGAGAGACACACATGTTTAAATGAAAATGACCATTTTTTTAAATCTCTTCTTTGTTTCAGCTGGGATTCAGTTCCCGTTTGATGACGAGGGAGTGACCCGGGACGGAGTGAAACGCGACTCTGCGATAATCGGAGGTGAGGTTTCATGCAGGTTCACTTCACTTTATACCGAATCCATTGTGTCTAAGGAATTATCATAGAGATTTTGATCTAGTATATTAATAATATAAATATACTAACATTTATACACATCTGGCGTTACATTGATGTCAAACACTGATGGAGGTGAAGGAGGAGGCCTGGATTACACTCAGTGTCATTTCATCCTAATGGGATTTAAAAGGGTTTAAGCTCTAAAGCAGACCACTCAAGATCTTCCAAACACTTCCAACCCATATAAAGCAGATCTTCATGGAGCAGGTTTGGCTCTCCTAGTTTAAAAGGAAAATATTACGCTTCAGCATCCAAAGACGTCCTGTGCAATAGTGTGCCTCAAAATATTTGGGGTTAGCTGTTTGGAGAAGAATAATACGGCTGGAAAAGTCGAGTGTCCCAATACTTTTGGCATTCATCCATTTTTTTTATGTGCTGTTCTTCAGGCATCATCGCAGTGGTGATTTTCTCCATCCTCTGCACGCTGGTGTTCGTGGTGCGCCACCTGTTCCGCCACAAGGGCTCGTACCACACCAACGAAGCGAAGGGGGCGGAGTCGGCGGATTGCGCCGACGCCGCTATCATCGTAAATGACCCCGCCTTTACAGAGACCATTGATGAGAGCAAGAAGGAGTGGTTTATTTAAACCCCTCCCCCATCCCTGGTGCATGAAGAAAAGGGGGTTATTCTATATACCGACACTGACGTGTGTGTGTGTGTGTGTGTGTGTGTGTGTGTGTGTGTGTGTGTGTGTGTGTGTGTATGAGTGTGGGGCATCCTGCAGACTCCAGGAGCAAGTGGAGTGTGTTTACTGGCAGACAGGACACTGTCCGGGAATTACACTGTATATAAACCCACTTCATCCTGTTCACGTCGAGAGGAACATCTTCTCGCTTTCCACTGACGGATGGAAGCGATTGGGAAGCAGCCATCAGAAAAGGTGGATGGATTTCTTCTGAACACCTTCTTCATGAACCCCGAAAGCACAACGGATATCTGTGTAACAGACGATGACACGTGATTGTACGTTAGTAGGTTTTTCAGCACAGCAGTATGGGACATGAGCAACGTTTCTCAGTTACACTGCGAACTTTATACACCCCGACTTCTACAGACGTGTTCATCCCCCCTTCATGTGTGTGTGTGTGTGTGTGTGTGTGTGTGTGTGTGTGTGTGTGTGTGTGTGTGTGTGATTTATCCAATCCCCTCGTATGGAAAACAGGAATTTTTAGGAACCAAGCATCCCAGTCTCAATAGTGCTGTTGGAGTTGATAACAGAAAAATGTCTCAGAAACAGGAAATGATTCAAGAAATAGAAAAATGGGTTTTAAATGGGTTTGACTGATCGATTGTTTCCTTGATTGATTGATTGGTTTGTTTGATTGTTTGTTTATTTGTCTCTGTGGTTCAAAATGTACAGCACGAAAACGACAACCTTTTTAAGGTTATTTTTTTGTTTGTTTGTTTAATTTATTCATATTATTTATTTGTATGTTTGTTTTTGTTTGTTTGTTTTTGAAATTATTGATCATTATTTTTGCAACGTTTTATGTGTAGATATTTCTTTATGTGTAAGTTTTGCTTTTTTTGTTTTAATACATTTATTAATTTGTTGTTGATTTTTAGGTTATTTTCTATTTTCTATTGTTATGAATCGATTTGTTTATTTATCTATTTATTAATGGATTATTGTTTCATTTTGTATTTTTATTTATGATTTGTCTATCTATCTATCTATCTATCTATCTATCTATCTATCTATCTATCTATCTATCTATCTATCTATACATTTATTTATTTGGTTATTTTTTCACATTTTGTGTTATTTATTTATGCTTTCTTTTTATAAAAAAAAAATATATATATATATGAATTTCCTTTTTTTGTTTCAATGTATTTTTTGTTTGTTTGTTTTGTTTATTCCAAAAAGAAAGGACAGCGTGCCAAAATAAATCACAGGATACAGACACGGATAAATAAATCTGTTTGTTTGTTTGTTTGTTTACAAGTGTGGATCTGAAGGAAGACACAGTGCCTAAAATGTGTTTTTTTTTTGCTTTTTTTATTAATTTGCCATTCTGTTCGTATGCTTATTGTTTTGTTTTTTATATGATTTTAAAAAATGAGATTCGATGCGGTGATGATCTTCATCCAGCTTGCAGAGGATACAGAACTCAAGCAGAATTATGTTTGTTTGTATCATTTATTCACCTGCGTGGTCCTACAGGAAGCCTGAAACAAACTCTTGCATGTTCTCTGATGCTTTCCAGCAAAAAAAAAAACTCCTGATTGGATGTGATGCTGTGTGAGAACATGAGCTCAGTAAGTCCTCAGATCAGGAAAATAGTACCAGGTGAGTTCATCAGATTCTCAACTGCTCATAAAATCCTCATAAATCCTATTTATTATATTGTTACATCAGAGTTTCAGTTTGCTGATCAGAGATGGTGTAGTCTAATGATGGCAGATACACAGCATTATTTCCTATATACAGACTATCAGCAAAAGTATTGGGACACCTGACTTTTCCAGCCATATGTGGTTGTTCCTCAAACTGTTCTCACAAACAATCGTATCGGACGTCTTTGGATGCTGCAGCATGAAATTTAACTTTTGGTTGAACTTGGAGACCCAAAACTGTTCCAGCATGACGATGCCCTGGTGCACGAAGCACAGCTCCATGAATATCTGCTTTACATGGGTTGGAAGTGTGTGGAAGATCTTGAGTGGCCTGCTAAAGAACTCGAACCCTATTGAAAACCTTTGGGATGAATGTGAACGTGACTGTACCCCAGACTCCCTCACATCAGCTACATCAGTACCTGATTTGACGAACATCCCTGTATCTGAATGAGCACAAATCTCCACAAAATTTAGTGGAACATCCTCCCAGATGAATGGAGGTTTTTATAACTGTAAATGGGATTTAAAGTGGAGTGAGATGTTTTTTTTGTTTGTTTTTTAAAAAGCACATCCCAATGGTATGCTCAGGTGTCCACATAACTTTTGTCTATCTAATCAAGTCGAATGCAATTTGTATCTTCGTTTTATCTCAATTTATTAGAACATTGAAGAGACGCACAAACTTGAGCCGAAACCTTGCTTTCTTTCAGTATTAATTATATTTAGCTTTAAGGAACATCTCGTTGCTATAAATTGCTCCTGGTAACTTTTCCTACATTTGTTTCAATAGTGTGTAAATGTATGCACACCACCCTAGGATAGAGAATGTAATTTTCTATTTGGCTATATTTTGTCTCAGCCATTCGTTTGTTTGTTTGTTTGTTTGTTTGTTTGTTTGTTTGTTTGTTTGTTTGTTTGTTTGCAAGCATGTTCATTATTAAAGCGAACGTTTTAACCTCACGGATGTTGTCGCATTTTCGTCTTTCTGATAATCAAGTGGCATTTTGCTGTTGTCAATAATATTTCAATAGGAAATTGTATGTATAGTTTCATTTATTTGTTTAAATGTTTGTTTGTTTGTTTGTTTTCTTCCCTGAATGCAACATTACAGCAAATAAAAAAAAATAAAAAAAAAGTGAATGCCGTTAATATCCATCTATGACACGTTGAGCATTGAGTCCACACACAAATCTGCCGTTTTAATTGTTCTGTTTTCCCAGTTGTATGAATGAAGAATTTATTTCAATAGTGAAAAAATCAATTAAAAATATTGCATTGTTTCTCAAATGAGTAGCCGCTGCATTCGAGTGCGACATGACCTCGCTGACCTTCAGACTAAGAGTCAACTCGATTTCGGTTTCCTCAGCAGCTACGCGCAGTTCATTTTCTGTTATTTCTAACTTTTGTGTCTTGGTGCTTATACACATACAATATACAAATACGGATGTATATAAATATGGTTACAAAAGACTGATTTTTACATTGTTGCATGAGCGTAAAGAACCAGGTTTTGAAAAATAATTTGGCAAATAAAGAAAATAAACATAAGTAGATTCTAAAATTTTACGATTGTCTACTGCATTCATTCATTCGTTTCTCAGTTACGCCCCCGCCTTCGACTGCTGCCCAATCCTCACAGCACCGTCCCTTACGGTCCCTCCTGCAGGTGATGAGCCCACGGGAAGGCGGCCCCACGTCACTCCGACGTCACGGACCTTGATATTTCCCTTGTAAGGGACCCCTGGAGCATAGAGGGTTAAGGGCCTTGCTCAAGGTCCCAAGAGATTGTCTACTGCAGTAAATCAGAAAAACATAAACGATGTTAAAAAAAAAAAAAAACAGGATCTGATTATTTGTATCTATTACATGTTTGTTTAAATGGTTATAATATGGGTTAATTGTCTGGTATTCAATGCCACACTTATGGCTTATATACACGTCTCGGTTTCCAAATATCAGTTGGAAGTTATTAATTTTCGAATTATTCAAAAACAAACAGGAACAAACAAGTCAAATTAATTCTGGGTATAAATACAAACTATGAAATGAGATGCAAAAAATTTCAAAACTCAAACTTCAAAATTTCAGAACTGGATTATAATTTTATTATAGCATATATTTTTCATTTGTTGCTGGTTTATTTAATGAATTATGTATTTATACTAAAATGAATGGAATATACGTACAAATTATAATAATATTATAGCATTAAATAATTTTTTTTTTATTTTTTTTATTCATTTATTTGTTTAAATAATTGGAAGTTAAGTAGAACATCAAACTATAAATTAAGATGCAAAATATTTTTAAGATAAAATTCAAGTGCTCTTATAAATCAAATAACCTGGATTATAACACTGGTATAGCATTTATGTATTGATTTAGATTAAAATGATTGGAATCTAGATACAAATTAAATCAAAAGGTCCTCCTAACTAGTATTATATAAAAAAAACTGGATTATAATATATTATTATACTTTAATTATTATATTTATATATACACAAATCATATTTATATATATGCAAAATAATTTTAATGTCACTAATTTTATTAGCGTGCTATTATTCCAGCGAGCATTTCTGTTTGACCATTTTTATAAAAAAATATATAAATAAATATAAAAGAGGCAAAATTCAAACCTTTAACGCAACAAACATTTATTCACGCCATCCTTTCTTTACCCAGAGATAAAACAAACAAATAATCTCAAACATAAAAATATTAATCACTAAACATTTGTTTTAATGATGCGCCAAGTTTCAAATCTAAACACCAAAATCTGCCATTGTGCACACATCCGACGTTTAAAACCGTCCGTGTGGAAACATGGAAAAAGTTTCTTTTGGTGTTCTGATGATTCCCGCATATTCGTCCTCATTCAGCGTGTATCCCTCGTACTGGCAGCATTCCCACGAACGGACTGTTTACTATAGTATTGTGAACACGTGTGTTCTATGAAAGAAGATTCTCCTTTCAAGCAATAAATCTCTTCCTCCTTCTCATCCTCCTCATCTCACTCACATTCTTTTCAGAGGTAAAGTGCAGGGTCATTTGTTTTATTTTTTAATTTAAATTGTGTACTAATGTTTGTTATTTGTTTCAGATACATTATGGACAATAATTTGTACATAAAATACCATTAAAAATAATTTTATATGAATATTTTCTGGGTGTTTGGATCGTATTATATAAGTTTACATAATTTCCTATTGGGAAAATACGCTGTGCATTGAAATTTTCACAAAAATAAATGTAACTTTAAAACATTTACAAGAATATTTTGTCTTCATGCTCTATGTTGAGTTTGGTTTCACTAATAATGAACATACATTTGCATAAAGCATCGATATTTGTCTATGCGCATGCCGAATAAAGTATTAAAAACTTGAAATGTATTAATTTAAGGTACTAATTTGCGATTAATCACGTTTATTAATGACAATCATGCAATTAATCTCTCTCTCTCTCTCTCTCTCTCTCTCTCTATATATATATATATATATATATATATATATATATATATATATATATATATATATATATATATATTATTTATTTATTTATTTATTTATTTATTTATTTATTTATTTATTATATTTGCACACATGTATATGCATATGCATGAAAGTTTGTTTTTATTTGTTTATTCAAATGAACCACTGATTTAAACAGCGCCACTCAATAAAAGAGGAAGCAACCCAGAACCCGATTCACACACTGTCACGTTTCTTACGGACAACATTTCTGTGAACGCACCTTCAACGCCATATAATTGGCAGGGTCCTAAATGTAGCCCTTTTAATTACATAGTGCACTTCTTTTACCGTTACTTTATGCACTACGTAGTGCACTTGTAAATGGTGTCGGGGTGGATTTGGGCTCAGACGCCATTTCGGAGCTGCAGTTGTAGCTTTGTTAGCGAAAAGCCCGACCTGCGTTACAGTGAGCGGAGGCTGAGTCCGGACTGCTGAGCGGTGTTTTGCTTGTTGGGGGGGGGTATAGAGAATTTACGAGTTGGCAATTTATCCGGGAAGTGGAAATTAATTGTAGGTTTGTCTGCATTCCATGTGTTGGTGATCGGAAGATTGAGAAGCTCGCGCTGCTGCTGCTGGACAATGGTAAGAGCGCGCATTTAGCCGGTTAGCCTGCGACCCGGGACTGCTAGTTCACCTTAACCATCTGACTCGGTTTAAACCCAGTCCCTAATCTACCTGTATGACTCATTACAACGTATTATACACAGTTATTCATAATAAAACTAACCCTACTCGAGCCACCAACCCGGGCCTCTGCTAAGACTTGCTTGCTAGCTCGTTAGCTTTAGCTGCTAGTTTTTTTGCAAACTAGCATAATCAGAACGGTTCCGTGATACGTCATATCTTGTGTGATTTTACACAGCAATTTATAATCGGACAACAATCCATTTAGGGTTATGGGGGGAAAAAACTGAACCGTCTTCCGCGAATAACAGGTACCACCGTAAGGCTTTGACATCCCATAATAATAATCATCATCATTATCATCCCAGGTCAGCGCGTGACTGTGATCATCCACCAGATGTTCATTCCACATCGAACACGTTGAACCAACATCTGGATGTTTACTGACAAGAAGCAGCTCGTTGTTGTTGTTTTTTTTTGTTTTGTTGGTTTTTTTTAACCATTTCAGATTTTCCCTCCTTTCGTTTCCATAGTAATATATTTGCTTTGATGCTGATCATGATGACATTCGGTTTTCAGGAAGGAGTCTCCAGTGTCAGTCCAGGAGCTGAGACTCCTGGACTTCCTTCAGGCACCTTTACTGGTTTTACCTTTACCTTTACTGGTTTGTCTGACGGTGTTCTAACAAACCTGATAGAAGGAAGTAACTTTAAGGGGGATTTCATAACATCTCCAGAGCCTGTCGAAAGTTTTGAAACACCTCCGTCTCTCCTTTGAGAGACCCGAACTTAGTCTGCTTTGCCTGTCCAAGTTATGATTCGTTATTCAGTAGTTGAAGGTTTATTCATGATCCAGTTCATCCCAGAGCAGTTAAATAAGATTTAGGTATGGTGACTGGGCAGGTCTTTCCACTATAGAGACGACTGTTTGCTCTTTAAATAACGCTTACAGAGTTCAGACATACGCTTTTTTCTCATCGCTTTGTTGTATGGTGAAGTCGGTTCCAATGAGACGCAATCCAAACGAAATTGCATGAAGTATTGAAAGGTTGCCATGTTCGTTCCTTTCACCCATTATACATCTCCAACCTTCCCTGCTCCAAAACAACCTCAAGTTCTTCTGTTAGGATCCAAAAACGGGAAATTTGGACCCACAGACCTTCCATTTATTCACCGTTCAATTCTTGTGTGTTTTTGCCTTTAGAAACAAAAGGATATGCAGTTATGGGAAAGTAATCTTCTCTTGACATGGCGATGATCTTCCTGTTATGGATTATTTCTCTATAACAGCACACCTGCACGTTATTTATTCCATACAGAGTCTTGTAAATCTTATGATTCATCAATGTGTACCGATAACGGCAGCTAGTTTGAGTCGTGCCTGCCCATAACCGTTTAATCAACCGTTTAATCGGATACGGAATGAATAAATGTAAATATATGATTAATTCATTCTAAAGAGTAAATACAGCAGAGCGCTCTCCGTGCAGCGCGCCGTCTTGCGTGTAAAGACGAACAGCACATAGTCAACGTTTTTCCTCTAGAGGCCGCTCTTGTAATGGCTGTGGACCGGAAGCTGGAAAATCTATCGATTATTGATTTTTTGGGTTTTCTTGGTGTTGACAATTCCCTTGTTGTCCAGCTTGATTAATGAGATCCAATGTATTTAGTAAAGTTTTGGACACTATGACAGAGGGTTGGATTGTTTAAGTCCTATGTGATTTGAGAACTGCTCTGGTTTTTTTTTTTTTGTAGAATGTCATTTAAAATTTGCTTCTTTACAAAAAGAAGTGTCCTGGTAAATCCCAGATGCTCACAGGGTCTCCAGTTTGTTTCTTAGCTTGGCTTGCTCTCCGTCAGGGGTGTTCCACGTTCTCCTTTTGTCCACTTGACGTTTCTTTTGCACCCCATAAACATTGACTTCAATCAAAGGTGTGATCGAGCACGGGAAAGTTCCAGGAACCCTCATATTGTTCACAGCAATCCTGACCAGGATGAAGTTGTCAGTGAATGACGTTTTAATTTTGTGGGAAATGCAAAGAAAAATTGTTTGGTGTGGTGTTTGGATAAAAATCCTCACTTATCACACAGTAAAATGCAGATATATAATAAGCATTTTGACAACAACTTCCTCTGAACTTAGTCACTTCCTCTCCGGCTCTGTTTTCGCAGTCGGACTCCGCCGACTGTCACCACCTGATGCCCTCGGTTTACCCTGTTAAGGCCTTTGATCTCTTATTGCCCTCATTCTCTTAGCTGTCAGAACGCGCGAGAACAGCGACGAAGACTGATTAGCTCAATTTATTGTGTTCAGCACGGCCATTGATGTTCAGAGATACCGATCTCATGTTTTGATTAAAGCCCGGGAAACGGCTGCAGCCCAGACTTTCCACGACTCTCAAAAGACTCAATTACAACCGATCACACGATCGAGTCACTCGTTTGTTCGGAGTCATGACCTCGGTTGCAAGCTCGCATGCCGACACCACCCTCTCTGACTATTACTGTTATCCATCCACGCGCTTGGTCCCGTTGCTGTGGTTACCAGGATGAAACACTCAGTGTCGCTTCCTCACAAGCCATTATTATCCAGAGGGAAAACAGCTGCACCTTCTATTAGCAGAAAGACAACGTCAGAATGACAGACAGACTTGATTTTCTCTCTCGTGGTACCGTTCTTTCCATTTTTACGCCCACATCTCGCATGCGCTCCGGGATTCTGACGCTGTCTTAAAAATTGTTTTTAAAAATGTAAACTGTTGACGTTATCATATGAGGTGTTCAATGTCCGATTTTACATAGAAATACCAGTTTTCTCCCAATAGGTTAATATGCAGCTTATAATGATAACGCTGCAACTAAAAATGTGAAAAGAAAGAATCTTTTATAAAATATTTTTGTCGTGCGTGAGTCAATTCAACGCCCTCTGTGGTGGATTCAAGTTTCCACTTACCAATATTGAACAATATCTGGGAGATTCTGTAAAAGTAAATAGATTTTTTTCCGGTGCACCGATGTCACGCTCTTCTTAAAACGCGCTCGCACGGGCGATTTAGCCGATTTACCCTGCCGACACGTAAAACACAAATCTTGTTTGCAGTGTTGCTTTTCTGCACTTAATGATTTAGACTTAGCGATTGAAAAAAGTTTTGTCGTTTGATGTTTTGTGCTTAAAAAGGCATCATCAGTTTCATCTGCCAGTCGACGGGCATCTACTCGTCTGTTACCACGCAAAAAAAAAAACTCACACAACCTATAATTCGACTGTAGGAAAGACTTAACTATTATCTGTGTCTCCACAGTAAGTGTTGTTAGTGTGGATCCATCCTTAAGCCATGTAACACACCAATAGGTTTTCGCTTGAACGCGTATTTTTCTCTCTGTTTTTGGGCCTTCTGTCCACATTGAGACTCCGTTTTCCCATTAACAAAAAATCAGGCTTTTTAAAACCACCCTCCAAAATGGATAAATAACTTGATGGCGATGGTGAAGAGCCAGAAATTTAATACAGCGACGGGTGGAAATTACGCAGGTCGAAGCGTTTTGTGCAGTACAGGGAAGTATGCGTTTTCAGACGTTTCAGTGTGGAGGAGCAAATTGTGGACGCAGAGCTTTTTTAGACGGAAACGTTGTTGCATCCCGAATAAGAATAGATGTAGCCTTAGGTGAAGCGAGTGCCCTTCAATTTAAGTGAAGTCCAACTAGAAGTAGGACATCAGGATAGAGGCATCAGGCAGGTGGAGAGAGAGAGAGAGAGAGAGAGAGAGAGAGAGAGAGAGAGAGAGAGAGAGAGAGAGAGAGAGAGAGAGAGAGAGAGAGAGAGAGAGAGAGAGAGAGAGAGAGAGAGAGAGAGAGAGAGAGAGAGAGAGAGAGAGAGAGAGAGAGAGAGAAATATGGAAACACTTAATTGCTGGGTGCACAGCGTTTGATACTTCCTACATTTCCAAGCATTTTTTGCATGTGATTGATTTCCTAGATTATATATTATATAACATTCAGCATTACGTTAATGTAAATCCAGAAGAAAAAAAACGACCGAAGGCCATTATGTAACCTGAACCGTATTCGTCCTTCTCCAGGTTTCTTTCCTGACTCTGACCTAAGTGTCCTTTCCAGTCGACGGCCGATCTGCCTCCCCGGTCCGAGGCCCGGTGTTTTCCTCCACGTTGTCGCCGCTGTCCGCCGCGCCCATATGGAGGACTAGCTGGCCGCCGTCTCACCGAGCCAAGGGACACGAAGAGCAGAACGCCAGGAAGAGATTCCGACACAGCAGCAGCAGCAGGAGGGAAGACGCAGGGGAGGACCGAGGATGTCGTCTACCAGGAGCCAGAACCCTCACGGACTTAAACAGATTGGGCTGGACCAGATCTGGGATGACCTGCGAGCAGGCATTCAGCAGGTCTACACGCGCCAGAGCATGGCCAAATCTCGCTACATGGAGCTCTACACGTATCCTTTAACGCCGGGGTCAGATGTTGTAAGGAAATCGATTGGGTGTGGTTTGAATCGTCCAACCTGATTTCAGCAAGTCATGTTGTAATTTAGCAAATTGTTATGTGTTATGTGGTATATACCTGTGGTATGAATCTGTAAGTCCTTAACTACATGACTTTAGTCACGTGTATAATTACTGCACCAGCGTGCACCAGTCGAACCAGGCTCGCGGCATCCCCCAATCAAAACCTTCCAAGAAGGCACCCACTCCAGGAGGAGCCCAGTTTGTGGGCCTCGAGCTCTACAAGAGACTAAAGGAATTCCTGAAAAATTACCTTACAAACTTATTAAAGGTAAGAAAGAAAGAAAATTTTTTTATTTATTTTTGCACGTTCTTCCTAAGAATCTGCCGGGACACGCGGCCCCGAATAAATTCGATATTCACAAACTCATGACTTCTGACTTTCTGCTCTCAGGACGGAGAGGACTTAATGGACGAGAGCGTTCTGAAGTTCTACACGCAGCAGTGGGAGGATTACCGGTTCTCCAGCAAAGTGCTTAACGGTATCTGTGCCTACCTCAACCGCCACTGGGTGCGCCGCGAATGTGACGAGGGCCGCAAAGGCATCTACGAAATCTACTCGGTACGCTTTGCTAAAGTCAAGCGCATGCACGTGTGTGTGTGTGTGTGTGTGTATTTGGGAGAGTGTATGTAATTTATTTTTTCTTTCTTCTCAGCTGGCTTTGGTAACCTGGAGAGAATGCCTGTTTCGGCCTCTAAATAAACAGGTTTGTGTTTCGTAGTGCGTTACATATAATGTCGTTCTTTCTTCATAACTGATGTCACAAAGAGGTCCAAGCATGTACACAAAGCAAACTTCATGAAGACCGGTTGGAGTGGAAGAACTCCAGCAACCCCTTCACATCCTCAACATCATAACCTATTGATCATTAATGTACCTGAAAGATTGATAATCTTAATGACTCTTTTTACAATGCAGTACTTATAGATTTGTAGATAGTAGAAAGATGAGTGGAGCTTGGGAATGGGTTGTTCAATGAACGGGTGTCCACAAACTTTTGACAAGTGCTTGTACGCTAAATTGTACTAAATGATGCATCAGCGTCAATAAGCTGTTCTCTTTACTATGCTTACGAAGGTTACAAATGCAGTATTGAAGCTTATTGAGAAGGAGCGAAACGGAGAGACCATCAACACCAGACTCATCAGTGGCGTAGTTCAGTCTTACGGTGCGTCCCAACTCACTTTCGTTTTTGTTGTTGTTTTAAAATGTTCCTGTTTGTACTTTGAAATTGTTTAATAAAATGTCTTATTTTCACAATATTTCAATTATCCACAAAACCTATTCCTTCTTAGGACACACAAACTGATTAGACCATAAATGGTCTATATTTAAGGTTGTACATAGTCTTATAAATATGGATCCTTTCAGTTATTTATCTTCTATACCTGCAGCTATTTATTTATTGTTTTTGTTTACAATACAATTCATCCTATTGTACTGTTGTCTAGACCAAGAAATCTCAGTCTGGAGCATTTCTACTATAAATCTACAGTACAGATTTTTTTTTTTTTTTTAGGAACATCCAACACTTTTCACAAATTCTCATTATATTTGTTTAATATTCAAGTCAATGATTTATTATAACACAAATGTAAATATTAATTAATGAATTATTAATTATCTATTTATTATTATATAACAGTTTTATTATTTGTTTATATTTAATTTTTTTAATTATTTATTTAATACTTGTTTTTATTTTTATTTGGCAACTTTTGTATTTATTTATTTATAAACAATTTTTAACGCTATTAAGGTTTGATTTAACCCTATTTAGGCATTCAGGATAAGATTGTTGGAATTGTGCTCTATTAGATCACCTATATTGGAGGTCAACCAATGGATTTTCGCGACCAATAGCTAGTTTGGATCGTACTCACCGATAACCGATCAATCAACCGATTAAAACCAGTTTTTTTAATGGATACTGGATAAGAAAAGAAAAATACACATCATGTAAAACGGTACTGAATCATGATTATGTGTAAAATTAAATAAATATGGATATAATGATTTTATAATTAATAAATTATAAATAATAAATGCTGTAATATCGTTTATGCCTAAATAATGGGACATAAAGTGGTTAAAAATGCACCACCTACTTGTTTGGTACCGAGGTATTACTGTGATTACAGTGATTCACCTCTAGGGGCTGCTCTTGTAATGACAGCGGATTTTTTTTAGCTGCTCCAGCAACTGACGCAAGCCGGAAAAACTATCGGTATGGCTTTTTGCCTAAAGTTCGAACTATCGGTGTCGATTAATCGAGGAAACCCGAGGAGTTAGCCAACCTCCAGTATATATGTAGGTCGTTACGTTACTATAACGACAATTACGAAATTTTGGTTCCCTTGAATATGCTTTAATCTGCAAGTGAGCTGCAAGTTAGTGACCATTATGTATGTGATAAAGGGACGTTTTTCTTCTCTTCAGTTGAGCTGGGCCTGAATGAGGACGACGCTTTTGCCAAAGGCCCTACTCTGTCCGTCTACAAGGAATACTTTGAGACACAGTTCCTGGCCGACACCGAGCGCTTCTACACGAGGGAAAGCACAGAATTCCTGCAGCAGAACCCAGTCACTGAGTACATGAAAAAGGTCTGGCAATGACAAGAGCTTTCTTTGGACTATCAGGTGGATGAAATTGTGGTGACAATTTGGTTAAACAAATACACTTAAAAAATAAATATATATATATGAACTCCCAGACAGAAACTGGAAAATATTTCTCAGTATGAAGAATGAAGTCTGGACAGATTGCCTTATAAGAACAAACTTGCAAGCCAGAATTTCAGAGCTCTGTAGAAGTCTTTCCCAGTGCTAATTTAATCCAGATGCATTGCAGTGAATCACAGATTGGTTCATTTTTGCCATTTTTTGTTGTTGTGTGTTTTCCCAAAAATGTTTAAGCTGTCTTCTAAATTTTCCTTCGTGTGGGTGCAGGCGGAAGCACGTTTGTTGGAAGAGCAGAGGAGGGTACAGGTCTACCTCCACGAAAGCACGCAGGATGAGCTGGCCAGGAAGTGTGAGCAGGTTCTCATCGAAAAGCACCTGGAAATCTTTCACACCGAGTTCCAAAACCTTCTGGATGCAGACAAGAACGAAGGTATGGAGTTCGGAATAAAAAAAACAAAAAAATAAAAACTCAGCTGTGTGCTTAGCTCCATTTCAGTAATGCGTCTGGTTCTCCTCTGGTGTTTTCTGCAGATCTTGGCCGCATGTACAACCTGGTGTCTCGGATCACGGACGGATTGGGAGAGCTCAAGAAGCTTCTGGAAACGCACATCTATAACCAAGGCTTAGCTGCTATTGAGAAATGTGGGGAAGCTGCTCTTAATGTAAGTGCGAAGACTCTCTCAACAGGGTCTAAATCTAAACTCCCGCATCTTTTGATCACATGCTTATTACTTTTGGTCCAGGACCCCAAGATGTACGTCCAGACCATTTTGGATGTCCATAAGAAGTACAACGCCTTAGTGATGTCTGCGTTTAACAACGACGCTGGCTTTGTTGCTGCACTAGACAAGGTAAAGCTTTCATTAGATCCATGCGATTACGTCCACGTGCACGGCTGATACTGAAATATTGTTTGATTGGCAACAAAGAAAATGATGTATTTGATAATCTGTGATGAGGATTTTAAGATTCAGTGATTCGCATCGGCATAAAAGTTTGTGATTCATATATTTAAAAAAACGGTTGACATCTGTATTGCGATGCATCGTTTTTAACACATTTGCATCGGTCAAAAGACGATTTAATAATTTGTGACCAATATTTGATATGTAGATTAATTTCTCCTCACTAATATGACGTCTCAACGCTTTAGAGAAAGAGGCGTGTCCTGAGAGTCACATAGAATACAGATTTACATGGCAGAGGTAGAGCTGTAACTTCCTGGAGACACAACCGGAAAAGAAAATCTGGTTCTTTATATTTGTCTTTAATGTATCATATCTTTTGTTACGCATTGAGATGCGAATAGCATCGGCCTCAGTTATGGAGATGCACATCACACATCTGTCATTGATGCACTGAACGTTTATGGAACTGACTGGAAAGTTAGCGTGTCGTTTTTTTTAATTTTTTTTATTTTTTTTCCCCTCAAAAAAAGGCCTGTGGGCGCTTTATCAACAACAATGCCGTTACCAAGATGGTCCAGTCGTCCAGCAAATCCCCTGAACTTCTCGCTCGATACTGTGACTCTTTGCTTAAGAAAAGCTCAAAGAACCCAGAGGAGGCCGAGCTTGAAGACACTCTGAATCAAGTGGTGAGTTAACTACAAGTAAATATGCAAAACACTTGCCAAGGATGGTGGAACTTTATTCATTAACTAGGAATTGTATTTAAAATCTGCTCCTGATTTGTTGTGTTAACTTGCCTAGACACACAGTGTGTGTTTTCCCCGTAGTGTTGCTTCATCACTCACTTTATTTGAGCTTCCCTCTTACCTCATTCTCTTCTCCAGATGGTGGTGTTTAAGTACATAGAGGATAAAGACGTGTTCCAGAAGTTTTATGCGAAAATGCTGGCCAAGCGCCTGGTCCACCAGAACAGCGCCAGCGACGATGCCGAAGCCAGCATGATCTCCAAACTGAAGGTTTCACTGGCTTTTCTCAATGACAGCACTTCTTTTTTTTTTTTTTTATGCAGTTATCTTGAGTTTTTAAAACATCTATAAAAGAGTCATGTCAGGATGTCTATGCAGTAATGTGACTGAATATGGCCCTGTGTTTTCCTACAGCAAGCGTGTGGCTTTGAGTACACGTCCAAGCTGCAACGCATGTTCCAGGACATCGGAGTCAGCAAAGACCTAAACGAGCAGTTCAAGAAGCACCTCACTAACTCGGAGCCTTTAGACTGTACGTATAAGCACTCAGACCACTGTATTACGATGGAGATGCGTTACAATGACTCCACTGTAACTTGAAAATAAGTGGAGACATGGTCTAGTCGAAAGATTTTCAGCACAAAAAAAACCAGCAAAAACATCTGGATTTGATTTTTTGGCCTGTAAACAATTTGAGCCCTAAAACATGTTATAAAAGTGCTAATTTTGTTTCCTCTTTCCAGTGGATTTCAGTATCCAGGTGTTGAGCTCTGGTTCCTGGCCTTTCCAGCAATCTTGCACTTTTGCACTGCCTTCTGAGGTACTAAACACACACACAAACTCATGCGCAGCTATTTAATTAGGAGGCTGAACAGTGTCATTATTGGCTTACTGCTTACCATCTCACCCAAGGGGTTGTTATCCTCTCGGTCTGGAATATCAGCTGTTTCAGTCTTGTTCAAAATCACACACTTTTTTTTATTATTTTTATTTTTTTATAACTACTGAAAGCTCAATGAACTTAATAATAATTAACATGCATAACTAAGAAGCTGCTTCACTGCATTGCATTATACATCCATTTTCTGGGTGTTCTTTTGTTCTCTCTAAACACACAAACACACAGTTGGAGAGGAGCTACCAAAGGTTCACAGCCTTCTACGCCAGCAGACACAGCGGCCGCAAACTTACCTGGCTCTACCACCTGTCCAAAGGAGAGCTGGTCACTAACTGCTTTAAGAACAGATATACCCTGCAGGTAGGACACACACTCCTGCACATTCAGCAGCAGAAAAACATAGAGTCCAGCCTGGTTTCAGATCATCAGTTCGAAGATTTTTTTTTTATTTTATTGGATTATATGAAGAATTAATAAATAAGACACTTTATTTAAGGATATATATATATTTGTGTATGTCTATCGGCCTGTCTCTTTTAATAAATCTATTCAGGGATGCAAATCTTTATAATTGAGGCCGATGCGATTCACATCTGAATGCATAGTCAGCGATACGATACATTAACGATACATATGAAGCAGCTACTGATGCGATACGTATTCCCCCCCCCCATTGCGATGCAGTGCGATCCGATTTCGAATCAATAAAATATGATGCAATGGAAAAAAAAAAATATATGATGCTCTGCAATTCAATATGGTGCAGATAATTCACTTTTATTTCTTTGGTTCAGACAGACAGCAAATCATCAATTTACGTAAGTGCCTTCTGACTTCTAAACATGGCCCCTTTCACAAACACGCCTTTGTAGTGCAAAAAAGATGAAATAAAACCAGAGGTTCTTTTCCTGTTGCGTCTCCAGCAAGACGCAGCTCTACCTCTGCCATGTTAATCTGTATTCTGCGTGACTCTCAGGACACGCCTCGGTCTCCGTAGTGCTGCGATACGTGAAATTCACTTAGCAGTAGCGGTGCTGTGAAACAGTTTAGCGACGAGAAATCGATCGACATATTAAATATTGGTCACAAATTATTGGTCACTTTTCAAAATAATAAAAGTATAGCGCATCTACTAATAATTACATACAAAGCAAATATGTTAAAAATGATGCAGCGTAATACAAACGCCAACTGATTCTTACTATATATATATACATATATATATATATGTGTAACAATTGTAGACATTCGACTTAATAGTCAAACGTCTGTGGAATCCTGATTATAAGATTCGGATGTGTTTTTTTTTTTTTTTTTTATAATCCCGTTCCACGTTTACTTCGCATTTGCTGTTACAATAACCTCCACTCTTCTGGGAAGATGTTTTACTACATTTTGGAGTGTAATTATGGGATTGTATCATAGACCCACAAAAGAGAAAAAACAAAATATGTAAAGGATATGCAGCTTTTTCTGTGTTGTTTTATCATGGAGGATTAGGATTTGAGAGACACTTTTTTTTTTTTTTTTTTTTTTTGCGCCATCGGTTTTACTTTTTAGTTACTTTAGTTTTTAGTTGTTCTTTTTTGCATTCAAAGACCCAGAATTCAACATGACACAAACATTTAACGTGTACTGGCTGTCTAACGAATGTAGATTGGTTTTAACAAGCACTTTTTTACTTTTACTGTGTGTGTGTGTGTGTGTGTGTGTGTGTGTGTGTGTGTGTGTGTGTGTGTGTGTGTGTGTGTGTGTGTGTGTGTGTGTGTGTGTGTGTGTGTGTGTGTGTGTGTGTGTGTGTGTGTGTGTGTGTGTGTAGGCTTCCACGTTTCAAATGGCCATTCTCCTCCAATACAACACAGAAGACGTGTACACCGTCCAGCAGTTAACTGACAGCACGCAAATCAAAATAGTGAGTTGGTCCGATCACAAAAAAAACCCCGCTTGTTTGGCCTCTTTTAATCCCACAATGTATTCATTTAAATAAACATTTTTTTAATTGGATTTATTACTTTTTTTTATTGCAGGATATTTTGGTGCAAGTTCTACAAATTTTATTGAAGTCCAAATTGTTGGTGGGGATATTTTCTAGACTAAATTTTATAAATTTTAAGTATTATAAGTATCATGCTAATATTGATGCTGGTGTTGATGCGTGTCACGATGCAGGTCCTGGAGGATGAGAACGCTAATGTGGACGAGGTGGAATTTAAACCAGACACACTCATAAAACTTTACTTGGGTTATAAGAAGTAAGGCGGATTTTTATTCTACATTTTTTTTTCTTTCTTAAATGATTGTGCCCAGAATTGTGACTCTAATTAGCATGATTGAGTGGATATTGCTTTTTTTTATTGCATTAAAATCGCAAGTTTCCAATTCCAATAATTTGCTAATTATTTAATGTAAAAGAAATGTTTGATCCCAATTTAGTTTTAAGTGATTTACATCATTGAACTTCATCTTATTTGTCCAGTAAAAAGCTGCGGGTGAACATCAACGTACCGATGAAGACGGAGCAGAAGCAAGAGCAGGAAACCACTCACAAAAACATCGAGGAGGATCGAAAGCTCTTAATACAGGCAAGTTTCGCCGAGATCCCGCTTTTCTCGTCGCCAACGACAATTTGAATAGATAACGATATCAGCCGGCGTGTCTATGAGTAAACATCAGATGTGTGTATTTCTGTAGGCTGCCATAGTCCGAATCATGAAGATGAGGAAGATGCTGAAGCACCAGCAGCTCCTAGCCGAGGTCCTTAACCAGCTCTCCTCCAGGTTCAAGCCCAGAGTTCCCGTCATCAAGGTACAAAATGCAACAGCATGACACGTTCATTTTCCCGAAAAGCACTCCCCTTACAGCAGTGCATTGACGCTGTAATGTTTAAAGGCTAGCTTTAAAAAGTGTACTTGCTGATAACTGATGGATAAAATGGATACTGGATTAAAAAAAAATAATAAAGTAACAAACACTTCATGTAAAACAGTATTGAACTTAATTACAAAAATAAAAAAAAAGCAGTACTGAATCATGAGCATGTGCCAAATTAATTAAATATGAATATATTTTAATTATATTAATCAATATTGAGAAAAAAATAAGACGCAATAAAACACCCCAAAGAAATAAGTTACATCCAAAATGAATAAAAGACCCTTCAAATAAACAGCACAGTGTTAGTAATTCACCTCTAGAGGCCACTCTTGTACTGTATAATGACGGCAGACCATTCCAGCAACCCGGAAAACCTATCTGTATTGATTTTTACAGATGGTTCCAGCAATCAACTGTCAATGCCGATTTATTTGCAGAAACGGTCGACTTCTAAGCCCAAATTTTCTAAAACACTATGATTATTAAAAATACGATTCGGACATTTATTTAATATTTAAAGATGGATGTGCCGGTCTCACACTGCTCACTGCTCCATCAGTATGGACTTTTGCCGATAGCTAACAGTCCCAGCAACTACAGGTGCCGATTAATCGCTAACACAATGACCCGAACGAGCTCTACTTTCAATAGAAGTATTGAATCTTTTTAAATATAATGTGGATTGTGTGTGAGGAGCTTCAATCCTGTTTTTTTCTTCTCTCTTCCAGAAATGCATCGACATTCTCATAGAGAAGGAGTACTTGGAGAGAGTGGATGGCGAGAAGGACACTTATAGCTACCTGGCCTAAACTTTTGTGTTTTTTTTTTTTCTTCCCCAACTTCCTCTTCCTCCCACCCCTCCGTCTCTCTCGCTTTCTTTTAAGTCGTCCCTAATGTAATAAACATCATTCCTTCTGACGTTCAGCCTGTCATTGGGAATGTGTGAGAGGTGGAGGATTTAAAATTTTTTTTTGCTGCTGCTGTTGTTTTAATTTAAAACCACAAAAAAGAAAGAGAAGCTGGAAAAAGAACCGCTCTCGTGAACGTATGCGTGTCATCGTAGCCGGAGTCTGATGAGCTGGACTTCCCCTTTAAAACAACCCTGAACTGGCTCAGGACGGACAGACTTCATTATTGTAAATAAAACCCGGACATTTAATCCGATAAAAAAAAAAAAACGATCCATTACTGAGAAACACCCCCCCCCCCCCTCCCCCGACCCGCTACGGTTTGCATGCAAACTGCCTATGTGCATTTAAAGTCATAAATGATCAACAAAAAAACACACACACACAACTGAATAGTAAGTCAGTATGATGTAAGGATTCTATCGCTTTGCGATAAAATGGCCAGAAAATCACGTTTTAACAAAAGGTAAAGATTTTAGCTACATATCCCACAAGGACAGCAGTGTGTGTTTGACCCGGTCTGTAGCCGTGTCCCCGGCGTCGTTTCCTGTTATCAGATATATCATTTGTATAGTGTGGTTCACTTTTTTAAATGTGTGGTAAATAAAAATTAAAGGTTTCTGTACGCCTTTCTGATGCAGTCACGTCTTTGAGGTTGCCAGGTGTTCATTAGGAAGGATTTGATTACATATTCGATTTTTGTGTGTGTTCCTTTTATTTATTTTAATTTTGTTTTTACAATTATTTCATTTAAATGAATGAAGTACCGGGTAGCTCAGTGGATGGATGTCTTGGAATAGGTCATGAGAAGGCCATGGGTTCAAATCCCAGCATCACCAAGCTGCCACTGCTTAGCCTTTGCTCAAGGCCCTTAATCCTCAACTACTTAGTTGCCTAAATTACATAATTGTTGGTCGCTCTGCCTAATTGTTATTCAACCCAGCAGTTGAAGGTAAAGGCACCCAGTTTACTGTTTTTGTTTGGACTTGAACTCACAACCTTCTAATGATCAGTCCAACATCTTGTTACCGACTGACCACTTCCCAGGTGTGGAAGCATTTGGGAAAATGACCTGGAATGGCATAAAGCAACATCTCAACCCTTTTGCTACATTCCAGAACAGTAAATTTAGGTAGAAAATGGTCAAACCAACCAATGAGGGGCTTACTACTGTTTATTCATTTGGCTTGAATATATAAACCGACCAGGCATAACATTAAAACATCATGATCAGTGAATACACTTATTCATCATGGCACCTGTTAGTGGGTGGGATTTATTTATTGGTCAACAAGTGAACATTTTGTCCTCAAAGTTGACGTGTTCGCAGCAGGACAAATGGGCAAGTGTAAGGTTTCGAGCCAATCTGACAAGTGCCAAATCGTCATGGCTAGATGACTGGGTCAGAACATCTCCAAAACGGGTGGGCAAAGCTCATTAATGTACGTGGGGAGCGAATGCTGCTCAGTGTGGTCCGATCCAACAGACGAACTCCTGTAGTTCAAATTGCTGAAGAAGTTAATTATGTTAATGCTCAACGGGTCACGGCTGCTTTGGCAGCAAAAAGGGGACTAACACAATATTAGGCAGGTGCTCATAATGTTATATCTGATCTGTGTATCAGCAACAACTGGCAACCACTATACTGGAGGAGTACTACAGCTGTGTCATATAATAACCATGGTTAAAACTGCTGGATGTCTAGAGAGAGAGGATCTTTTTTGTCAACTGAGCATGTATTTTTATCTCTCTTATACCACAGCAATCCTTCCAACACAGTTTATAATAAAAAAAGAAAACTTCCTGTTATCACTTACACTTTAGCTTCTACAAACACTGGCCCATATCTAGAATAGTAGTCAGAAATCTTGCGATCACTCCCACAAACGTCTCCTTACTGACGTCTGTTCCATATCAACACACACCATACAAATCTGGGTGCCTTATAACTATAATAAAAAATAATATTTATTGATCACTGGTGTATTTTTTTCCCCCACACAACACCACCACACACCACGTGTTAATCACGTGTTCGCAAGTGCCGCACAGGTTTCATTCGCTGTCACGCGAAATCAATTAACACCTTCCGACCAATCAGAATCGAGAATGCGTTTAATTAAACCTTCAATAAGCAGCTGTATTTTCAGCCCCGGTGCTGGAAAATGGAGCCTGCCACAGAAGCCACCAACGCAGGCGTGCAAGTGCGGGATGACCTCGCTGAGAAATGCCAAAAACTGTTTCTAGAGTTTTTGGAGGAGTAAGTCTGGGCTTTCCTGCTAGTTTGAATATCAAAATAAACTTGAAACGGAGAGGGAGGATTAAATGTAATATTTCCTAACATTCGGAATTTCTAAATAATTGCAGTTGCGGCATTGCGCCTGCAGATGGCACTCGTGGACCGTTTGAAATTTCGCCTTGAGTGTAAACACTATTGAACGGTTTTATCTGAATTGTTTGGAATTGGGATTTTTGGTAGCCTTTTTAGCGTCTTCTAAACTTTAGCATACAATTTGTCAGCATAAAACCAGTATTCAGAGCAACTTTTTCCCTTTTACACCCCACTTTTGATCTCTCGAGCGAGACCGAGCTTGAATTTAATATGTCCAAATATTTGGGATTTCTAAATTATTGCTGTTGCTGCATTGCGCCTGCAGAGGGCGCTCGTGACCCGTTTAAAAATTCGCCTTTAAACCCTATTGAAGGGTTTTATCTGAATTGTTTGAATTGGGATTTTGTTTGCTAGCCTTTACAATGTATAAGCATGAAACCAGTATGCAGAGCAATTTCCCCCTTTTTACACCCAATTTCTTCATAATTTGGTCTTGTTCAGATCTTCTACCAGCTAGCAGGTTTTAATAATCTTTGACTATTAAGATAGTTGACACTCCTGCAATTCTAATACAATAAGTTTCAGCCCTAGACTTTTTTCTAAATGATTTTAGGTTTCAGGATAAATCGGGCGACCCGCTGTATCTAGCAGAAGCCCAGGAGTTGATCCGACCTGAGAGAAACACTCTGACTGTGAGTTTCACCAACATTGAACATTATAATCAACAACTGGCAACCACTATACAGGAGGAGTACTACAGGTGAGTCATCAATAATACCTTTTTTTTTTTTTTTTTTAAACTGCTGGAGGTCCAAACATCTAGACAGTGAGGGTTGGTTTTCCTGCAAATCTCTTCTAGACTTATCTTAATAATGCTATGTGGTTTGTTTTTTATTGTAATGTGTTTTTTGTGGTCAGGTTTAAAAAGGGTTAAGGTGCTTTCTTAACAGCCCAAGACTGGCAACTTGGTCATGTTGGGATTTGAACTTGCAACCTCCCAAACAGAAGTCTAATATTTTGAACCATTGAGCTACCACTTCTCACTACTCAACTGATGAGGCTGAGTGTATTTACCCTTGAATTAAAGGGATGAGACAAGTAGGGCCAATCTGATCAACGCTGTCTATATTGTCTTTAGGGTTTACCCCTTTCTCTGTAGAGCAGTGCGCCATTTTGCCCGGGACCAGGGGAACATCCCGACATCCAAAGAGTTTTACGTGGCCTTTTCTGATTTTCCTTCAAGACAGAAGTAAAGCTTTTTTTTTTTCCCTCATTCTCTAAGAATACAGAGCTTTTTTTTTTGTATTGAATGCATTTTAATAGCGTCCATTTGTACAATAGTTTGTATTAATGTTATCCAAAGTCATTACAATTAAGGCATCCTATTCTGTTAATCTTTTTAATAAACCAGATTTGTTTTTCTTCTCATGCAGGATCCGTGAGCTTTCGACTGCACGTATCGGCACTCTGCTGCGCATCAGCGGACAGGTGGTTCGGACTCACCCTGTTCACCCCGAGCTGGTTAGTGGTACTTTCCTTTGCCTCGACTGCCAGTCTGTCATCAAAGATGTGGAGCAGCAGTTCAAATACACGCAGCCGACCATCTGCAAGAACCCTGTGTGCGCCAACCGACGCAGATTCATGCTGGACACCAATAAGTCGCGCTTTGTCGACTTCCAAAAGGTAAGTGACGTGCTTAGTAACTGGTTCCTTGCATTCGAACTGGCAGCACGGTGGGGAAAAACACCAGAATCCCGTGGGTGAAAAAAAGCAACGTGTTGGTTTCAGTTGCGTATTCAGGAGACTCAGGCAGAGTTGCCCCGTGGCTCGATCCCACGCAGTGTGGAGGTGATTCTGAGGGCTGAGGCCGTAGAGTCCGCACAGGCTGGAGATCGTTGTGATTTCACAGGCACTCTGATTGTGGTCCCTGACGTGTCTGCTATGGCTCTTTCCGGTGAGTACGGTTCTGTTCTGGATTTTGTCTTTTTAGCAAAAACTAAAGAGAAACTTGTATCTGAGGTAAACTGCTGTTGCTGAGCAAATCCAACTTCCAGAGGTTCACTGATTAGGCATAACATTTAAGACCGGTGAAGTAAACAAGACTTATCTTTTCTACGTGGCAACATTAAGTTGGTGGGATATATTATGCAGCAGGTAAGGATTTCAGTGAGTTTGACGAGGGCCAAATTGTGATGTCTAGACGACTGGTCTTCTCCAAAACTGCAGCTCTTGTGGTATGCTGCCGGTCTGCAGTGGTCAGTATCCATCAAAAATTTCCAGGGAAAGAATGCTGGTGAACCTGTGACAGGGACATTTTTGGCCAAGGCTCATGGCCCATGTGGTTCGAGCCAACAAACAAGCAACTGTAGCAGTAGTTAATGCATGAAGGATCAGGACTTCTTTTGGCAGCAAATGGGGGACCAACACAATACTAGGCAGGTGGTCATAATGTTATGCCTGATCAGTATATACCAATATTGAGAGAATTTAAACTGATGTACTTTGACACCCCATACATGCACACCGAACTATTCCAGTTGAGCGTGGGGAAAAAACACAATTATTTTTATATATTTAAAATTATATAAAATGCAGGCACCAGGACTGAGACCAGCAGCAGAGTGACTGGAAAGGAAGGCTTTGAGGCTGATGGGATCCAAGGCTTAAAGGCATTGGGAGTCAGAGAGCTCTCTTATAGACTGGCCTTTCTGGCCAGCTATGTTGCTCCCACAAACCCCAGGGTGAGTTTGAAGTGTGGTTTCTACCGGTGCAGGGCTGTTTCTAGCCTTTTTGGCACCCTGGGTGCCAATTTCCATTGTGGCTTCACCCCTATACCATACAACTCATTTTCAACAGTCCATAAAAAGGTTAAACACATTTTAATTATTGCAAAATTGCCTGAATTCAAGTATTTAAGCATATACTGTACACTTTAGTAGAAAAGCAGGTAAATAAATAAGTGAGGGCAGTGGCAGGGCAGGTGGCGGTCACTGGCACCCCCTGAGCAAGTTACAACCTATGTTTGCCAAAGCCTATAAACATTGCTGTCTCGGTGCAAGATTTTTTAAAATTTTGTGCAGTTTGGAGGGCAGGTGCTCCGTCAGGAAGACCAGAGTGCGGAGAGTGTGAAGAGCCAGATGACCGTGCAGGAGTGGGAGAAAGTGTTCGAGATGAGCCAGGACAAGAATCTCTACCACAACCTGTGCACCAGCCTCTTCCCGACCATCCATGGTGTGCTAGTTTTTTTGAGTTGCTTAACACAGCTAGGATTATGATCTTAAAACTCCAAGACCCCAGACTTTAGGGTTTCATTATGAAGAGATTTTGTAGTTGTTTACTTCACGATTCATTGAACCACTTGTAGGGAGCGATGAAATCAAGCGTGGGATATTGCTCATGCTTTTCGGCGGCGTTGCCAAGACCACCATGGAGGGAACGTCTTTAAGAGGAGATGTCAACGTTTGCATAATTGGTGATCCCAGTACTTCCAAAAGCCAATTTCTGAAGTAAGCCTAACGCACTGCTGTGGAATTCTGAGTGATCGATAGAAAAATATCCCACCACTTGGCCACTTGTATCTTGTCTCTCAGGCATGTTGAAGATTTTGTTCCGAGGGCTGTGTATACGAGCGGTAAAGCCAGCAGTGCTGCCGGTCTTACTGCTGCTGTGGTTAAAGACGAGGAGTCTCATGAGTTTGTCATCGAAGCTGGAGCCCTCATGCTAGCCGACAATGTAATCTAATCAAAGCGCCACATTATTTTACTTTTCATATAATTTGTGTGTTAAATTAATCCTATTATCTTTTACATTCTGGACCAGGGAGTATGCTGTATTGATGAGTTTGATAAGATGGAATTAAAGGACCAAGTGGCCATCCATGAAGCCATGGAGCAGCAGACCATCTCGATCACCAAGGCTGGAGTCAAGGTATAGAATTGAGGAAAAGTCAGCAGGAATGTCTGGCTGTTGATTGTGGCCTTCCAGATATGAAAGTCTTTCGACTTTCAAAGGATTTGGTGAGACTGGAGTAGCTGCAGCCCAGTCATTTTCCTATGGGATCAAAGTATTTTGATTCTTCCTAAAGATTTTCTAGTGTTAAATCTTTTAACCCCTAAGTTTTGCTTGTGACTGGAGCATTATGTATCATAATAGAACCTATTACGATTTTCTTTTTGGGCAACTCTAATCTTAAAATTAAATGGTTTGTCTCCATTTATCCATATAAAAAAAAAATTCTTGACTGGAAATAATCATTAGCAATTTATTAGCAATAGCATTTTTGTGCGTTGTGTATATTTTAGGCCACGTTGAACGCCCGCACTTCTATCTTGGCAGCAGCCAATCCCATTGATGGCAGGTACAATCGCTCCAAGTCCCTGAAGCAGAATGTAAACATGTCGGCCCCGATCATGTCCAGATTTGACCTTTTCTTCATTCTGGTGGATGAATGCAATGAGGTGACTCTGAAAACGCTGTTAATAGTATATTTTTAATCAGTTTTGAATTGTTTGCCTATAGGTTATTAGAATGATGTTATTTGCAGGTGACTGATTATGCCATAGCCAGGCGAATAGTAGACCTTCATGCCAGGAATGTGGAGTCCGTAGAACGTGTTTATGCTGCAGAGGACATCCAGAGATACATACTATTTGCCCGGCAGTTTCAGCCAAAGGTCTGTGGAACAGTCATTTTACATTTACAGCATTTGGCAGATGCCTGCTTATCCAGAGCGACTGAGCAGTGCAGAGTAAAGGACCTTGCTCGCGGACCCAGCTGCGGTAGCTTGAAAGTGCTAGGATTTGAACAAATGACCTTCCAATGCCTTGACCACAGAGCTACCACCTCTCTAAAGAGTCCTAGAGCTTTGGCACAAAGCACTCTGGGGCATTGTCATTGTTCAAGTTAATGGCTTGAATATTGATTTTATTTTTTTTTATTTCCTCCTAGATCACACCAGAGGCCCAGGAGTTTGTAGTGGAGCAGTACAAGCGGCTGCGTCAGAGGGACGGAGGCGGCACAACCAAATCCGCTTGGAGGATCACTGTGCGACAGCTGGAGAGCATGCTGCGCCTGTCCGAGGCCATGGCTCGTCTTTACTGCTCTGATGAGGTCTGAGACAGGCGTGTGTGTGTTTGTGCTCAAGTGATTCACTATTTATAAAGTTTTTCTTTTTTTTTTTTTTTTTTTTTAAAGCTTTTGAGCATTGTCAATTCAGCCATATCTGCACCACCTAGCGTTTTCCTGGACCACACCACAGATCTGAAGATCACTTTCTGCTACACTAATGTGAAATTTCTCTCCACAACCAAGGTTCAACCCAAACATGTAAAAGAAGCGTTTCGGCTTCTGAACAAGTCCATTATTCGCGTCGACTCGCCGGATATTAACTTTGACCAGGAACAAGATGACGATATGAACGGTCTCTTATAATTCAAATATTTGAATAAGGATTCTATATTTATAGGAGAATTTGAATATTTATAGGTTGTACATTTCAAATCTTTGTGCAGATCAGAATGACCTGTTTGCTGGTGAGACAGAGGGTCAAAAAGGTGTTGCTGGTGATGCAGTGGAGGCCATGGACACCGGCGGGCCAGAGCGGGAGGAGAAGACGGCTTCAGTCAAACAGGCTGTCCGGATGTCTTTTGCAGAGTACCGCCGAATCTCCAACCTACTAGTGCTGCACATGCAAAAAATGGAGCAACGTGAGTTTTTATACAGCAAACAGAAATGAATAGTGTCGAAATTGTCCATTATAATTGATGTGTGGCCTGGACCCTGGTTAGTGAGTAAATTTTTGCCTTTTAGTGGATGAAGAGTCGTCTCTAAAGAAAAGCGAGCTCGTCAACTGGTACTTGAAGGAGATTGAAAGCGAGATTGAGTCTGAGGCTGAACTCATTGCCAGGAAAAGTCTTATTGAGAAAGTGTTGCATCGGTTGGTCCATTATGTGAGTGCAGACGTATTTCAAGATGTCTTTTCCAGAGAAACTTATGCAACTAATGTTGAGGTTTAAGGGCCCTATACTACCAATAGTGGTAGTTTGGTGGTGCTGGGATTTGATCTTGCAACCTTTTTTTAACCTTTCTATCTTCACTACAAGAATAACATTTAACATGTAATGCCCCACCCCCAATACTCCATAATGGAGCCAAATGAACGAATCAAATTCGAAGTAACTTAAACATATTTTGCATAGTTTAATGTCATTTATTCTGACTGACTGAAATTATTATTGGCTGCAATAAAAAAAAAAAAAAAAATAGGAGCAAATCAGCAGTGTTGTTTTTGGGAGCCAGAAAACTTTATTTTGATCCAATTGTGGAACATAAATTGTTAAAATGTGGTTTTAATTGATATGTAACATGCAGAACCTGTCAAGTTTGGGGAAGAAAGTAGTCTTTTATGGTTCTTGAGAGGCACAAGCATCACACATTCTTTTTATTTCTATGCAGCAAACTAGGTGATTTAATAGTATGCAGATTTTCTTTGAACAAACTTGTATGTAAATGTCCAGATCGTCCACTTTCTCATTGAAATGTTTTTGTTGCATAGAAACAAAAGGAAAATACATGCATCTCAAAACCATAAGACACTGTTTCCAATCATATGACGGGCTCTGTAGCCTACACATTCCTTCTTTGTTTTTATTTATAATATTTGTTACCTTCACTTTCAAAACTTCAAATTGTATGCATTTTTCTTTTTTATTCTAGGACCATATCATCATAGAATTGACCAAAACTGGCCTAAAAAAGGTTTCAAATGAAGGAGAAGAGCCTGTTCTGGAAGAAGACCCTTTCCTAGTGGTTAATCCTAACTATGTATTGGAGGACTAGAGGAGTGTGTTTGTTGATTTAGGGTTTTTTTTTTCCAGTCCTTCTTGGCAATGTATTATTAATTGCTTATTATAAATAAATTAAGTTGGAACGTGGTTCTTTTTGTCCTTCGTGGACTACTTTTCTTTACACTAGGTGGAGCAAGAGCCATGTAGAGCAAATGGATCTCCAGCAGTCTGCCACTGTTTAGCAATAAAATACAACTTGAGTAAATCCTTCAAATTCAAAAACATTTACACAGGGTTTAAAGCAGGTTCTGAATTAGACAAGTTTAACCCCAGGTGAACATGAAGACAAATTCCTTGACCTATATGCATGCTGCAATTATTACAGCCATAATTCAAGGATGTATTATTAATGTGTTTATGGTGAATAATAATAGCAAGCCATTCACTTCACAAAAGCGCTTTTATTATTAGATTATTGAATGCATCGCCATGGGGGAAATGATTGTCTGTTGGAAGCTACCTGGAAAATGTTGATCTATAGTTTATTTTTGGGTCCACTGTTGTTGCAGATGTGTGAACTTTGAAACTAAACATTGTGTTAATGCAAAAAGTACCTTTTTATGAAGTAGAATCTTCATCTTTTGTATAGTTTGTGCAATTTTTCATCAAATTCCACTATAACTTATATCCCAGTTTATACTGATCAGCCAGGACCTTAAAAGCATGTGGTCTGCTAATGAAAGTTATACTGAAAGAAATACTTGAGCAAGTACACAAAATGGGCAACTATGATCGAAATCCTCATTCAGAGTTCCATTGCTTGCTCCTGTCCACCAATAAAAGCATCTACCACGTGCACATGAGCATCAAAGATGATCCAACAAGCCATGACCAAATGTGATTAGTCCTGATGATTCATGTTTTCATTGATATGTAAACAGCCGGGTTTGTGCAAACCACAAACATTGCTGTAGACCAAATACACACCTCCTAATGGCAACGCTTTCAGCAGGATTGTGTGCTGCCACTCTGCGCAAAAAAAAAAAAAAAAAAAAAAACGTGTTCATGTATAGTTTAAGGAATATAACAGGTCCACTGTGTTGGACAGTACAAATTCCCCACACCTTAGTCTGAGCAAAGGATGTATTGGACAAACGAGTCCAGTCCATGGAAACCCCACCTGGCGGCTTGGAAGAACCTGTTTCTAAAGTCTTTGTGCCAGATACCACAGCAAACCTTCAGAGATCTTGCCTCCACCAAGCCTCATGTTTTGTTTTAGTACTTGGATCTGTCCCGTGCTTTAATCTCCTCGTTTGCATAACTATGCTTAAATAGACACCAAGTCTCTGCCGTAACTGCATCAGCTACAACGCGTTTTGGAACTAAGGGTCCACCATTTGCACCAACAGTTCTTAAAGTTCTTTCTCCTATTAAAAGCATTGAGGCAAAAATAACATTGTTCTGTTGTGACATCAGAATGGGACACAATCATATGTGAAAGTACAGCATCGGGCAACAAGCATATATAAATACATTATATTGACAAAAGTACTGGGATACCTGACTTTTGCAGCCATTTTTGTTGCTTTTCCCAAACTGTTACTACAACGTTGAAGGCACACAATTGTATAGGATGTGTCTGGATGTGCTAGCATGAAATATTCAGTTCACTTGAAGTAGGTGACCCAAACTTGTTCCAGCATGACGATGCGCCCAAATCCCAACACCAAGCTGCCTCTCCTGGGCCTCTGAACAAGGGCCTTAACCCCCATAGCTGCTCAATTGTATGGATGAGATCAAATGTAAGTCACTCTGGATAAGGGTGTATTTCGAGTGCTTTAAATGTCAATGTAAATCTCGAGAAAACTGGAACTGCTTTTTAAAAATGTGGCGCTTTAACAGCAAATGGAGACGAAATGTGGAATAGACTTATGCGTAGGTGTCCACAAACTTTTGTCCATATACATTATAATAAAAGGTGCATTATGTATGGTTAGGAATTCGTTTTTTTTTCATGATTGTTGTTTTTTGAAAAATCCTTAAGCTTCTTGCTTACAAAGCTCCACCTCCAGAAGTAAAAAAGTGAATCCAAACACAAATAAGCATTTTTTTATGGCTTAAATCATTGTTTTTTGATCATAGTCGGGAAGTTTAGTCATTTATTTTTCAAAAAAATCGAATGAAATAATAAAAAGGTTATAATAATAATTGCACCTTTAATGAGAAACGAGTTGCCTTTATAGCCACCTGTTCCTTCAGGATCAACTCTTGATAAGTGATTTATATTTATAGAGTTGTAATAAATGTAACGATATTGGATTATATTTGTAAGTAATTAATTTATATCGTGATAAATATCGTTACTGAAAAAAACAACAACTCTTTCATGTAAGCCGACACGGGCCGCGCGAGACGGACGTGTGCGCGCATCCTGAGAGCGTCGCGTGCCAAGCGCGAGCCTGAAACGCAAGGATGAAACCACCACCCCTGAGCTGAGTATATAAAGTCCAGAGACACATCTGTCCTGAGGAGAAGCGCACCGCTCTCTGTTCCACCACACGTCGCAATTGCTGTCGGCTTTTGTATTAAAATTTTTTTTTTTTTTGCACATTTTTTAGTCTAGTTTCAGACTTTTCAATCCTCAAAGCGAAAGGAAAACGTCCTGGATTTACCTAAGCTGTACTTTTTCCGTCACAATTTGGTGAGTGTTATTTATTTCTAAGCTGAAACTTCCTGGAGTTGAGAAAAAATATAAAATATATGTTGCCCAATATAAATGCTAAACATTAAGAACCATTCATGCAACTTTAGTTTTTTTTACAAAAAAAAAACAAACCATGTTCTGGGGTACTAAATGCACTCCTAGGTATAAGTCTATGTGTTACTGGGTCTATAGAGCTTCTTATGATGGTCAGCATTTCTTTCTACCTTTGTAGTGTAATGATGTAAAATACTTGATTGAATTCTTTAAATATCAATACTTGAAGAGAAGAAATGCAGGTAGGAGACTCACCTTTCATTCATGTTTCTTGTGCAGTGTAGTGCCAGACATCATGATTCCACCTGGAGACTGTATGTATGCTGGGAGGAAGAGGAGAAAGCCCATTCAAAAGCAGCTGAGTATTTCAACTTTCATTATATTCTTATATCCATCACCAGACTCGCAAATACGGACGACATCGTGATCGTGTATGGAGTTTCGATTTGCAGCATAATACAACATATTAGGATTGATCATGATGTACCATGTTGGACGGGTGTTTAAAAGGTGTATGTCCATGATACGCCCAGAGAAAAAGTCTGGTTTATAAGTATATTTGGACCTGTTTTACTGTTTAAAGCACCTGATGATTCCATGAGTATTTTTTTTTTTTATGATATAATGAATATTTCAACTTTGATTATATTCTGATATTCAATACCAGAGTTTTGATTGCCAAAAATAATACAAAATATTGTGATCGATCATGTATAAGGAATAGTATACCCTGTGGTGGAAGTGTTTAAAAGATCCATGATCCATCCAGAGAAACAGTCTGGTCTTCCTTGCCAACCATTATGATTCCACCTGGAGACTGTCTGTATGCTGGCAGGAAGTGGATAAATCCCATTCAAAATCAGCAAAATATTTCAATTGTTGTTGCAATCATAGAAAAAAACAGCACAACTCTGGCGCAGTTGCACAAATAACTTGCCACGATTCAGTTTCAGAACAGTGTACTTACTATTTAGAGATATTTCGACTCTTCGTGCATCACAGGACCCATAAATATGAAGGAATTTGCATTGATTGAGTCGCTTATTAGCCGTAATTCAAAGCCGTTTAAAGGTGCGATATTGATTCTTCCCAGTGCAAATGATCTACAATTTAGAACTCTTGATGCCAGCAAAAGTATAGTAAATGAGTGAGAAACTCCATGCTGATGTGTTTATGTTTATATGGGCCTCTTGCCGTTTTATACACACACTCCACAGGCCATTGTAGGAGTTAGAAAAAAGTGATGCAAACGTCATCAGACCGACATGACTATTACAGATCCTGTCTCGATAAAAAGGTTGATGTTTACAGACATGACACAGATTGCTCCTGAAAGTAGAACACGCCATCGTCACATGACTCGGCATACGCATGTGGAGATCCAGCACGGTTACTAAGAGGATGTCAGGGCTAAATAGTTACTGTTTATCAGATACACAATGATACTTTGGCAGCTTTATTGTTTAAGGATGGCACGATACCACTTTTCTTTTCCCGACAACAATACTGACACTAAAACCTTGACTATCGAATGATATCGATACCCGAATGATATTATTTACTTCGTTTTATTGAAACGCGACATTTTTTTTTTAATGCTTACATTGAAAACGTATTTAATATAATAATAAGTTCAATGAAGTGTTTTTTAAATGTAAACATTTCCAATTTCAAAAACACATTTCTTTTCCAAACCCAATTCAAACTGTTACCAGATCTGATATCCGATATGTTTTCTCAGATATCCGATCTACCATTATTTATTTTGCAGCCTAACAGCGATACGTTTTCTATTATTGCTGCATCCTGTTTTATAAACCTTAAAAAAAAAAAGATTTTTTTGATATGTACGATATTATAAAAGGCTTTCAGGCTCGTTTTACAGTATGTTTCGGTTATGCCTTTGTACTGTCAAATACCGTCCTTCTTGTTTTGCAAGATTTGATTAAATCTGAGTGGAAAGTAGAGCTTTATACGCTTCAGAATTGTACCTACCTCTTTTATCAGCAGTCACATCATCAATAAACACAAGTGACCCAGTTTCATTGGCAGTTTTACATGCCCATGCCATAACAATGCCTTCATGTTTGAGAAATGCTGTGCTCAAGGATGGGCAGTATTTAAGATACATGAATTTTAAATATAAAACAGGATTTTGTAATTTGTATTTGATATGGTGGATGAAAATGGCTTCATATTTTGTATCGAAATACTTTATTGTTTTGTATTTTTGTCATTTTAAAATACTTTGTAAGAAGTCTACATGACATCATAAAAATGTGGCCTCTGATTGGTGCCTATTCAGTATTTTGCACAGACTTGTTGAGATCAGAACAGAAAATGTATCCATATGGAAGAAGGTGCTGAAGGTAGGAAATGTGCAGGTTGCCGAAGATTGATAAATAAATAATTGATTCCCGAATATTGTACAGTATTTGAAGAAGATGATCATGATTTTGCACACCATTGTATGAATGACCGCCTGACACATAATATATATTTATATTTATGATTAACAATGATTAATTAGAAACTAGTTGCTCAGAAAATATTAAATAATATAAAATAAAATATATTTTGATGTATCTTTGCCCAACCGTGAGTGGATCATGATCCCTTCCTTTTCTTTTTTCATGCTCATCTTTTTTAATCATTCTTAGTACGCATTATTCTTAATCTTAATCTCTTAATTGTGGACTTTGACAAAGATATTCCTCAAAACATCATCAAAGGTGTTCTTGGCTTGGCTAGATGTTTTAAAAGGGGTTTTCTTCATCAAGGAAAGAATTCTGTGATTATACACTTTAGTTCCTTTCTAGATCTTGTAGGTATTTCAGTTTAGCTAGCTTTTTAATACGTTAGTTTTATTTTATTTTATTTTATTTATTTATTTAATTATTTTAATGACCTGATTGTTGATTTGGCTACTCTTCAAGTAGAGGAAGTGGTAGTTTAGTGGTTAAGGGATTGGACTGGATCTGAAGTCCCAGCCACACCAATCTGCCACTCCTGAGCCCTTGAGCAAAGCCCTTAACCCCATAGCTGCTTAGTTGTATAAATTAGATAAATATAAGTCGCTTTGCAAAAGGGCTTCTGCCAAAATGCTGTAAATCTAAATTTCTGCTCTTTTTTTCTGATAGGTCTGTTATTTAATCATCTTAACGATGGCCTGCTACACTTGCATTGATACCCCTTTGGACCCACCAAATGCAAATTTCACACTTGTAAACAACTTAATATATTGTATCTCTTTGATTCATCATAAAATAATGGGGACTCTGCCTACCATAACACTGCTTGTCAATCGAGTGCGATTACATTTGCCTGTAAAAAATAAAATGTAAAATAAAATTCCTAAACGATAACAACAGTATTTTTGTTAAACCTCTTATTGTCTACACTTTAAAACTATTCGAATTGATTCCCTTTAAATCAATGGTGAGGGTGTAGAGAGGCAAAATTATGAAATTGTGTCCTACTGTTAAAATGATTCATGTGTAAATACGTGTTCATGGAATTCAATCCATATTCATAACCCACCAGCTTTATAACTCACTTAGGTCGCACTTTTATCCTGGATTTGTTTTATGTTATTGTGTTTTACACACAATCAAGCAGCTTCATTTATTTTTAGAATTAAAAAGTGATGGG
Organism: Silurus aristotelis; assembly: GCF_946808225.1. Taxonomy (NCBI): domain Eukaryota; kingdom Metazoa; phylum Chordata; class Actinopteri; order Siluriformes; family Siluridae; genus Silurus; species Silurus aristotelis. The sequence goes on along the minus strand of NC_139595.1, from coordinate 3,131,478 downwards.
TCTGTGTGTTGTTTAAATATAAATCTTACACTATAATAAAAAAATTCAATAAAACACATGAAAACACTTATCAGATCCGGCTCACGTTCCAAGCTTTTTTTTTTTTTTACAAGCCAACAGAACTGAAGCAGCTGTCTGAAATCTACCTTACACTTAACCCCTTAACGTACTCTTCATGACCGAACCTGTTTTGTAACACGTCCTGTCTGTTGTGGTTTAAGCAGAAAACCAACAGGAGTAAACCAGAAGTCGAACCCGTCGAAGAGACACCGGGACCGACTTAATGCCGAGTTGGAGCGACTGGCCAGTCTGCTGCCCTTCACTCCAGAGGTCATCTCCAAACTGGACAAGCTGTCGGTTCTTCGTCTCAGCGTGAGCTATCTCCGCGTCAAGAGCTTCTTTCAAAGTAAGAACAAATACGCAGGGCAATTCTAAAGCATTTCAAGTCATTCCAATCCTGGTAATGCTGTGCCATTGGGCATTTGCGAAACTTATGTATGCAGAAGAAGGCTGATAGCCCTTTGCTCAGCCCAGTGTATGATTTATATAATTTGCTTGAGGTTCATTTACATTGTAATAGATTGTTTGGCAGATAAGCAAAACTATCCAACTGTACAGCTTAACTTGTCTCTATATATAGTGGGGGAAGTAAAGAAACATTAAACCACATATACATAATGATTAAAATTTGGAATTGTTCATTGTTCACACATCCTGGGATTGTCATGATGCCTATCATGTGCATCAAAAATAAGCTTTCATGTGTCACCTGCTAGTGTGACTCTAAGATCAAATATTCGCCATGCATGTGTACACCCAGTTTTAGGCATTCAGAAGACGCCCTGGAATCTAAATAGTGGAGGGAAAAGATTTAAGAAAACAACCATGCCAGCTGGCCTTTTGAATGTTATGGCTCTGACTGAGTTGGTTTGGCTTGTGTTGACTTTGCCATGGTTCTTTTGTTCTGAGTGATTTATTTCTGGAAGGCCAAGAATGAAGATTTTTTTTTTTTTTTTTTGTGAATCATAATGGCAGTGTTATTGTAATTAGATCACTGGCATTCAAATCAAATTGTTATTTTTGTCTATATGTGTGCAATCTGTACAACTGCACTGTACACGTCTAATAAATGCTTCTCTTAGGATTTTGGATTACTCTATTCAGGTATATCTTGTAGCATGTTGAACAATAATACTCAAGCAAGGGTATGTGGATCCTTTGAATCTTGGGATTTTAAGGTGTTAATATTGCGGCATGCCACCATATCATATAAGTAAATCCTGGTCACGTTTAACTTCCCAGTTTCACTTACGTCAATTCAAATGCACAGGTTGTGTTGTTTTTGTGTTTTGTTATTTTGTTTCTTACTTACTTGAACATTTGTTTGATGCAAATAGGTTTTACAAGGTCACCACCATCCCTTGTTGACTCCTTTACAGCTAAACCCTTTTCAACATTTCAACATGAAAATAAGAAATAGAAATAAAGGATAAAAAAATAAAGTAAATAAATGTAAAAAAATATAAAGTATAAGAAAAAAATATATATATATATACACATGGATATTCAGCTCTGGTTGAAGGAAAGACAGTTTTTCTGAATTTCACATTGAAGAATATACTGTACCAATGTCTGGACATACATTTGTAAAAATTTGACCTGTGATTAAATGACGCTTGTTGCATATTTTGCGTATTTTGATCTACAGCCTGTTGGACAAACTGAATCATCTTAGCATGCTAGCTGAAACGTGGGACAGAGGATAAAGGGACACATATCAGTTCAAGATTAAAAGAAAGTTGTGAATCCCAACTGGCTACTTTATTATTAGCGCCCCATCCTATCCGAGACCAAATAAAATTCAATCCTTTTTTTACTTATTTAGATTAATATACCGCACTTCTTACTGTTTATAATCTTAAACCCTCTTACTCATTCTCCCCTGATTGGCTTTTTGTCAATTATCATGTAGGCTTGAAAAGCTAAAGTTTAAAGGTTGGGGGTTTTAAGTAGGCATATTTATACCCTGAACGGAAAAAGAAAGATAAGGAAAGCTACTTTATACTTGCCACATGTACTTTTACAGCACTGTAAAATTATTTCTCCACATATCCCAACGATGTAAGGAAGCCGGGGTCAGCCATATGGAGTTAAGGACGTTGCTCAAAAGCCCCAAAAGTGGCAGCTTGAACCTCCAAACTTCCAATTAGTAACCCAGAGCCCTGTATGGCTTTGAGCAGCTCAGGAACGTCAGACCATAAAATTAATCGGCATAACAATAAATATAAAATTGGACAGGAAATCGGAAACTAGACTCTGTGAAGAAGTCACCGTGCCACCTCCTAAAACGTGACATGACTTCTTGTTAACCACATTTGTAGTGAAAGCTGATGCGAACACGCACACGTGTCTTGTGATGTAATATTGTGACAATTTATTGATTCATTTCCACATGGCAAGCTTATTGAGATAGATTTCACATTGCTGAACAGTTGCACCATTCCTTTTTGTGTCTGAAACACAGGATGGTCTGCCACATCGTTTACCATATCAATAAATCATGTTTTTTTTTAAATCATGTTAAAGCACATGAATGAGAAGTTTCGACATTTTAAGCAACTCAGAGCTATCGGTCAGTGGCTTTCAGAAGAGCTGGTGCTTTGGTGTTTTGAGGCTAGTACCATAATCCATGCATTGCAGCACATGAGGGAGTAATTGAGCTCAATGTGAAAAAGCTGGCAGCTGCCAAGATAAGACATTCTAGCACTGAATGCCTCCTGGGAAATGCTTTCTTGATTACAACCTGGCAAACCTCATAACCTCTGAAGCAAAATAGGAAGGTCCTAACAGAGTTCAGCCGCTCTGTTAGTGCTTCTGGTTGATTGTGGATAATTCGGATGAAGCTTTTGTTCCAATGCTTGTAATAGTTGTAAAGATTTTAGGACAGGTTATATCTTGACCAAAATAGTTCATTTAGGTGCAGTTTCCAAAGTGAAATGTTAATGGAACGATCCCTGAGAGGCAGGAAAGAGTAGAATACGGCTCTTTCGTTTGCCCTGCAGTCAGGATTTAATTAAAATGACTGATGCATATTAGAGCAATTAATCATAATTTATACGATTGTAACTACTGCAATGTGTCAAATGTCCCATAAGTCATTATAAAAAAATGTTTTCCTCCGAATTATGACGTATTGCCTCTTCTCTAAACTTCTCTATTTACTTTTTTTTTGTGTGTTTTTCCAAAAAAAAAAAAAAAAAAAAACAAGCCTGGAGAAAAAGCCTGCTGAAGTTGAGTTTATTCAAAGATAACCAGAGCGAACAGATGTTAGACTGATGATCCCTGGAGTCATAAATGCCCATGAAGGAATCCCAATTACGTGTGTGCTTGGCAGGCATTCCACTCTATCTCTATCTGGCAGATCCTTACTGAGCATTGCGTGCAGATCGGAGGAAATTCCATCACAGCCTGCCTGTCCTGCAAAACACTCATTCTTTTTTCCCCTTCTCCCTTTTTTTTCTTTTTATTGTGTATATGTTTTACATTCCAAACAGACACTGTTAAGAGCTTAAAAGAGGGACAGTCGAACGAGAATCGCTCCGTTCCCAGTATGCGGTTTTAGCGCCGAGGCCGTGCACTGCCTTTAACACTCGTTCGTGAGAAATCCGTCTGCCTTTTGTGCCCTTGCATGCCTCCACCTGCCATTCCTGTTTGGGAAAATTACTTATGATCCATGTGAGAGAGTTCGAATTTGAATAAGTGTTCTCTAATTGAGAAAAACAGCTTTGAGGGGAAACTAAATTGATCAGATTTATATTCGTTGGCAACAGAAGTCAGACCCATCTGCACGCACTGTCGTGCAAACCAGCAATAAATGACCCACATAAAGAATTTTGGCTCTGAGCGATGCTGTGCTGTGTGACAGCTGCTATTATGTGCACCTGATGTTTCCCTTTTTAACACCTCGTTTGTTCCTGGTCAGACTTCCCTAATAGTTTGAGGGTAATTTAACCCTTTTCTTGAGTTTTTTAAATTTGCACAAAGGAGCATTGACAAAAAGTCAAGGTTCTTCAGAAATCCATTAATGAAATTTCACAATCTTTAGTGTGCCTGTTCTCTAAATAGCTTAAAGTCTATATTGGGCATTAGGTGTAATTTTTTTAATTAGAGGCAGTGGGTGTTTGCAGAAAGTGCTGTTCCTATTTTCGTCTATGACTTACGCCTCTTCAGTCGATTTATCCTTGAGCTCCACTTATTCACTTTTATATGTTAATAGGTGTGAAGTAACGAAGTACAAATACTTATCAGTACTCTAATTAAGCAGATTAAGTGGACAACTTTTTACTTTTACTCAACACAAATATCTGTACTTTCTACTTCTTACATTTTTAAACCAGGCTCGTTACTTTAGTTTTGATCTATTTAATGACATGATCAAAATTATTTCCTCTCATTGTGTACCATTTTCAGCCCATTAAACCTATTTCTTGTCATTTCGTGGCTTTTTAAATCTACTGCTGGTGCATTTCCTGGCTCTCACACACCACAGATGTAGACTAGCTAACAACAAGCACGGCAGGAGGCAACAAGAACGGTGGGGTTTACGTGGATGAGACACAGGGAATCAGCGATGCACAGTTGCTGAGATCAGAGACATTCCTGATCACCTGATCATCATCACCTTTTCTCTGCTTGTGTTCTATATGGTGGATGTTCAGCTTGAAAACATTAATTAGATAACAACATTTAAAAATTCGATCGTTAGATCGTTTATCGCGGTTTTGGAACAGAATCACCGCGATAAACGGGGGGATTACTGTACAATGTAACAAGCAAAGCATGTGCAGGGTTTTGTTTCGTTTCGAGGCATGTTTCAAAAACGGTGTATTTTTTTCGTATTGTTTTGTACAGAAACGAACGAAAACGGTTAGCATGAAATGCAAGAACGGTTTATAGTGTTGGATTTATAAGAAAGCTTTATTTAAACCATGCTATAAATAAAACCAAGCGCTGTAATCAAGCAGAAATGTATATTTCAAATATATATTTTTTAAAGCATCTCCTTCGCAGTGTGATTTGTTGCTTGTAGAATTATAGCGACTGTCTAATATTATATCTCCCTGTTATGAGGCATGACAGGAAGTCATGATTCGTTGACAGAAAATGTAAGCCGATTGGGCATTAGAATCAGACATGTTAAAGTGGGTCAAAAGCTTCAGAGTTGATGCTCAGAGTTGGTTGTGGCTTTGGTTAGTCTTAGAAGTGGTTTGCTTTGAAAGGCGAGTTTTCTCTGCGAAACAAACCACTGTTTGGTCTGTGTGTGAGACGCTGGTGATGTCACACATTCATTTGTCCTCTATTAGCAGTGCAAACACATACATACATTTGTCGGTCTGCACATCTAATTGGGATAAAGTCCTTCTTTTTTCACATAATACCTCAGAGGCCAAACAGACTGATCTCTGATTCCTCACACTTCCTCACAAAAATCTGCTCGAAATCCGCTGCACTGTTAACCTTCAGACAGAACCTCCTCACCCGTTGCAATGTGGTTGTCTGGCAGTAAAACAGGCACGCTGGCCCTTTAAGAGGCTGCGCGTGCAAATGGAAGTGGAAAAAAAACAGGCCTTGCGTGACTGTAGCAGACTGGGCCCTGACCTCAGAGAGCCGCTTATGAAAATGATCTGTCCATCAGGGCACACGAGACCAGCCGTGCACAAATGAGCCTGCTGCCTCCGACTTCTTGCAGTCCTCCACCTACTGTATACTGTATCACTCTCACACGCTCCTTCTCTGTCAGCAAAATACACACGTTACATTCCAGCCCATTATAATCCCATTGTGTGTTGTAAAGAATAAGGTGCAACTACCTGTGTGTAAGGCTGATCAGTCAACTGGGCTCAAAGCGAGCTCTACTTAGCCATGTGTAAGGAGATCAGCGGTAATTACTCGGCTCTAGAAGAACAGCTTTGTGACTGGTTCTGTAGCTTACACACTGGCTGGGGAAAGTCTTCGAGATTAAGACCAGGCTTGGAATGCAAAGACGTTATGGTGAAACGTGGAGGGACGTAAAAATTGATCAAACTATAATTATGCTCATGTTTTTATGTCTAGACTACAGATGTAAATTAATGCCCTTATAATAAATTAATGCCCTAATAAGGAGGTGGTGTTTCAGAATGTCGGAAGGTTGGAAGCTCAGAAGCTGCCCCTCTTGGGTTCTTGAGCAAGGCCCTTAACCCTCTGTGCTCCAGGGGTGCTGTATCCTCTCTGACTCTGCGCTCTCACCCCAGCTTCCTAACATGGCTGGGATACGTGAAGAAAGAATTTCAATGTGCTGTAAGTGACGAATAAAAAGCACCTTTCTTTCTTTCTTTCTTTCTTTCTTTCTTTCTTTCTTTCTTTCTTTCTTTCTTTCTTTCTTTCTTTCTTTCTTTCTTTCTTTCTTTCTTTCTATAAAGTAGCAGATGCTTTTATTTCAGCAAAATGGGGACATTTTTATCATTCCATTAAAAATAGGGTTCATATTTTGGCATGTTTACACATTGTGAATTTTTGTTATTGTGCTAGTGGCCTAAATCCATTTGAGAGAAGTGAATATTTATATTTTTTTAAAAATCCCATCGTCCATCTTGTAAAAACTAACATCAAAGCCGTAGTTAGCTATAAGTTCACCAAGGTAATTTCAGGATACACTCACAAACACAAACATGTATATATACAGTATGTATATATATATATATATATATATATATATATATATATATATATATATATATATATATATATATATATATAACTGAGCAAGGCCAACGATAAGATACATCAAAAGATACATATGGAGCAGCTGCCGATGTGATGAGATACGATTCAACCCTATTACGAGGCAGTGCGATTGAATTTCGATTTAATTCAACACAATATATATACTTATGTGACTTATATATATATACCATTACCATATATACACACACACACACACACACACACACAAACACACACACACACACACACACACACACACACACACACACACACACACACACACACACACACACACACACAAACACACATACTGTGCATCTTATTACTGTGCTCAGTCTTGCCATGGTGTATGACCTGTGACAAGAAACTGTCTTCCACAACTTCACCTTAATAGCAGAGCTCAGCTATTCCTCCCCAGGTGAAGCTCTTACACGTCAGTTTCTGTTTCAGTTACTGCCTGTATTTCAACCTAAATATGAAACTGATGATCAATAGCACCTGCTTTGTATCATCAGTTAAATAGACTCTGATCCCAGTCTGCTCCTAATCTGACACCTGACTCTGGTCCTACAAAACTTGTGCAAGTGATCGAAGTGTTCAGGTGTAAGAATTGGAGCTAAAGTACTGTATAAAGTACTGTATGTACAGTACAGACCAAAAGTTTATATATATTATATATACAGTACAGACCAAAAGTTTATATATATTATATATACAGTACAGACCAAAAGTTTATATATATTATATATACAGTACAGACCAAAAGTTTGGACACACCTTCTCATTCAAAGAGTTTTCTTTATTTTCATGACTATGAAAATTGTAGATTCACACTGAAGGCATCAAAACTATGAATTAACACATGTGGATTTATATACATAACAAAAAAGTGAACTGAAAATATGTCAAATATGTGCAAAGCAGTAATCTAAGCAAAAGGTGGCTACTTTGAAGAACCTACAATATGACATATTTTCAGTTGTTTCACACTTTTTTGTTATGTATATAATTCCACATGTGTTAATTCATAGTTTTGATGCCTTCAGTGTGACTCTACAATTTCCATAGTCATGAAAATAAAGAAAACTCTTTGAATGAGAAGGTGTGTCCAAACTTTTGGTCTGTACTGTATATATATATATATATATATATATAGATAGATAGATAGATAGATAGATAGATAGATAGATAGATAGATAGATAGATAGATAGATAGATAGATAGATAGATAGATAGATAGATAGATAGATAGAGAGAGAGAGAGAGAGAGAGAGAGAGAGAGAGAGAGAGAGCAAGACCCTTCAATATGATATAAATGTGAATGATTGCAATTTGGTTGGTTTCGAGATTACAGATCAGTTGTTAAAGTGTAGTCAGGTAGAATAATCCCAGTTTATCCTGTGAGTGCTGTTTAAACTAAATTTGGGTTTGTTTTCACTGAAGAAACTTTTACACTGCATAGTTTTCTGCCATCTTTGTCACTTTTTTACTTTGCGAATGACCAGTTGCCCATGAATTTGCTGTAGAAAGAGATTTTTTAAATGCCTGACGTGAGACGCAAATTCACTGGAATTCTACAATTCCGGTTACGGGAAAAGTAAAACCAGTGCCGATGGATCGGATTAAGCTTCCTTAAGAGTGAGCCCATTTTCTGGACAAGCCCCAATTGCAATGACTGATGATCACAGGTCTTGTGTGCAGTAGTTGATCTTCATCATTTAATCGGCCATGAAGAAAACACATCGCTGCAGAGTGTACGGATTTCCAGCAAGATATTTTCCTGAGATATCTCATTTTCAAAACCAAACCAGTAATTATCATAGAGCTGTGCAGCTAGTTTAGATTTGACCACTGGATGTCAATACAGGTTTGATACAATACAGCATGATGGCCTGTTTTCAGATACACCAGTGTGAATATTGACAAAAGTAAATTATTTTTTTTTAAATGCTTCAAATAGCGTAAGTCCATCACATACAGGGACCAACTGTTACCTCAAACAAACGATTTAGAAACAAAGATGGTGTTTACAAATAGCATGCGGAGAGAAAAACGCTCAAATCAGAAGTTTGGGTGAGGAAAGCTTTTGGCAATGGAGTCACTCACTTCCTTTCTACATACTAGCTCTGTGGCTCAAACACACATCTGCTCATAAATTTGTATGTCACAGTAAAGAGTGGGCCTGGTTTTTATTTCTATCCCCCTTATCAAAACAAGTTAGCGGTAAAATGCAGCGAGGAATTTCTTTTTGTTCCAGGGCGAACAATGGGTTTGTGAAATGTAGCTTCTCCACCTGCTTTACAGAGACCACCTGGACATTTTGGCAGTGTTTTTCTTATCAAATCGACGGAGAGGCATATCTTCAGAGAGTTAAGCGAAAGGAAAAACAACGCTCTCATTGTGTTCCACATGCGAAGGGTATGAGAATGTGTTCGGATTGTTTGCGAGGGGTCAATAAGTGAAAGTGACAGATCTAAGACTGAACATTACCACTGAGAAAGCTTTTAATTTCAGGCCTTGTAGCGCTCTCGGTAAAGGTTGCTGCATACACACGCGCACACACACACACACACACACACACACACACACACACACACACACACATATGCATATTCACTTCTATAAGGGGGGTGGGGGGAGGAAGGGAAAATAGCACACTCGCACGCTGAGTCACAGAGTCTCTGCACGCAACAAAGATTATTTAAAGACGGATTTGGGAATCCCTCATTCACCCCTCCCTAGTGCGCGTGCACACACACACACACACACACACACACACACACACACACACACACACACACACACACACACACACACACACACACACACACACTTTTTTTTCCCAGCCTCTCTTTTTGTATGTATAACATCCTCCTACTTTTTGCCCTGTTTCTTTTCCATCTTGTCCTGACGATAAACAGTCAGATTTAACATGAATCAGGTGAAACTGCACACACACACACACACACACACACACACACACACACACACACACACATACACATAGATACACATACACATAAACACACTCTAGCCATGAACATCTTATCAAAAACCTCTGTGCTCTCCGCTTTAAAACTTACACATACACACACACACACACACACACACACACACACACACACACACACACACACACACACACACACACACACACACAGACAGACAGACAGACAGAGAGAGAGAGAGAGAGAGAGAGAGAGAGAGAGAGAGAGAGAGAGAGAGAGAGAGAGAGAGAGAGAGAGAGAGATAGATAGATAGATAGATAGATAGATAGATAGATAGATAGATAGATAGATAGATAGATAGATAGATAGATAGATAGATTTGTCATATTTACAATGTGAATATTTAGATATCTTTGATCTGTCCGTTCTCAGGTTTATATGGTAAACAGGAAGCTGTCAGTACACCGTAGCGTGACTAATGAATGAAGGAAGTAGGATGTGAAAGTGCCTGTTGTAATAAATGGACATTCTGGAGGTTTGTATCTCACTACTTCTGAATAAAACCTCTCCTTCAATGACTTTTAACGGCTGAAAAATCACCTGCACTAAATCTATTGTTCTTCATTTCCGTCTTCATTCTCTTAATGCTACAGTTACTCTCCATGTAGTATACATTTCTGTCCATTTTACACGTGCTACCTGCGTGAGAATGGTTATGACGCACATCTTGACAGTTATTAAGAAAAAGGAAGTGAAGATTTGAATCACATGTTGGACATTACACGCTCAGGGTTGGGACATCCACTGAAAGATTTCCTCTGGCTTCCAATGTCAGACGGCATTTTAGTTGCAGTGCAGATGCTAAAAATGACAGCGTGCATTCATTTCGATGATTTGGGGGATATGAGCTTTAGTAAGACAGGTTTCTGAGAAGATGTATTTAGTGATGAAGTCGTGAAACTGATTTTGGCTCGATGGAGTAAAAGTCCGTGATTAGCATTTTGTTCTTTTCATTAAAATTCATTTTCCAAATTACTCCAAGCATATGTGACTCATTATAAGATGCATGTTTGTTACTTTGCCTCTCGGATGTCAGGCTGAAATGAATTCCGTAATGAATTGTTTCACTGGCACAACATGTGTATATCCTTATGTAAAGATGTGACAGTTGAATCCCAGAAGAACCCTACGGTCATCCCGTGATTCATTTAAAAGCTGATGAAGAATCGGAAATGAAAACCGTCTCGGTTAAACTTACAATTGTCTCTAAAAATGTTTTAAATTAAAAGGAGCATTCCAACGCGAAACCCGTAGTTTAATGCGACTCCTCACAAGGACTCTGTTTTTAGGAATTTCAAAATAGTTTTTTTTTTATCTGCAAAGCAAACATATGCCACTTGACTCGCCGTATTCGGCAAAGGCACGCACACTTGGAGTTATTTTTCCCCGTCTCATTCAACCGGTCACGGAAAGCGCTGCGGTAAGCTCTGAGAAAACCATCAGAATCTCTGAGAGGATCGGTGGCGGAAAAAATCGAGGGCTGGCACGGCAGCGGGCCGTGAACTCGGGCACCGGATTCCTGTGTGGTCTGACATGTGGTCGGGATGGTCAGGGTGGGGATAAAAGTCTTTTTGTTGGGTTGTGCTTGGCGTGAGAAACATTTAGAATGGTGGTCAAGCTGCAGCATTGTCCTTCATCCACAGCCCAAATATTGAACTCGAGTGCAAGTTCGGTCGTTTAACGTTCGGATTGTGTTTTCTCAATTGTGTATGTAATGGGTGTATGAAAGTGTATAATTAAGCCTCTCAGCATTTAGTGGAATGATTTAGGAGGATTTTGGACATTAGCTTGAAAATTATTCAGGTTTACAAATGATCATAAAGCTCTGGGAGCTTAGTGGTGAAGGTATTGGACTTCTAAAGGATCTGTAGGACGTGAGTTCAAATCCCAGCCACCAAGCTGCCACTCCCAGGCGTCTGAGCAAGGCCCTAAGCTGCTCAGTTCTATGAATTAGAAAAATGTAAGTCGCTCTAAATAAGGGCGTGCACCAAATGCCATAATTGTAAATGTAAACCTCTCACACAAATGTAAATGTAAAGCTCTCCAAAAAAGGTTTGTTTTGGCAGTGTGGATAGAGCTCCTTGCTCATTCTTTCTCTCGCTTTCTTTCTCTTTCTGTCTTTATTTCACAGCCATTCAGGAGAAAACGAGCAAAAAGCAAATCCCTGCTTCTTGCAGTCCTGAACCCAAGAAACACAACAGCATTCTGGAAAGTGATCTTCTTCTGGAGGTGTGTAAGTGTGTGTGAGAGAGAGAGAGAGAGAGAGAGAGAGAGAGACAGACAGACAGACAGACAGACAGACAGACAGACAGACAGACAGACAGACAGACAGACAGACAGACAGACAGACAGACAGACATCTACTTCTTTTTCCTTATGTGACCCTGCAGGCAAAAAATGTCTCTTCTCAGACACCACAAAGCAGATTAAAAAAATCAACGTGTAATGATGGTAAAATAGTGTTACGTCACGCATGTTAAGTAGAAAGCCGTCTCCTGTCTCGCTCAAGGGTCAAAAGTCAACATTAAAGACCCGATCCCATCCAGCGACAGTACTTTGGTTTAGGACTGTGCGTTTTCAAGATGAACAGTACCGCTTATCCATGTTCACATGTCTGAGACCTCATATAATTAGTCAAAGTTATACACAGCAGAAAGTAAGAGCCTCTCTTTCTGAATTACTAGTATGTGTGCCGGAAAAGCATCACTGTGGTCTGCCTTTATACAAACAATCACATTGTTACAAATTGCCTAGCGACCTGAAACCACAAGAACACAGAAGTGTTAAAAATTGGTCACTGACCAGAAAATAGATTTAATAGTCTCCAGCGTTCATCCCGTTCTTTTTGAGCCGAAACCAAATTCGCAAAACACTATGTGGTGTTTATACAAATGCAGAAGTAGTGTGCAACAGTTGTACACTTGATTTACTATCCAGGGAGATGCAATTTGCTGACTGAAAATTCAGAGGACACAAAAATGGCTGAATTGTAATGAATAGGTCGCACATTTGGTATTTTATCTATCTATCTATCTATCTATCTATCTATCTATCTATCTATCTATCTATCTATCTATCTATCTATCTATCTATCTATCTATCTATCTATCTATCTATCTATCTATCTATCGCAGTAAACTGAGTCCATTTTTATAATGCACGATCTATAATTGTAATATATATATATATATATATATATATATATATATATATATATATATATATATATATATATATATATATATATATAGTCTATAACTTGTTCATGTCCTTTCCTTCTCTCCTCTCTAGTCTTTGACCGGCTTTGCGCTGATTGTTAGCTCGGACGGAGTCATCTTCTACGCTTCCTCTACGATTGCAGACTATCTTGGCTTCCATCAGGTGAACGTGTTTTTTTTTTTTTATCATATTAAATTAGCTGGATATCTTCCTAGCTGATGCAGAATGATGATAGTGTAAACTAATATTAAGGCTACATAATAATAGATTTTAAGAAGTCTGCTGATTGGCCAAATTAATTTAAATGTGTTTCCGATGCCAAATATCATTTCTGATTGGTGTGTTGAAACTCATTCTTCGGTCTTAGTATGAGCTTCATGCTGCTGATTTGTGGTTCAATCAGAAATCAGGATTTTTTTTTTTAGACAAAACTTTAAAGAATTTTAAGGTTGCCAGGTCATGACCTGCTATATTTAACCACAAGCGACTCTCTCTCTAAAGCCTGTAATAAAACACTAAGTAAAAAATCAAAGCATCTGTTTGTATCCTAGGAAACTTTCATTGGATATAAAGTCATGTGTGGTTGTCTGTAAAAAAAAACAAAAACAGATTCATAGCCAATTCTGGCATGCGAGAGACGAAAGAAGTCACATTTTTGCCTTGTTTTGTTGTTTTTCTTTCCCCCCACAAGGTTAATTTACAGGTCTGTTACAAGGGTGTACGTGTTAAGTTTCTCAGGCCAGCACTAAAACAGCTCTCGTAACAAAAGTAATTGAACAAAAGAGTCATCGGATCTGGAAGCTGAGTGAAAATTAGATGGGATTGGCCTTAGTTGGGCGTGCGAGCACAGCTTCGTGAGACAAAGCGTTCAGCCGGTGCTTGTTTCAGTCAGGGTTATAATGGAAAGGTCGAATATTTTACTGAGTTTTTTTTTATACATGGTGTATAGCCATAACGCTGGGAAAAGTGTATGGTGAAATTATGCATATAAACACTCCCCCTATGAAAAGTTGAAAGCTCTGTCTTTTTCTCACATCATCATCATCGCATTGTTTTGTCTGTCATCATGCACACTGACCTGCTGTCACGCAATGCCTAAACAAAAGTCTAGCTGTAAAAGCCCTGCCCCCCCCTACAGCAAGAGGAAGAGAGCGAGGCACGAGATCTCAAGCTGTCAGACAGACGCTCTGGCACTAAAAAGGAACCTTTAAAACACTCGAACGGCTAAAAATAAACATAAATGATCGCAGGGGCTAATCCGGATTAAACACATTTGCCTGCTTTTAGAAGTGCTAGTTGACTATATTTATCCACTATGCAATAAAAGACATTATTTATAGATAATTATATTATAAAAACTATTTTTCTGCACACTTACAAATGCTCAAGAGATTAAAAACTGAAACTAAACTAAAAGCATTATATATCTGCCAGTAATCTGCCAGTCAAATTTTTATTAAAAAAAAACCGCAGCAGGACTTTTAAATTGTGAAATTGACTGGTGAATATAAAAATAAAATTATATCTTGACTGATTCATGTAGGATTTAAATACTTTTCTTATTATAATATTATCATATATACAAAATCATCAAATATCTGTAAAAAAAAAAATTAATAAAAAAAAAAATATACAGTGAGGAAAATAAGTATTTGAACACCCTGCTATTTTGCAAGTTCTCCCACTTAGAAATCATGGAGTGGTCTGAAATTGTCATCGTAGGTGCATGTCCACTGTGAGAGACATAATCTAAAAAAAAAATCCAGAAATCACAATATATGATTTTTAAACTATTAATTTGTATGATACAGCTGCAAATAAGTATTTGAACACCTGTCTATCAGCTAGAATTCTGACCCTCAAAGACCTGTTAGTCTGCCTTTAAAATGTCCACCTCCACTACATTTATTATTCTAAATTAGATGCACCTGTTTGAGGTCGTTAGCTGCATAAAGACACCTGTCCACCCCATACAATCAGTAAGAATCCAACTACTAACATGGCCAAGACCAAAGAGCTGTCCAAAGACACTGGAGACAAAATTGTACACCTCCACAAGGCTGGAAAGGGCTACGGGGAAATTGCCAAGCAGCTTGGTGAAAAAAGGTCCACTGTTGGAGCAATCATTAGAAAATGGAAGAAGCTAAACATGACTATCAATCTCCCTCGGACTGGGGCTCCATGCAAGATCTCACCTCGTGGGGTCTCAATGATCCTAAGGAAGGTGAGAAATCAGCCCAGAACTACACGGGAGGAGCTGGTCAATGACCTGAAAAGAGCTGGGACCACTGTTTCCAAGGTTACTGTTGGTAATACACTAAGACGTCATGGTTTGAAATCATGCATGGCACGGAAGGTTCCCCTGCTTAAACCAGCACATGTCCAGGCACGTTTTAAGTTTGTCAATGACCATTTAGATGATCCAGAGGAGTCATGGGAGAAAGTCATGTGCTCAGATGAGACCAAAATAGAACTTTTGGGTCATAATTCCACTAAACGTGTTTGGAGGAAGAAGAATGATGAGTACCATCCCAAGAACACCATCCCTACTGTGAAGCATGGGGGTGGTAGCATCATGCTTTGGGGGTGTTTTTCTGCACATGGGACAGGGCGACTGCACTGTATTAAGAAGAGGATGACCGGGGCCATGTATTGCGAGATTTTGGGGAACAACCTCCTTCCCTCAGTTAGAGCATTGAAGATGGGTCGAGGCTGGGTCTTCCAACATGACAATGACCTGAAGCACACAGCCAGGATAACCAAGGAGTGGCTCTGTAAGAAGCATATCAAGGTTCGGGCATGGCCTAGCCAGTCTCCAGACCTAAACCCAATAGAGAATCTTTGGAGGGAGCTCAAACTCCATGTTTCTCAGCGACAGGTCAGAACCCTGACTGATCTAGAGAAGATCTGTGTGGAGGAGTGGGCCAAAATCCCTCCTACAGTGTGTGCAAACCTGGTGAAAAACTACAGGAAACGTTTGACCTCTGTAATTGCAAACAAAGGCTACTGTACCAAATATTAACATTGACTTTCTCAGGTGTTCAAATACTTATTTGCAGCTGTATCATACAAATAAATTGTTAAAAAATCATACATTGTGATTTCTGGATATTTTTTTTTAGATTATGTCTCTCACAGTGGACATGCACCTACGATGACAATTTCAGACCCCTCCATGATTTCTAAGTGGGAGAACTTGCAAAATAGCAGGGTGTTCAAATACTTATTTTCCTCACTGTATATATCTTGGCACCATGGAACCTGTTAGTGGATGGGATTATATTTATTAGGCAGCAAGTAAACAATTTGTCAAAGTTTATGTGTTAGAAGCAGGAAGAATGGGCAAGCGTAATGTTTTAAGCGAGTTTGACAAGAGCCAAATTGTGGTGTCTAGACGTCTGGGTCAGAGCATCTCCAAAACTGCAGATTCTGTGGGATGTTCTCGGTCTGCAGAGGTCAGTATCTATCAAATGTGGTCCAAGGAAGGCACAGTGCGACAGGGTAATGCACAGCCAAGGCTTTGATGCACGTGGTGAGCGAAGGCTGGTCCGTCTGGTTCCGATCCAACAGCTCAAATTGCTGAAGAAGTTCATGCTGTTAATACTTGACGTTTCAGGATTGTTTTGGCAGCAACAGGGGGACCAACACAATATTTATCTAGGTGGTCATAATGTTATGCCTGATTGGTGTATTAGCAATCTGCGAGGTCCAAGCATCCTTTGCAAATAGTGGTCCCAGTGGCCTAAATTTGCATATTTTTGGTCATGTTTTGAAACCGTACCTCATATTCCTGTAAAAAACAAAATCAACATTCATTTTTTACTTTCACAATATGTTTAAAAATAGGCCCTTGTTAGGTGTCAGAGCCCCACGAGAGTGCACATGTTCCTGAAAAATTCTTCCAATCAGTGCAAATATGATATCTTATTGTGGTTTCTAGTGTGTGTGTGTGTGTGTGTGTGTGTGTGTGTGTGTGTGTGTGTGCGTGTATGTGTGTGAGTGAGTGTGTGAATATCTGGACTTACTTGGTTGGTTTCCTGAGAGATCTCCTTGGCAGGCCCATTGTACACCACTCACCCAACCATGGAGCAGGTCAAGTGTGTGTTACAGCGCAGTCGCCAAACACAAAGGGGTCACTGACGCAGGAGGTTAAACGGTGTGTTGTGTGTGTGTGTGCTTTGCTCTTGTGTCTTTGGCAGACTGATGTAATGCACCAGAACATCTTTGATTATATCCATGTGGACGAGCGGCAGGAGTTCAGAAGACAGCTGCATTGGGCTATGAATCCCCAGCAGGAGCACCACTCTTCCTCAGGATCTGGTGTGTGTATATGTGTGTGTGTGTGTGTGTGTATGTGATTACCAGAAAAGCATCTTTACATACAGGCAGAATGCTGAACTATGTTAAATTTAGGTTAGGAAAGAATTATAACTAGATAATATATTAATATTAGTAATTCTTATAATCTTAAGAAAAAATCATCCTATACGACACGATACTTCTTTGTTAACTTTGGTAAAAGTTTGGGAATGTAAGACATATTAAAGAGGCATGATTTTAATAATGCTCCACATTTAGACCATAAAAAGTGCATGCTAATGAATGAGAGGAACATTTTGATCATTATATCCTTGCTCTGAATTGTGTATGCACAGATGAAGACTATGTGGTGAGAAGTCTGTTTAATGCACATGAGCAAGACAGCGTGCCTCCTGAACTTTCTCCGTTCCTCACTCGCTGTTTCATCGCTCGCGTACGCTGCCTGCTTGATAACAAATCCGGCTTTCTGGTGAGTCCAGACACAGGGTGTGCAGGTTTTTTGACTTGGTATTGGAATGGTGCCAACGTTATGGCATATGCCTCACGCTGTTACATTTTCTTTTACTTACAAATTATCGGTACTTGCTCACTTTCGTGGACTTTTGTGGAGCGAAATGATCGAAACGTTTTGACCCTACCGAGAAAAATATGACGCTATTATACATTGTATGGATGTGCATCTACATAACTGATGTTGATGTGATTCACATCTCGATGCATAGCCAATGATACAATATAATAAGGATACATATGAAGCAGCTACTGATGCGATTCGATACGATTCACCACCATTATGATGCAGTGCGTTTCCCGATTTGATTTGACACAATGTGATTCCAATCAAATACGATGCAATGAAAAAAATATGATGCTATACTATTCAATTTGAATAATAAAAAGTTTAAATAAAACCAGATGTCCTTTTCCTGTTCTGTCTCTGGAAAGATGCAGCTCTACCTCTGCCAGGTTAATCTTTGTTCTATGTGACTCTCAGGACACGCCTCGGTCTCCAAAGTGTTGTGATACTGTACGTTGTATTTATATAGCAGCAGTGGTGCAGAGAGAACGTGCTCGAGAAACAGTTTAACGAGGAAAAATCAATCTACATATAAAATATAAGTCACATACAAATGCGATACAAATGCCAACTTGTATCCGATGCACACTTTTTAAAATTGATGCATCACATGGTTTTACGCTGGTGCACCGATGCGAATCAGTGAATCTTACCATCATTAATAATATACAACCAGGATCATGTTTATTCTTGTCATTTTGTTTGTCACATACTATCTACTATCTTTTTTTTTCTATCCTACAGAGGATGCAGTTCCAGGGCAGTCTGAAGTTCCTCCAAGGCCAGAAGAGGAAGAATAAATCTGGTGCTGTGCTTCCACCTCAGCTAGCCCTGTTCTGTGTGGCCGTGCCACTTGTCCTGCCCTCCATCACCGAGCTCAAGATAAAAGGCATGATGAGCAAGCAGAAAAGCTCCAACATCAGGTCTGTATTTTAAGTATGTTTATCTATTTGCTGTAGTAAGTTATGAATGGGTTTATGCACTTTATGGATGTTGGTAGTCTTTCATTTGTGCTAAATCATTGTGCTGAATGTGGAGTAGAAAAGACATTTAAACCTCTTTCTGTAGGATATATAGAGAGACACTGAAATGCTGAGATTTTCATCAGGAGTGACGATGATGGACAGGATTAGAAATTAGTTTATTCAAGGAAGTGTGCAGGTAGGACATTTTGGAGATCCAGGTAAAAGAGACGCGATTGAGAGGGTTCGATCATGTGCAGAGGAGGAACATGGGGTATTTCGGTAGAAGAATGCTGAAGATGGAGCCGTCAGGCAGGAGTAAAATAGGAAGGCTAAGGAGAAGGTTTATGGATGTGGTGAGGGAAGACAGGAGGTGGTAGCTTAGTGGTTAAGGCATTGGAATTTGGATCGGAAGGTCACAGGTTCAAATCACTGAGGGGCCCATCACTGAGCTGCCACTGTAATGTAAATGGTAAATGTAGGTGGACGAGGTGAATGAGGCAGATGTAGAGGACAGAGTGATATGTAGATGGGTGATACACTGTGGCGACCCCTAAAGGTGGCAGCTGCATGAAGAAAGAACAATTGTGTTATCCATTCACTTTTTGTAACGCTACAAATCACATGATAAATGAATCTTCAAGAAGTATGAGGGTTTATTTGCAGGAAATTGTATTTAATAAAATTGCATTATTGCAAGAAATTGTTCATAGAATTATAAATTGCTTGTTACATTCATGGCATTTGGTAGATGCCCTTATCCAGAGCGACATACAACTAAGCAGTTGAAGGTTAAGGGCCTTGCTTAAGGGCCCAGCAGTGGCTGCTTAGTGATGCTGGGAATTGAACTCATGACCTTATGATCCGAAGTCCAAAATCTTAATAATTGACTGGCCACTTTTTGTGCTGTCTATGACTAGATACTATATGAAACATAAAAACATTTCATGTTGCGTTAGATACCGTTATGTCCTGTACATTGCATTATCTAAGTGTATTCATTTTTGCAGTGAGAAGAGGAACCACATCACACGCACCCCTTGCGATGCTGGCGACATGCCGCTCAACTGGCACAGCGAATCGTGGCCGACTCTCCCCAAAGAAGGCATCCAGTATAAAGACGAAGGTTTCTACACCCAAGAGGAGCCCCTAAACTTCTGCATGTCTTCTACGCCTGTCCCTAAAGTGCAGCCTACGCAAAGCCCCTGGGACTCTCGTTGTCACTCACACGGCTACTTTGGCAGTAAACTGGGGAAGCACATGCAGTTGGGAAAATTCCGCTTCTCCTCAGCCATGTCGCAGTGTAAGCCGTATGGGCTCACTGATAAGGAAGGGTACTGTGGCTACAGGAAGACTGAGAACAGATACATGGGCAGCAACGATTGTTATGGCAACCTACTGCTGCCCGAGGCGGCTATAAAGACGGAGCATGACTCCGACTCAGAGAATGGAGGCAGCATATACCCCAGCGCCCCCCAGAACGGTGTCTGGCGCTACAGCACGCCCTTCCCGGACATTAACCAGGTGAAAACAGAATCTGAATATGACGAGTATTATTGCAAGCCGAGTGTCACAAACATATCAAGTATCAACGGACACCACAAATATCTCTACACCGGAGCGAGCAGGCCGCTTAAATGCGTCCTTAATAAAGACCACTCCGACACACACAGCCTCCCGGGAACAAACTGCCATGCGTACAGCTCTGAGTCCAGGGTCTTTATGCAGCCCGACTATAAGCTGAGCTACGAAGTCAGGAACCACAGTCTTCTTCACTCTATCAAAAGAGAACCCATGGACTCTCTGCCTTGGACTGATGGCAGCCATGATGCTATTCAAGAACATGTGGACAGAAATGAGGCCAGTTGTGCCCTAAACCCAGTGGTCCACAAAACCAGTGCCTATTTGTATATGCAATAATCCTTAGCGACAAATGAAACATTTTGAAGCTCAGGTATATGTCTTATTAATGACAGGTGTAATAACACTTGTTTTTAAGGGCTAGTTCTATTGCACTTTAAAAAATATCTAGTATTTTCTATGTAATATTTGTAGCATAACCTTCACAGTTACCTGATCTTGAATTTGATGGATTTTCATCATATAAAGTTTGGGATTATTTTGTCTATTTCATATAATTAATTCTTTTCTAAAGTTTGATTTACAAAAAATACAGACTACAATTAGAAGGAATGAAGGATAATTATGGGATACTATTTATACCACAAGGAAATCGTTATTCTGATTGGTCAGTTGGTGTCGAATAATTTTCTCTACCATCATGAACTCGAATGCATTATTAATCCTGTAGTAATAACTTGTGTGTTTCACATAATTAAGGGCTAATAATAAATAGACGTGTTATTATTTAACAGAAAAGAAATCACACATATATGAGGAGGTATCAAACATTTAATGGTGCTATTCTGACCAGGTGCGTTACTACGTCTGCGATTTCATCATGTACAGCAAGTTAGAACAAAGAGCAAACGCGAAATTCTGCGTGAAACAGCAAATCTTCCATAGAGACGTTTGACATTATATACATTCGAGGTGTTTCGAGTGACACGAGCGCTACAAGAGTGGAAGAACATCGCTGGAAGACAACGAGAGATCGGGAAGACCTTCAACTAACTCAACTCCCAAAAATGACAAAACCATTCGGCAACTTGTGCATAATGATCATCGGAGAACAATCCACAAAATCTCACTTCCACACCCACCCTACTCACCAGATTTGGCTCCTGTGGACTTTGCCCTCTTTCCGAACAATGAAGATCCAACACAGAGGTCACGTTTTGACACCATTGCAGAGATGCAGTGCGAATTGCAGAAAGAGTTTGACACGCTTTGAAAAAATACTTCCAGGACACATTACAGGAGTGGCAAGAACATTCTAAATGCTGTATTGCTGTGCAAGGGGACTGTTTTAAAGGTGATAGTGTGTAAACATTGATAAATGAAGTACTTTCTTGTAAACAGACCTAGTCTCGAATATTTTTGATACCACCTTGTAGTCTTTGGTGCAGATTTTTATAAGAAGATGTTTATTTAACTGTTATAGAACGAGTCTTCAGTGTCAGCACTTGAGGTGAGTTTTCAGCACAGGAAGTAACTTAAGAAGGTTATTTCATTTTGCTCTTTAGAATAAGAGAAAAAAAACCCATCTGTTTACAGCTGCTATAGCAAAAGTGATAATAGGACCAAGTTTTTTCTTACAAATTCTTCCGACTAGTAATACGTCAAATGCATTAATTCTGGAAGATTTAGTTTGCTGTCAACCAAAAACTATTTGTAAACTGTGTATTTTGTTCATTTTCAGCATCAATGTTGCTGTTAACACTAGTCAACAGGGAAATCTGTCGATGCAAAACAGTATTTTTGTTCTGTCAGCTAGAATCTGTTTTGTCTGTTTGTGTACAAATGGGATTTTCCATTGAAAATTTAGTTCTGGGATTTTGTCATTTCATTTTATTTCTTGATTTCAAATGTATTTGAAAAAGTAAGATTTAAATCAAAGGTCTCAAACATGATGATAGATGATGCCTGCAGTACAATCTCCTGTTTCCTTTTCATCTGATCGAGAGCAACGTTTCATCCGAGGACGAAGATGCTCCTGGCGTCAGATTTGCATGTGCGTGCAAAAGCGTGCAAGCGACAGTGTGCACTCATGTGACTCTGTGTGTGTGTTTGTATTTGTATATTATCATAATGCGATTAAAAGAATTGCCTAATGTCTGAATAATTTAACCTTGTCTAAAAAAAGGGTTTTGGTCGATAACAGTCACCGTTTCTGAGTATAAAGATGAGAATATGCTCATCAAAAACTTAATGATGATGCAGTTCTCATTATAAATATTATTGTATTGTTTATGGTCAAATCCTTTCCTATGCTGTGTTCAAATTTTATCTTCTTCTTTCGGCTGCTCCTATTAGGGGTCTTCCGTCTTCATACTACTCTGTCCTCTACCTGTCCTACCGATATACCCCATGTCCCTTCTGAATCAGCAGTGTCGGCACCTGTAACTTCAGAAACATGAGAATAAAACTGCTGCTTTAACCAATCAGATTTTTAAGTTGGTGACACCAGGGCCATCTAGCAGGCATACAATAACATTTTCACGTCCTTCGCTTTGGATGGTCACAGAGCACATTATTCAGAGCTCAAATATGTTCATGTGGATTTAATAGCCGTTTTTGTTCATCCCACAACAGCTGACAGAAGAGAAGAAATTGATTTGGTGGCAGATACAAGATTACAAGGACATTAACAAGATGGATTTTATTTCTTTAAGAAAAGCTGGACATTGTGAGGAAAGGTCAACCAAAACAGTTCAAACCAGATGTTAAACCTTTGTGTTTTTTTCCTGTAGAATTGGAGAAAAACACACAATTTGCCTTATAAATCTCCAAGGAAACCATTATGCACAGAAAAGGTTAATATAGACGCTTCTGCTAGAGTTTATGTATGTGGACGGTGCAGCTGTGGCTACAGTGAAAGGAGACTCGTTGATTTGTGTTCATTGATTAAGACTCCTGTCTGTGATGCAGCGCTCTGTTATACAGGGTTTCTGTAATAATATTGATAGTTTTTATAGCCGGGGTGTTATAATAATGGAGGTACCTCAGATAGGACACCACTAAAGGCCTAGGTGTGAAATTACATTTTAAACGCAGTTTATTGCGCAAATCGAGCGCAGACTTGACCTGTTCGACCCACCGACTGTCAGCTGCTCCTGTAGGGCGGCGCATAGTCACCAGGAAGGCTGTGCACTAGCAGTAAGAGATGTTCTAGCAAATAATATTACATTCATGCTCCAAATTGCATCTTAAAGCTCATAAGGAACCTGTTTAGTCCTTGGGTAAGTCAAACCAGGTTTTTTATTTATTTTATAATGTCTAAATTAAATCGGTATCGAGCGAATGACCGTCGTCTTTTCCACTCGTTAGCTTTTTATTAGCCGACATAGGCCGTATTGCTTTTAATCCCGCCTTCTTTGCTGTGATTGGTTAGATTTAGCTCTAGCCTCTCACCGATTGGATGGTTTAGTTGAGAGTTTGATTATTGACCAATCCTCGATAACGGGGCGGGACTTTTGAATGCCGAATGCGGAAGTAGCGCCTGTTTGTAATCGCCACCCCGTTTGTTTGTTTTGCTTTATTGGAAGTCACTTAATTATATTTAACTATTTTTTTTTTCAAGCTATTGATTTTATAACCAGCAAAAAACAAACAAACAAAAATACAGACATCTAACGTTTAGGAATTAGTTAGCTTGGTTAGCTGGTGTTAGCTAAGTGGACAACGTTCAAAATGGGGGCCCAAGATATTTATTATTCACACAGCAGCATCATTAAGTATTTTACACATCATATAACATTAATATACGGAAAGAAATGTGCATTTTCCAACTGCAATATTGCCATGGTGTGTATTTCAAGGCTGTACCTACCTACACACACACACACACACACACACACACACACACACACACACACACATCTGTCTGTCTCTGTTTAATTGTCTGTCTATCTGTCTATCTGTCTATCTATCTATCTATCTATCTATCTATCTATCTATCTATCTATCTATCTATCTTTGCAGCCCGATTCTATAATTTTGTTCATTATACTGGAACATTTGTATATTTATAGATTTATTTAGTGAAAGTAAATCATATCGTTAAACATCCTACTTTGTTGCATAGAAACAAAAGTAACATTTACGAGTCTCTCAAAATCCATAAAGGTCAAGTTTTTCTCCAAACATTTACCAGGCTCTGTAAATGTCAAGTTTTATGTATACCACATTGACATCCAGTGAACCAGACTGGTTGTTGTGGATATTGGCAGAAATCTGTTCATTCTTTATTAAATAAAAAATAAAATTCAGTATCATCAGTTATATTGGACCTTGTAGCTAAGAAGATGATGCAACAATGTTTGATCTGTGCAGCATCTTATACAGATGATCTAAGTGTTTCCTGTTGGTGTTTCAGTGTCACAGCGATGGAGGAGACGAACAGAGAGGCTGTAGCTACGGCAGTGCAGAGGGTGGCCGGGATGCTGCAGCGCTCCGACCAGCTGGACAAAGTGGAACAATACAGACGTAGGGAGGCGCGCAAGAAGGCTTCTGTCGAGGCCAGACTTAAGGTAAGAGTTGTTTATTTTTGTTCTACGTCCGGTAGAATGTTCTGCCACTGAATGTTGAGAATGGGAGGAAGTGTCTTCTAGTTTGGTTTGCTTATGTGTCCCAGTAGAAATATCTTAAATGTTGACAAACAGACAATACGATAATTTGTCCCGTTCTAGTTGAATTGCGTTTGCAATCATGAAGTGCTTCAAATAAGTATGCAGGAGTCGTCATTTTCTTTCTTCTCGCAGGCCGCCATCCAGTCTCAGTTGGACGGGGTACGCACAGGCCTGACGCAGCTGCACAATGCCCTGTGCGATGTCAAGGACATCCAGACCTCGCTGGCTGACGTCAGTAAGGACTGGAGGCAAAGCATCAACACCATCGAGAACCTGAAGGATGTCAAGGAGGCTGTGGTGCAGCACAGTCAGTTAGCGTCTGCAGTGGAGAACCTCAAGAACATTTTCTCAGGTGAAGATTCTTCAATGTTGTCTCCATTAAGATCTTGAGATTAACGGTACTGATGCGATTGTATATAATGTAATGCAATTTCTACGTCAGTGCCGGAGATCGTGAAGGAGACACGCGATCTGATTGAACGTGGCGAGATGCTCCAGGCGCATCGCAGACTCATGGACCTAGAGTGCACACGGGACAACCTGCTGTACGAGCAGCACCGGCTGGACAGCAGGAGCACGCCCGAGCCCGGGCTAATCGGAGCCTACTTCGGCGAGGTCCAGGGTCTCTCCGATGAGCTCGCTAAGCAGCTGTGGCTGGTCATACAGCGCGCACTGGTCACGGTGCGGCGCGACCCGACCATGCTGGTGTCGGCTGTGCGCATCATCGAGCGCGAGGAGCGGGTGGACCGGCGCATGCTGGAACGCAGCCGGCAAACCTCCTTCCTCCCGCCGGGTCGGCCCAAGAAATGGAAGAACCGCATGAGCGAGGTCCTGGAGGGCACGGTGAGCGGGCGCATCGAGAGCGCGCAGGCCGAGACGCGGCAGTCTGACAAGATGTGGCTGGTACGTCTGCTGGAAATCACTCGCCGCTACGTGCTGGACGACCTCCTCATCGTCAAGAACATGATGGTGCAGTGTTTCCCGCCGCACTACGACACCTTCCACCTGTTGCTCGACCTCTACCACAGAGCCGTCGCCGCGCGCGTCCAGGAGCTCGCCGAGGACGACCTGGAGCCCAACGAGATCGTGTCTCTGCTCACCTGGGTGCTGAACACATACACAAGGTGAATAGTATGGGCAGTAGCCCAAAAGAAGGACACGTGACTTTTCCAGCCGTATGTGCTTCTTCTCCAAACTGTTACCACAAACTTGGAGACACACAATTTGAATGCGGTAGCATGAAACCCTTCCTTCACTTGAACAAAAAATCCATTAAAAAACACATCAAGGCACTCGTATGGCACCTTTTTCTTCACGGCTTCTTCAGGTAAAAGGTCTGTTTGTCTTGCAGCACCTGCACGCATTGTTTAGGGACGATCAGGTTGTGACCTGTCGATAGACACGTCTGCGGAATAAATGCAGCGCTTTGTTTAAACGGTGCATTTCTTTTCACCCAAGGCTTCTTTTCTTTTCATTCAGAGACTCTCGTTTCATTCGGACTGCGTGTTCAGGAGTTACGTCAGCGCTGACGTTGAGAACGTTTTATGCAGTCAGAGTCAGGTAACACTTAAGTTGAACTCCAGCTCTGGCCTGTCCATACAGGTTATGCAAACAACCTGCACCTTTGCACAGTTGTTCACTAGCACTAGTAATTCCTAGCCCAAAAAAATCTGGGATAGAAAATACAGATGTTGGAATAACCTCCAGTCTTCCAGGATGATGTTCCACTCGATTTTGAATAGATTTGTAAGAATTAATTTAGCCACAAGCGTGTTAGTAAAGTCAGGTACCCGCGTGATTTGAGGAACCCTGGAGTGCCGTCAGCGTTCACGTTCATCCCAAAGGTTTTCATTAGGGTTTGAGGTCTATAGCAGGCCACTCAAGATGTTCCACGCACTTCATGGATCTGGCCGAAAAAGATTTCATGCTATCGCTTTCAGACACGTCATATACAGTTGTGTGCCTCCAAGTTTGTGGTAACAGTTTGATGAAGAACCACATATGGCTGGAAAAATCTGGTGTCCGAATACTTTTGTCGGTGTGGTGTAAATTAATTGAGTGACCAAAAAAAGAATTAGAAGAATAAGAGCCGAGTGCATTGCCAATATATCACTGTATTGGCAGTGCAGGTTGTAAATTTGGTTTAATGAAAGAAAATGGCTTTCAGTCTTCAGAAACAGTGTTGTATAAAATAGCACTTGACCCAGGAGCATTCTTTTTTTATTTTATTTTTTTTATCATTTTTAAATTTTTGAATGATTATTTATATACGTTTCTACTTTTTGCCAATTAATCAGCATCAATAGTTGATTGCTGGATTTAACAGCTGCAAAGATCTGCAAAAATCCATACCGATTAATTTGAATCAGTTTTTCCGGGTTGCGTCCGTTTGCTGAGGCGCGTTGAGAAGGTCCACTGTCGTTATAAGAGTGGCCTCTAGAGGCGAATCACTGACATTACGTGCCATTTGTTTTTACAGCTTGCTGCACGGAGAGCCTTATATTATAATTTAATAATTATATAATTATGTTGAATTAATATGTTAATATTTATTTCATTTAGCACATTTTCATGATCCGGTACTTTATTATGATTACATTTTTATGAAGTTCAGTACTTTTTATTTATTTTTATCCGGTATCCAATAAACGATAAATCAAATGATTTTTTTTTTAATCGGCAAGTACGCTCCGACCTAGGTATCAGTAAAATTCACTATCGGTTGACTTCTAGTTGTGGTGATTTATGCATGTTTTTATGTTTATTTATTTTATTTTTTTATTGCAGTGCGGAGATGATGGGACATCCAGATCTGTCTCCCGAATGTGACGCCAAGCAGCTGGAGCCTCTGTTGCCCGAGAGTGTGGTGAACAAGCTGCTCGGCACATACCTGACCACCTTCACCGTAAGTGTGCATCGTTTTTGTTACCATGGGAACTGATTTACTTGTTAAAGCACCTTCATGCTTGTCGGCATCACGTCACACCTTCATTGATTTATTTTCTGTCATGTCGAAAAAAGCTTTCATTTTGAAGAAAATTGTCTTCATCTAACGCAAGTCTTTCCTCCCTGTAACAGTCCAACATCATAGGCTGGCTGCGGAAAGCTCTGGAAACAGATAAGAAGGACTGGCAGAAGGACACGGAGCCCGAGGGGGACCAGGACGGCTACTACCAGACCACCCTGCCTGCCATCGTCTTCCAGGTAAACACAGCTCCAAGCTCATCTTCCAGCTTTACTGCATGCTTAGAGTCCTCGCTAATTTGTCCCTCTGTCTTGCTTCAGATGTTTGAACAGAACCTGCAGGTGGCGGCTCAGATCAACGAGACGTTTAAAGAGGAGGTGCTGGTGCGCTGTTTGAAGGAGATGAACTCCTTTCTCATCAGGTCAGAGTTCATATGGCAGCACACGTCCCTTTTTATTATACATTCCCTG
Source organism: Silurus aristotelis (assembly GCF_946808225.1). NCBI lineage: Eukaryota > Metazoa > Chordata > Actinopteri > Siluriformes > Siluridae > Silurus > Silurus aristotelis. The sequence goes on along the minus strand of NC_139595.1, from coordinate 3,102,941 downwards.
CTGAATATAGGAGACGTCCCCTCTCACTGTGTTCCTTCTGACCGTGTCCTGTCTCACTGCGTCCGCTCTAACTTTATCCTGTCACACTGTGTCCCTACTGACCAGTGTCCTGTATTACTGTGTCCCTACTGACCGTGTCCTGTCTTACTGCTTCCCTTCTGACCATGTCCTGTTTCACTGCGTCTCTTCTGACCATGTCCTGTCTTACTGCATCCCTTCTGACCATGTCCTGTCTTACTGTGTCCCTACTGACCGTGTCCTGTTTTACTGCGTCCATACTGACCGTGTCCTGTCTTACTACGTCCCTACTGACCGTGTCGGGTCCTGTCTTACTATGTCCCTTCTGACCGTGTCCTGTCTTACTACGTCCCTTCTGATCGTAACCCGTCTCACTGCGTCCCTTCTGACCGTGCCCTGCCTGACCGTGTCCCGTCTCACTGCATTTCTTTTTGACTGTGTCCTGTCTCACTGCATCCTTTCTCACTGCTTCCCTTCTGACCATGTTCACTGCATCATGTCTTCCTGCATACCTTCTGTCTGCGTAAGGTACCGTCTCACTGCATCTTATCTCACTGCGTCTGGTATTGCTGTTCGTTTCAGGTACAAGGAGGAAGCGATCGTTTACAAAGAGGAACACTTGAAAAATCGTCAGCTCCCACAGTGCTACATCCAGTATATGATTGCCATCATCAACAACTGCCAGACCTTCAGGTAGGTTTTTGTTTATGCTGAGATCACGCGATACGAGCATGCGGGTTCGACGCTCTCTCTCATCTGCGATATTTCATTTAGGGAGTCTATAAATAGCCTGAAACGGAAATACTCTCAGTCAACCGAGCCCAACCAGAACGACGTGGCCATTGGAAAAACCCTGAATGACGTGGCCAAGGAGGGTTGCCAGTTTTTATTGGATGAAGTCTTTTTGGATTTGGAGGTAAGAAATCAGGCTGCTGTCTCTTGTGGGCATGGCTTGTCGAGCCTGAACAAGTTAGCGAAAAAGTAGCTTGAATGGTTTCTTCTCCCATTGAACAGAATCATCTGAACGAGCTGATGACCCGGAAATGGTTGGCAGGCTGTCACGCAGTAGACACCATCTGCGTGACGGTGGAGGATTACTTCAACGACTTCTCCAAAATTAAAAAGCCTTATAATCAGGTACCAGAAGCGAAACGGATCCCTTGTTTCTGTTCTTTCGTTCCCATTATTTGATCTCTTAGACTGCGTGTACGTGTGTGTGTCTGTAGGAGATGACGACCGAGGCTCACCGGCGCGTGGTCGTGGAGTACCTGAAGGCGGTCATGCAGAAGCGCATCACCTTTAAAAACGCGGACGAGAGGAAAGAGGGTGCGGAGAGGATGATCAAAGAGGCGGATCAGTTCAGCTTCCTTTTCAAAAAACTCGCTGCTGTGAGTTTCCTCTTATTTCTGCTTATTTCTTACCGACGATCAGTTTTAGTGGAATGTCGGTTGCTCATAACAGCTTATAATCAGAATTAGAGAAGAGACATTATGTTAATTGTGTACAACTGATTAGTTTGATAGAGATGAGAATGATTGATTATTTGAGGTTATAATGATGGTTATTAAAGGTTAGAGCTGGGTATTAGGGGATATACTGCTGATTTTAAATTTTCTACTAATGGGTTATAATGCTAAATGGGTGTTGATCGGTTATGAAGGGTTATAAAGCAAGCTGTTTATTAGGGGATATATTGTTCATTTGATATGTTGCTATGACTAGTTATAAAAGGTTATAATAGTGATTGGCAGTATGGAGTTCTAATGCTGTTTGGGTGTTGACAGGTTATAAAGGGTTATAATGCTGTTTGGCTATTGATGGGTTATAAAAGGTTAGAATGTAAGCTTTTTATTTAGCTAGTTAGTAGGTTTATTATTGATCGGCTATGAGGAGTAATAAATGTGGATTGGTTATAAAAGGTTATAATGCGAGCTGGTTATTAGTGGTTGTATAGTTGATTGGCTGTAAGGAGTATATAATGTAGATGGGATATTAAAGGTTATGCAAGCTGATTAGAGGTTATGATATAGAGTATAAGTGGCATGAGTGATTGGTTATAAATGGTTATAATGCTGATTCGGAGGTAATTATACTGAACGGTTATAATGCCAGTGTGACTGTGCACAGGGAGAAGACACAGACTGGCTGTGTGGCTCCATCTCCGCCATAGCCGAGGTGTTTAAGCTGACGGACCCCACTCTTCTCTTCCTGGAGGTGTCCACACTGGTCTCCAAGTACCCAGATATCAGGTCTGCCTTCACTTCCTGTTTCACCTTCAGCACTGCTATGGTGTGTGTGTGTATAAATGAATAATTGCGTGTGTGTGTGTGTGTGTGTGTGTGTGTGTGGGTTGCCAGGGAGGAGCACATCGTGGCCTTGCTGGCGGTTCGAGGCGACGCTACCCGGGACACGCGGCAAATGATCATTGAGACGCTGAACCAGAGCAAACCGTCCGTCTCCTCCAACTCGCTGCCCATCTTCAGGGACATCACCATCCCAACCATCTCAGCCATGACGGCAATGGCCGTTCCCAAACTGCTGAAATAACCAGCTAAACCCTGACCTTCGACCTGTTTGGAACCTCGTCTTCAGGATGAGAAGCGTCCCCATTCCGCATGCACATGTACAGGAAATGCTTTGTTTGTTTAGTTTTTTTCGTTTGTTTCGTTAACACTAAATTGATGCTCCACCTCGTTCCTGCGTTGGGCTAAACAAGACTGGATAATCAATTCTCTGGCAACCCAGAGCTTCTGTATGATCCTCTGGAATAGAAATTAACAACCCGATCCTGTAATGCTGGCACGTCCTGTTTACTGGCGTGACTTCTTGATTTCTTCACAGCCTGCACTTCCTGATGGGTGAAACAGAACCACACCGAGTGCACAGATGCTGTATAACGATAACGAGAGCCGTGAAAATCAATTCGGATTAATAAAATTATGATTAATGCCATTTCTAGATGTTTGTGCGAGTTATTAATACACACACAGCTGTGACTGAGCGATGAATCCTGGTTCTTGCCCTATTGGCTGATCTCTGGCTGATCCCGCCCCTTTTTCATAGAAAACTTTCTTTAAATGCACATGATCACCGCATGATCGCGATTGCTTACTTATACACGACGGTGCAGGGAAACGGAAATTTTGGATCTAGAAGTTGACTTTGGGACGTCGGGAATTGTACGGAACCGGTGTGAGCTCGTTACGACCCACTTCCCGTTAGTAATAAAGGAGCAGTAAAGTGGTGCATAACGAGGGTTCGCTGTAAAACCTTTCATAAGAAAGGTTCATCTGGAGGTTCTTATACAAGGTTTTACAGCGAACGCTTGTTGTGCACCACTTCTCTGCTCCGTTATAACTAACGGTAAAATGTTCGAAACGAGCTCAAACCGGTTCCAAACAATTACAGACGTGCCAGGGTCACCAACTCCTAGTTCCAAAATTTCCAGTTTCCCTGCGCCACTTTGTCAAGTTTATTTCTATAGCTCTTTTCACAACAGACATTGTCTCGCCATGGCGACTGTGGCGAGGAAAAACTCCCTTAGATGTTATGAGGAAGAAACCTTGAGAGGAACCAGACTCAAAAGGGAAACCCATCCTCATTTGGGTGACATCAAGAGTGATTATAGTCTTTAAACAATACAGAACACTGAGAGTGAGAACTAACATGAGCACTGGAATGTACGATTATGAGTGATGTTCTTTCTACAGTCGTCTGTGGTTATAAAACCAGGAGCTACTTAGAAACTTATAAAATAGCTAAACATTTGCAATCATCACAAATCCAACACCAGCTTCTTCACGCCAGAGCCTTTAACACTCAAAGAGGTTCAGTGTCCAAACTTTGGAGGGTCGGCATCTACTACTTTAAAGGTCCACAATCTTCATGAGGTGGGACGTGACTGGAGCTGGAGCAACCTCAGGATGCCTCGGGGTGGGTAGAGACTCTGTAGAACTTGTTAGGGGAGGTGGTAGCTTAGTGGTTAAGTCATTGGACTTTGGATCTGAAGGTTGTTGTAACCTAATATTTTCCCTTCGCTTGAACCTGTTCCAGCATGACAATGCCCCCATGCATAAAATTCCATCTTCATGAAGATGCTTTACATGGGTTGGAAACGTGTGAAAGATCTCCTGCTATTGAGTTCTGATCTTAACCATATTGAACAGAATGAATGTGAACACTGACTGCACCCCAGGCTTCCTCACCTACATCACTACCTGACTTTACTCACACCCTTGTAGCTGAATTCATCTCCACTCCAAAATCTAGGGGAACATCTGCCCAGAAGAGTGGAGATAATCATAACAGCAAATGGAGACTAAATGTGGAACATAGTCTGGTGTCAATTAACTTTGCTTATGATGTACACTATATAGAGAAATGTGTATGCCAGTTTAGTTCACTGTGTTTTTAAATTCCGCCCCCTAGTGGCTGTGAAGTGTAACATATAACACGCTTTTTTCCCCCTCCAACATTTATTGCTAATAATTGAACAGAGAAAACGCTCGATTTGCTTAAAATGCAAATACGATCAGCGAAACGTTGTAACCTCCGTATTATTCATTTATATACAAAATTCAATAAACAATCTCCGAGGCCTAAATAAAAACAAACTTTTATACAGTACAGCATCGTAAACCTTTTACACTGCTAAAAGTTCTGACTAATACAGTTGGCAGGTTTCTGGGTTCGCGACTAGAACTTAACGTCTCAGAACATGCAAACAAAATATGAATAATAATGATGTAGAAAGGCAATGCCTGGCATTAAAAACAAAACAAAACACAACAAAAACAACCGGCCATCCGTCTGCCAACCAATTTAAAGGCCTCGGGTTCTCAGTCTGGTTCTACAATGACACGTGACTCTGTATTGATCAGTACAAAAACAAGCCAAATCTCTCCATAGAAAAACAAAAATATCTGTGGCTTTGTCAATTTCTTTTCTATTTTAACCCCCCAAAGAAGTGATCACAACTTCGATACCGAAGTTACACAACTTGTACAAATAAAGACTTCTGAACTCTTGTTGCAATCAACACACAAGGTTTTTTATATTATATATATATATATATATATATATATATATATATATATATATATATATATAAAGAGGAAAAAATAAATCTCCATCGTGAAACGTGGTTTCCGTCCATTCTTCGCTTTCTGTAGCCTCAACGGCGTGTTTATATTCATAAGTCTCGAAAGAGGCGACGCTCAGAAATAAGACTTTGTTACAGAATCAGAGTGCGAGTGTACGAGCGGAGGTGTGGTGCTTAGGAGGCCCTTTGGTGCGGAACCTAAACATCCAGGGAGGTTGGATATGGCTCCTCCTACACGTGCATATTTGATCCAAGAAGGTGGATTTAGACCTGATCCAGATCCTGTAATCAAATTCAAATGTAGATCTGAACCTAAGGCTACTTCTTAACCCTGCTCAACTCCACCCCCTGGCGGTTTAAGTTGTGTAGTGAGGGCGATCCGTCACGTGAGACGTGCGCTCGCTTTGTGTATGACGTTTAGCGTAAAAAAAAAAACACACGCATGCACCATGCATTGGCCGCGAGGCGCCCCCTGCTGGACACACGCTGCTCTGAGTTCATGGCAGGGATTTATGCTGTAACTATCAGTGCACTTTAATACCTTACTTTTTTTCTGTTTTCCACAGTTACAACGTCTGACTTAAAGTTGTGTTTTACATTCAGAACACTCACATTGAAGAGTATGTAGCCTTAACACAAAAATTATTTGTCTTTTAATGACTATGTAGTGTTTGGAAAAGAAAAGAAAATTCAACTGCAAGTATAAAGGATTTCCAAAAGCCTTAATCAGGCCTCTGTGATAAAACGTCCATTGAAAGCAAAAAAAAAAAAAAAAAAAAAAAAAGAAAAACACAGGCCAATTAAGTACTCAGATTCAAGCGTTTTTGTCTGTCTGTCCATCCGTCCATCCGTCTGCCTCCTTCCTTTTTTTTCGCTCCAAACCTAAAGACTTTAGTGTGTGTGTACACACACACACACACACCAATACCTCCTGGCTAAATAAATTGAGAAGCCTTTTCTCAAAAACCCTAAACCTGTTCAAAGTCCTGAACGAAGTTCTTCACCAGATCTGCACTGGGGGACGGAAAGGTCATGAATGTGGAGTCGTGTTCTGGAGCAGGTTCTTCCGTTTTCTTATGAGTGCCACAAAAAACAAAACAAAATCAGGATCGAAGCTTATAAAGGTGGCTAATACAAAGAAGATGCGTGAATCCCATCGCTTTAGCGCGCTCCGCTCAGCTCTGGTGTGTTTAATAAAGAAAGCGAGACAGAGCGTCTTCTTGGTCCCCGGCAAGCTTCAATCAGTTTTGTCTAGTGTCTCTGATGAATGTGGAGCGACATACTTAAGCCGGAAGCCACCTGAAACACACACATATACACACAAATGCATCAAAGAGGCAGCGACACACAAGTGCTCATTGTTTTTCTAATACATTGTGGTCATCAGATGGAGACGAGATGTCTCATATATTGTGGCCATATATATAAAGTATCTCACAAAAGTGAGTGCACCCCTCACATTTCAGCAACCATTTTAGCATATTTTCTCAGGGGACAAAACTATAGAAATGTATATATTTTAGAGTATCAATGTACAGTTTGTATATCAGTACAGATTTACTGTCCTCTAAAAAAATAACTCAATATACAGCCATTATTTTCTAAATATCTGGCAACAAAAATAAGTCCACCCTAAGTGATAACAGCTGTATGTCGCTTAACTGTGCAAAGCCACACGTCTTATTCATCATGTTCATGCATTGTCCCTTGAGAAGATACACTAAAATGGTTGCTGAAATGTGAGGGGTGTACTAACTTTTGTAAGATACTGCATATATATATGTGTGTATTAGAGATGGTAAAATCTGGCGATTCACATCGGCATAAACGTTAACGTGATACATCGATTAAAAAAAGTGTGCATCAAATCCACGTTTGTATCGCAATGCATCATTTTGAACATATTTGCATCGGTAAAAACATGTATTTATAAATAATTATTAGTAGATGTGCTAAACTTTTATTATTTAGGAAGTGACCATTAATATGGGACCAATATTTGATATGTAGATCGATTTCTCGTCGCTAAATTGTGTCTCGAGTGCGTTCTCTCAGCGCTGCTGCTGCTGCTACGCGCATTTGTACTGTAATACGTGTTAAATTATAAACAAAGTACAGTATGCAATTTATTTTTGTTTATTTATATCCAGCTATACAGAATTGTAATTGATGTATCTAATTTAATAAATACAGATTGTTCAATAGAAGTATCGTTTGGCATTAAAGGGCATTTATTACTGATATGAAGATTTATAGACCGTGACTATAAATGTTAACAGTACCCTGATTAGAAGTTCAGGCATTTCTGTCAGCACATGGGGCAGCAATGCTGCTACTTACTAATAAGTGACTCATAAACCATGGTCTCGCCCACGTCTTTTCTACTGGTGTACCAGGTTCATTTCATGGGTCAAATTCACTGCGATAAAGTCAGAGCAACTGGAAAGACTTCTGATCAGAAGGTGGCGAGTTCAAATCCCAGGATCACCAAGATGCCACCGCTGGGCCCTTGAGCAAGGCCCTTAACCCTCTACTGTAAAGTTGTATAATTGAGATAACTACGTCACGTCATGGATGAGAGCGTCTGCCAAGTGCCATGAATGTAAAATTTAAATAAACGCCTGTGTTTCCTGTCCTGAATCCTGACATTTTCTCCAGCTGGAGGGGGGGGGGAGGTGGTAGCTCAGTGGTTAAGGTATGGGGCTCTGGACCGGACGGTCACAAGTTCAAATCCCGGCACTACCAAGCTGCCACTGCTTGGCTCTTGAGCAAGGCCCTTAACCCTCAAGTCGCTCTGGATAAGGACGTCTGCTATAAATGTAAATGCATCTCTAGTTGCATTTGGTCTAAGAGAAAACAGAACTGCATTGGTTTCAGGCGTATTGCCATAGTAACAGATGAGGTAAGTGCTATAATGTATTTCCTGTTTTGGACCTTGGACTTCGCACAAATGAAGGAAACCTGTGGGCACAATTGTTGTTGGCAAATACGAGTGCATACGTTACAATTTCATAACCAAATTGCGCATACGACAGATACACTCAAAACTCCACTCACTCAAAAGCAAAAATACACAATTACAGGGATGTGGACTGCGGGGACACTCATCACCTCCTGGCACTGGCGTTACCTGGCTGCCCGGCGTCCATGGAAGGCTGCTTGCAGTCATGCGCGTAGTGTCCGCTCATGCCGCAGTTATAACAGGACACGGCGCTGCTCTTCTTTATTCCTGTGGCGTTGGGCATGGCACCCATGGAAGGAAAGACGGGCGGGTAGAAGCGTCCAAACGGCGTGACCTGGGGCATGGTGGCGTAGCCCGGTTGTGCGTGCATCAGGTGGTCCGAGTGGGCTTGCAGGAGTGCGCTGCTGGCGAAGGCGGCGCTCGGAGATGTGTGGGTATAGAAGGGCAGCGGAGTCCCGTTTCCCTGATGCCCCTGCGTGGGGAAAGTGGTGCTGCACAGCGAAGGTGCCAGCTGGAAGAACGGGGCAGGTGGGCCAAACATCTGGCGGGCAGGATGTGCCGACAGGAAGAAGCTGGCGGGAGACTGGTGGGCTCCGCTGCCTCCGCAGGTACCCCGGCAACCGCAGGCGTTGCAGCCCGTGGGTTGTGACTGCGCAGTGCTATTGATGTATGCCGTGTTCTCGCTAGGGGTGGGCATGCTAGCAGGAGGCGGCAGAGGGGCAGAGCTCGGGATTTGTGTAGGAATTGTGCCAGCGAGAGGACACTGGACTAAACCGGAAGGTGTGTGAGGACTCTGGGGCTGAGTGCTTGCCTTGGCACATGGTTTTCCCGGAGCAGCAATGCTGCTGGGCGGAGCCGGTTCAGGGAAGGCGGGTGGCAGTGGGCACTGAGAGAGGTCTCCAGGGATGGCCATGCTGGGCCTCGTATCCTGTTTGACCAGAGGGATCGTGATGGTGAGTTTATTCTCTCCGGGTTTGCCTGCATCTCTTTGCCCTGTGCTGTACTGCACGGCATATGGGAGGCACGAGGTCAGTGCCAGTTCCAACACAGCCGGGGGGTGAGGCAACACTTCCGGTTCCTCCACCAACGGGTTGACCATGGCGACCGCCTTTCTGCCCGTGCTCTGCCCATGGGAGGGTCGGGATGTGTCAGCTGGCTCCGGGACCGAGTTATCCGACTGACTCTCTGTGTCTGAACAGGTGGAAAACACACACACACACACACACACACACACACACACACACACACACACACACACACACACACACACACACACACACACACACACACACACACACACACACACACACACACACACACACACACACACACACACACACACCAAATTTAAAAAACAGTGCATGCAAATGCTTTCTGATGCATAGAGCAAATTTCAGTGGGATGCAATTCAGTGCAATTTCATGCATCAACATGATGGTGTGATGATGGATCTCATGGATTTGTGAAAGTGGTGGATGGGGTGATGGATGTGATGGTGTGATAAATATAAGAGTAAGACAGTGACCTTGTGTTTCCAGGCTGTGTTGGTGATGAACGGGACTCGACGGCACTGAATTTGAGCTTTCTGAAGATGTGTCTCCGTATGTGTCTCTCCCGGATGCTTAGATAAAACACAGTGTACATGTAACCACGATTTATACATGCTACAAACATTCCTCACACACACACACACTTACAAACCTACCCTCACACACACAGGCATACTCTTACACACTTACCCTTATGGACCTTACGCACCACACACACACACACACACACACACACACACACACACACACACACACACACACACACACACACACACACACACACACACACACACACACACACACACACACACACACACACACACACACACACACACACCTACCCTCGTATGCACACACTCGCACTACACAAACACTCACACACACACACACACACACCCCTACCCTCGTATGCACACACTCGCACTACACAAACACTCACACACTTACCCTTACACACACACATACTTACCCTTATGGACCTAACATTACATACGCTCTCACTACGCAAACACACACACACATAAGCACGCACGCACGCACGCACGCACGCACGCACGCACGCACGCACACACGCACACACGCACACACGCACACACGCACACACGCACACACACACACACACACACACACACACACACACACACACACACTTACCCTTACACATGGACTGATTCATCATCTGGACTGCAGGAACTCTTTGAATCCCATTGGGAACAGAGCTTTTCCCCACAGGGCCTCTCCTGCCTCTGTCCCTGTTAAACACACAGTGTATTAATGTACACACACACACACACACGTACACACGTACACACGTACACACGTACACACGTACACACACACTGCTGTTTCCTTTTTCAGTTGATTAAGAATTAAAGCCTGTTCCTGGTACACAGCTGCTGCAGCATCTCACACTGACAGTCATCAGGTTTCCTTAATTTCATGTCTTTTTCTTTTTTCATCTTAATTAAACACCATCCCAAACATTTTGATGTTTTCAAAACTTTCCACACATTAAGCCAATATTCGAGTCAAATTATTGCATCATGACCAGAAAGGCAGAAAATGGAAACACTTCTAAAATTTTGTTCTATTTTTTTCCTTGTTACGTTCATTCTTTTGTCCACGATTGTCTGACGCTTCTTGCTCGTGCATGATTGGTTTTCCGAAATCAACTGGACTAGGCATGAATATTCCCTTCTACTGCATTCAATTGTGTGCCTCCAAATTTGTGGGAACAGTTTGGGAAAAAAAACACATGAAAAGTCAGGTGTCCAAATATTTTTGTCCATATAGTGTATATGGGGGCTTCCAGGGGGACTCTGATGATCATAAGTTCAAATCCCAGCCACTCCTGGGACCCTGAGTGAATGCCCACCCCCAAAGAAATATTTTCTTTGATTTGATATATTTTATTTTCCCTACGCCACCATTAAATCTGTTTAAAGTGGGTGGGGTTTGTTGTCCCTCAAATGCTATTGGCTGACATGTAAAATACACCCCTCTGACTTCCTGGTGCAACCAGGGAAAAAAAAACAACAACAGAATGAACAACTGCCTCCTGCCTCTTAAAAACCATTTCACAGGTACATTTGAGTGCATGACATCTGGACAGCTGTGGTGCTACAGTGACTCGCTCATGTCATGTCGCTTTGTCAGGTATTAGGTTACCTTTTGCCTGCCGGTCTCGCTTTGACCTTCCTCTCCTCACACTCCTGCAGGATGTGAAAGAAAGTATGAGTTATGCGAATAAAGTGGAAGAAAGGAAGATAGAAGAGAAAGAAGGAAGGAGAGGTAGAAGTGACCTGATCTGGTTCTGTTCCACATGGTTGGGAGCTTCGCCTCCTTCCCATCACATCACTGTAGGGCTCTCCGTGCATATTCTTCCTGCTGCAGTCCCACTGCGTGCCGTCCATGTGCTGCTTACTGCGTACGCGCACACACACACACACACACACACACAAGCACGCACATCAGACTTTCTATCCTTCTGAAAACCTTCAAATGACAATTATTAATGCATCTAATGAATGTTATTAATGTAACTCTGTCCTGAGTAATAAAAAAAAAATAAACTCTGAGATTTGCTTTTCTATCCTTGTGGGGACGTTTGATCTTTACCATAAGAAAAAATTTCACAGGAAAATTTCGATGAGACCGACAAGCCAGAGATACATCTCAGCTATATACACGATTCTGAATGTGTGCGAGTGTGTGTGTGTGTGTGTGTGTAGCTCACCCGTGGCTCGTGTTTCCGGTGCTGTGTGTTCTGGAGCGGGAGACCCCGTACGCGTCTAGGTCTAGACGACAGAGATTCGTGTCAATAAGAGTTCACAAAATTCACTCGAAACTGTGTGCAGTTACTCAGAGGCACAGACGGTTTTTCCGGGTGCTTCTGAACACCGCTATCGTACACAATCTTCAAACAAATGACAAGCAAAGCTAGGACGCAAAAAGGGGCATGGCCTGAAGTCTGAACCTCGTCAATCGGAGGCTATACACTTCCCTGTACATGTTAAGTACAGTACACCAGTAGTTCTCATGCCGAGGTCCTTGTTATCATAATACATACACATGATCTGATTTTTATGGTTCATCTACGACTTACTATTAATGACAAAAACCAACATACTGTTCTTCGTAGTATGATAATAATAATTATTATTATTCTGAAACCATTTTTAAAATGTCACACCTCCTAGAATTTTTTAAGCCACATCCTGTGTTTCTCCTGGTTTTATTCAGGTTTTTGATGGTTTTCCGGCTACAGAAGTGCAAAGTGGTCATTTTTTAGTGATACTCTTAAACCTGTAAACTCTGATCTGCACCTGCATCTTAACACTCATTCATTCTCTCTCTCTGGCCTTTGATATTTTCCTCTCTTCTTTCTCTTGTCTTTTTTTATTTTTTTTTTATTTTTTACTTTTTCTCTTGCATAGCTGCCCCTGTGTAAGGCCCTGAACCCTCAGTGCTCCAGGAGTGCTGTATCATGGCTGACTTATTCTCTCTCTCTCTCTCTCTCTCTCTCTCTCTCTCTCTCTCTCTCTCTCTCTCTCTCTCTCTCTCTCTCTCTCTCTCTCTCTCTCTCTCTCTCTCTCTCTCTCTCTCTCTCTCTCTCTCTCTCTCTCTCTTTCTTTTACCCTTTGACCTTTCTTTCCACCATCCTTTTTCCTGTCTTTCTTTTCTCCTTTCATCCTTTATTCTTTCATGTCTTCTCCTTTCTTTCTCTCTCTTTTGTGTTTTTTCCTTCTTTCTGTCTTTTAACTATCGTCACATTCGTCAACTTTCAGACTTTCCTGTTTTTATCAAACCAAAATCAAACTTTTACAGTATATCAGTACATTACAGAACAGCTTCAACCTTAACAATGAAAAAGCTTCTACACCAATAAATCATGCCAACCTGGACATAACGTATTCTGGTAGTTAAGTTATAATATTTAATTATATATATATATATATAAAGTCTTTAGAGCTCCAATAAACAGCTTGAATATTACTGCACACGTATCAATGTCTTATTGAAATCTTATACTGGAATGGCTCACATTAATCAATAAACATCTTTAATATTGGCATTAAATAGTTTTCTTCTACTGGCAGGCAGATGATTTTATTTGTTTCTCTAAAAATAATAGCAAGTTTCAATAGTGCGAATGGTCAAAAATGTTTGGTTAAATCACCAGATTGTTGTTTTATTGTGATCTTTTCATATGAAATACAACATCACTTCGACTGTCAAGATATTTTTACTTGCCAAGATCAGAAATCATGGACTATGTTGATCAAATAAATTCCTTGAGCATGATTTAGCTCGAGCGCAATGCTGAAGGAACGCGTCTTTGTTGAGGAAATGCATTCGGAAATCTCGTTATATATTTTTGCCCTGAACTCAAACTATCACTCGGAACTGCTTTAAGGTTTAATGCAGCAGATGTGGGCAGTGCATACCTGTGTGTGTGTGTGTGTGTGTGTCTTACCCTCATCAAGGCTGGAAGTCTCGGAGCAGTCCTCCGAGAAGCGAGGCGCCGGCTGTCGGGTTCTGGCACCAGGTGCGCTGTTACCTGCGCAGAGCAGCAGATATCAAACCTCCCACAGTGCGAGCGCACACACACACACACACACACACACACACACACACACACACACACACACACACACACACACACACACACACACACACACACACACACACACACACACACACACACACACACACACACACACAGGCAAAGGAGATACCGCTCAAGCTAGCCTCCTGTTTCCATTCTGGCACCAGACAGAAAACATAATGGGTAAGTGAGTGTGTGTGTGTGTGTGTGTGTGTGTGTGTGTGTGTGTGTGTGTGTGTGTGTGTGTGAAAAGCAGCGTGCTGGAAACTGTACTGTAATCTGATTTTCCAATATCCAAGACCTGTCACAACCCGTGTAATGGTTCATGTGTTTTTCCTTAACCTCCGTAAGGGGCGAGTGTTTGACGTGCACCTGAGCTCGTTACGCTTTAAAGAAGCATTTTGTTATTTTACACGCGAGACTGCACGTTGCACGGAGAGTGCTATATTACATTTAATCTTTATTATTTACAACTTATTCTTATTTACTATCAAATGCACTGACCTACATTTACAACCTCAATTCTAATATTTGTTCTATGAAATTATATTAATTTATTCCCAACAGTTTATTCTCTTCATTTCGTAGCGTTTCTCTCGGCTGCACTGCTTCCAGTACGTGTATGTGGATGTTACATTTTTTTTGTCCAATCAGATTTTAGCCTCGATGTGCTGCCATGTCAATCTAATCTGCCCAGGGCCTTCACAATCAGTACTGCTGGCTCTTTGACCATTGAGAATATTATCAATAAGTCTGTTTCATAGATTTCATATTCTCCTTACAGGGCAGCTCGCTGACCCAGAATAGCGTCAGTATTTTTCCGTCCTCTGATTGGTTGGTCGGAGGGAAACTGTTACAGCCAAGTTCGACTGGCAAAACACGTGTGTAGCTCTGCACACATTAATACATCTGAGTTAGAATTTTTTTGTTAGGTTTGGAGTCTTAACTGGGTTTCTTGCTTTAGTAAAATGGTCTTCACCCTCCATACATGAAATGTCTCTCTTTCTGTAATGCCATGTGTTATATTGCGTTTCTGTATATTATTGATGGTTTCTATAATTGCGATATGATAGTGGTGGTATTAAGAGGTGGATTAAGTCGGGTACGTCCCCACTGAAGGCCCAGGTACCAAATGCACTGCCCGCCACTGCCTACATCAATACCTGACTTTACTTACACCCTTGTGTGTTAATGAGCACATATCTCCATAAAATCCAGTTAAACATCTCAGAAAAGGGGAGGTGATTCTAACAGCAGGCAGCAAGGTGTATTGCGAAGGAAAAGCCTGTGTGACGATGAGCTCGTTAGTGCTGCTGAAGTGACCATGAAGTAAACACTTACTGTGAGTGCTGTGTAGGGAAGACGCTTCGAGCAGAAAAAACCCTGAGTCCTGGCACATCTGTAGGAACTCCCGTGGCACGGATGCAAACCTTGCCCTGTATGAGACACACAGAGCAGAGATGGGAGAGAGAAAGAAGAAAGAAACCTGAGTGAGTGGGTGAGAGGATTAAAAAAAAGAGCAGGAGAATAAGAACTAGTGAGCAGCAAAGCAATACGAGAGTGTTAATTTTTTATTCAGGGGAAATGAGCTCCCTCTTTCAAAGGATATGCTGCACATCCTCATATGTAGTATACGATATGATACAGTTCTGATACGATTCTATTTAGAACCAATATAATAACATTAATTTCTGATTCAATATGTTTCAGTTTAGTCAAGTTTTTGCATCATGGAAAATCCCAGGCAATGAGGACATGGCCCTGCCCAGGCTACAATAACATGGCCCTGCACAGGCTATGACTATAGGACAGGACCAGGTAAAGAGCACAGTCCACACCCAGGCTACAAATACAGTCCACACCCAGGCTACAACCACAGGCCACATCCCAGCTACAAATACAGGCCACACCATGTCTATATCTACAGGCCATACCCAGGCTACAACTATAGGCCACACCCGGCTACATCTACAGGCCACACCCGGCTACATCTACAGGCCACACCCGGCTACATCTACAGGCCACACCCAGGCTACATCTACAGGCCACACCCAGGCTACAACTACAGACCACACCCAGGCTACAACTACAGACCACACCCAGGCTACAACTACAGACCACACCCAGGCTACAACTACAGACCACACCCAGGCTACAACTACAGACCACACCCAGGCAACAACTACAGACCACACCCAGGCAACAAGCACAGGCCACACCCAGGCTACAACTACAGACCACACCCAGGCTACAACTACAGACCACACCCAGGCTACAACTACAGACCACACCCAGGCAACACCCAGGCTACAACTACAGACCACACCCAGGCAACACCTAGGCTACAAGCACAGGCCACACCCCGACTACATCTACAGGCCACACCCAGGTTACAACTACAGACCACATCTACAGGCCATACCCAGGCTACAACTATAGGTCACACCCAGGCTACAACTATAGGCCACACCCAGGCTACATCTACAGGCCACACCCAGGCTACAACTATGGGACACACCCAGGCTACAACTACGGGACTATTTAGAACCAATATAATTACATTCATTTCTAAATCAATATGATTCAGTTCAGTACAGTTTTTGCACGATGTAAAAAGTCACAAGCCCAGGCGATGAGGACATGACTACACCCGGGCAATGAGGACATGACTACGCCCAGGCAACAACAGCACGGCCACGCCTAGGCTACAGCATAGCTACACCCAGGCTACAAGGACGCGGCCAGGCTAAGAGCACAGGTCAAGCCTATGCTAAGACTACGGTACATGCCCAGGCTAAGAGCACAGACCACACCCAGGTCAACAGGTCATGGCCAAGGTACAAGGACAGGCCACGCCCAGACTATGACAACAGGCTACATCCAGGCCGAAAAAACGATAGCATTTTCTTATTTATGCACAAGCCACAAACTACTAACGAACCCTGCCAGTGTGAATGCAGGATCGTACAGTAAGATGACAAACTGTTCCATGAGGTAATTGTGTAGCTTGCTGCCAGTCTCTGCTTTCCCTCAGGACTAATCTTCTCTCGAGCGAGAGACATACTCGAAAGACAAGCACTCCCACCAGAGCGAGATAATCCCCTCCCTACACACACACACACACACACACACACACACACTGCCTGCTGACCTAAATACTCCAACCTGCTGCTTGTATGAAGCAGCATATCCTCAAAGCGTTCGCACTTAGTTAGAATCATCATCTCTGATCTGCACGACACAAAGTTGATTTTCGCCGGCCCGCCTCTGACGCTCCTGACGGATTAAAATAAATAAAAAGAAACACTAATCGCACCTCCTGCTGTCAGTATCAGCACTGGAGGTTTATATGGGACGCGCCGTTCGTGCAGTCAGATAAACAGCGCGAGCCGATGTCTCCGAGAGATTCTCGCGCTCCCTTTTTATCTGTCTCTCATCAGCTGGAGCTGCTCATGGAAACATGTTTACGCTTCTTTAGAATCACATGCACGACGTATATACATCACAGAGATCAGTATATGAGGGGAAATAAACAGTGCCTCGAAAAGGGCAAGGCAAGATATTTCCACGTATGAAGGAAACCTAAATACAAAATTCGAATCATATATCATCAGCGCACACACACGCTGGTAGTCCCCCGAGTTACAACGGTTTGACTTAAGATCTTATGAGGATGATACGACAAAATTGTAAAAATAACAAAAATAAAATTGTAAAAATAAGTGTGTAGCAGCTTATCTATGGTATATATTTTGCTAATTACGTAATGTAATTTGAATTATACATACGTTTATATATAATTATTTGCGATGCAAATGTATGTTTATTAATAGTAAAACCAAACTCAACATGGAGCATGAAGACAAAATATTCTTGTAAATGTTTTAAAGTTATTACGGTGCTTTAAATAATGCAAATCATCAGGACACCAAACGGAACCTTTGCCATGTTTCCACACGGACGGTTTTCACTGCTGGACGTGTGCACCACTGCGTTTTTGTATTGGTCTAGGGAATAGGGAAAGTCTCTGCTTAAGAATGTGAACCGCCAATAAAGAAGAAGGAGAAAAAGAACACTACCTGCTTCGAACCTACTAAATAGGGCCGCTAGCTTAAGAGTCGTGTGAAGGCTGGAGTTTATGTTCCTAATGGAACAGGATTGAAGAGGAAACTCACCTGAGCATTCTTTCCTGCTCCCTGTGCTCGCTGTCAGCTCGAGTCAGTAACCCGATAACATCCTGCTCGAAACCTCCCGCACGCTGTTCCTTACACAGCTACAGACAAAACAAGGAAAACGGGTTTGATTTATAAAACATTATACAATACACGCACAATGGTTTTTGTACACCTGCATGTTCCAGATCTCCGGGCCGCCTCGCTTCAACTACATCAGTACCTGACTTTATAAACACCTTTGTGAATCCAAATAAACTCCAAAATAATTGAGTATAAAAAGCACATTGAATCTTATGGTCAGGTGTCCACAGTTTACAGTGTCTGTCAAAGGTGTGAAGTCTTTTATGGTTTTTGATACACAAACTGGGTCAAAGGCAAAAACACACAAGAACTGGACAGTGAATAAGTGGAAATAAGTTCTGTGGACAGATGAGTCCAAATTAGACGTCTTTGTCTCTACTAGGAGAACTTGTGTTAGATGGAGAACAGGAGAGAAGATGTGATCAGACTGCTTCACCCCTACAGTCAAACATGGAGGTGTAAGCTTAATGGTTTGGGGTTGTTTTGAAGCAGGGAAGGTTGGAGAATTATTCCGGGTGAAAGGAACAAACATGGCAACCTTTCCATACTTCAACACCATGCAATTCTGTCTGGAGTAAATAGTCGTCTGGAGTGATATCTATCATGGAATGAACTGCTCTGGGATGAACTGGATCAAATCTCCAACTAGTGAAGAACATCTTTGGTGAATTTAATAAATCCTTATGCTATTGAAAGACCCAGTTTGTTGCATAGAAACAAAGGGAACATAAATGTGTCTCTCAAAAACCATACTAGCATTTGATTGAACACGAAATGTGAAAAAAAATATATACCTTTAAAAGAAAGTCCTGTAGTTCACGATGACTTTTGGTCACAGCCGTAGACGACGAATCAGACCATTTAACCTGAAATACGAGCGACAGGGTTAGACTTACAGACAGGTTATGCAAAACATTCAGAACATGGGTCTGCTTACAGCGGAGCTATTTCAAACACGACAACAATCCCTCATTCCACATGGCTCACATCATTTCTGCCTCGCTTCTTACAGCTGCGTCGTCCACAGAAAGTGACATGAAATTTGAATCGGACTTTTCAGCCACTGACTCATAACATTTATGTGTCTGGAGTTTAAAAAAGTGTGACAGGAGGAGAAAAAAAAACCCCGACAGCTCACGATGCGTCAGAACCGGCAGTTGCGATAATGACATCAGTACACGGTCGGAATGTTTTCGGAGTAGCGCAGCACGACTAAAAATAGGCTGACGCTTTATTTTCACGAGAACATGGTTACGTGGCTCATTGTACAGTTTAATGCCAGATCGAGTGTAAAAGAAAAGAATCACTTTACGTATTTAACACAATGAGTTTAGGGGTTTATTCCTAAACAAAATCGTGTATCATACAAACACTTTTAATAGTTCTATCGAGATGGCAGTTGGATCGAAGGCGACGGTGTGTCCAAATTATTTCAAGGAGGATACGCAAAAAGAATTTCTCCAAATAATCTCAAACAGCAAACAAACTCAGGGTCACATGACTCCAGTGAAACAATTGTGAGATAAGTGCGGTCTGAATTCAGTTGGTTTGCATCGCAGTTCGAAACGAATACGATTGGTCAGTAAGTGTGCGAGATTATACAACATTATTCATTTTCAGTTTAATTCAAGTTTATTTCTATAGCGCTTTTTACAATACATTGTCTCAAAGCAGATTTACAAAATAAAAAAATTTGAGAACTAAATTTACATTTTTAAATGTGGGTATTTATCCCCCGATGAGCAAACCTGGAGCAACTGTGGCATCCCTTAGATGGAAAGAGGAAGAAACATTAAGAGGAACCAGACTCAAAAGAAGAACCCATCCTCATTTGGGTAACACCAAGTGCATAAATATAAATCATTAAAACATTACAAACACCAGAGAGTGAGAAATTTCATGAGCACTAGAGTGTGTGATTATGAGTAATGTCCTTTCTACAGTCTTCTACAGTCAGTTGACGTTATGGAACCAGGAGCTCCTGCGAATCTCATAAATTAGCTCAACATCTGAGATCATAATAGATTTAACACTGACTCCTCCATACCAGACCTTTAAATGTTTAATGATGTAGATGCAGCTTGTATACTCAATACTTTGTTGAAGCTCATTTAGTACCAATTACAGTCTCAAGTCTTTTTGAGTTTGATGCTTCACAAGCTTCACACCTATTTTTGGCCAGTTTCTCCCAAGCTTCATCAGGTTGGATGGGGAGCGTTGGTGCACAGCCATTTTCCGATTCCTCCAGAGATGGTCAATAGGGTTCAAGTCTGGGCTCTGGCTGGGCCACTCGAAAACATTCACAAAGTCGTCCCGTAGCCACTCCTTTGTTATTTTGGCTTTGTGCTAAGTGTAGTTGTGCTGTTGGAACTGTCGCTCCAGTCTGTTGTCCATCAAGCTCTGGAGCAGGTTTTTATCAAGGACCTCTCTGTACAATGATGCATTCATCTTTCCCTTGACCCTGACCAGTCTCCCAGTTCCTGCTGCTGAAAAACTTCCCCATAGCGTGACGCTGCCACCACCATGCTTCACTGTATGGTATTGGCCAGGCAATGAGCGGTGCCTGATTTCCTCCAGACATGACGCCTGGCATTCAGGCCAGAGTTCAATTTTTGTTTCTCATGTTCTAAAAGAGTCCTTCAGATGCCTTTTGGCAAACTCTAGGTGGGCTGTCATGTGCCTTTAACTGAGGAGTGGCTTCCGTCTGGCCACACTACCATACAGGCCTGATTGGTGCAGAGACTGTCGTTTTTCAGGGAGGTTCTCCTCTCTCCACAGAGAAACGCTGGAGCTCTTTCAGAGTGAACATCGGGTTGTTGCTCACCTCGTTGGCTAAGGCCCTTCTTTCTGTTTGCCTCGCTTTCTGCCTTGATTTTGTCTCTCTTTCTGTCTGTCTGTCTCTCAGTCAGATCGCAAGTCTTTTCATTTCAACTACCTGATGGACCAATTATAAAAAGCATTTCACTGTGTATGTTTGTGTATGTAACAAAAAAGAAAATAGAAATTTGACTAACATCTGTAAGACTTCGTACATAAATAACTCTACCTAAAAAAAAACAACCACACTTTACTGTGGAGCTCAAGTCTTTTTTGTGTTACAGCCTTCTACATTTAGAACACCGGAAACAGCAAGAAGTGGGTCGTTCCACTGACTGAAGAATTCCCGAAGGCGGTTCGAAACTAGATTAAGATTTACGGTTCGGTTGTACGAGTGGAAAAATATTGAAAGCTTTTGTAAATGGAGGATGACTGGCGAGGCCGCGTTTCGCTCCTGAGCTCATTCCTGTGCTATCTTAGTGCCAGTGTGAGTCATGGCGGAAAATTCCTGCGTATCCTGAAGCGCTCGCTAGAGGTCGGAAAATGAAAGCTCAGTCTCTCGGCTCAGGATGTTCTGCATTTACACACTCGGAAACTCACAAAATCGGAAAAAAATATCACAGACCTGCTTGTAAATAAAAACTAAACAAAAAGAGAAAAAACAAATCTCTGGCATGCCTGCGATATTTTTTGGCACGTGCCACCTCAGACTGGGTCTCGATCAAGAGGATGGATGTAATTCTAGCAAATCTTTATGCCCCAGACACCAACAGCAGGGTGATGAAGGGTTTATCTGCACCGGGGAGCTGCCTTTCAACACCAAGGGGGCCTGGAGAGTGAAGTAAACACGGAGATGTTTTGTCTGGGTTGCCCCCCCTTAGCTGACTGTTTCGCAAATAAATGCACTACTGATGTCTTAATAGCAGGTTTAGCACTTAGTAAAAGCACAGAGACTCGCACAAGCCAGGAGTCCCAGGAAAAATTACGAAAACCTCCTTTGGCAGTGATGTACGAGGAACTCTGCTTGAAATGCACGGAAGGCTGAGAGTGAGAGGAAATAATTTCCTGCTCTTTTGAAAAGCTGGTGCAGGCCGGGATTCCTTACTTGCACCACCTCTCTGACACACACACACAGGAAAAAAAAAAAAAAAAAAAAAAAACACAAATCCTCTGGAGATAAAACGGGAAACAAAGGATTAGATCAAGAATTTCTTACACGGCAAGCCAGCAGGCGTGGAGTGAAACGGTCAGCACTGTGCTTTTTGGCTGCTTTTCAAACTAGCGCACACTCGAGCAGTGTGAGGTCTGATGGGAGGAAGACCGTGGAGGCCGCGATTACGTAACGGCGAGCTGCTGCGATCCGAAGACTCTGGAATTTGAACCTGCATTAACAACACCTGTCAGCTCCTTGGGCTGTCCCTTTAGCAGGAAATCGAGCTATGAAAAAAATCCCGTGAAAGTCAAATATAGCGCATATAAACAGTTAGTGTGCTGTTGATGTCTGACGTCTGATTGGTCAGAAGATTTTCATTTGCCCAAGTAGATCCTCCACACAATCTACTACTAATAATAAAAAGAAAGCATTCCTATATAATAGAGGTGTAATGGTACACAAAATACACGGTTCAGTACAATCTTCGTGGATTGTTCCATTTCTAGTGCTAGTGCGTTTCTAGTGATGTTTCTGTATTGCTGAACATTATATGAGCGGCCATTTTGGACGGTCCTCTTTTATTCCTTGCCACAATTTGCGATCATTGGGATCATTTTTCGATCTCCTTGACTTGATAGCTACACTATATGGACAAAGGTATCAGAACACCTGACTTTCCAGCCATATGTGGTTCTTGCCCAAACTGTTACCACAAAAAAAATCTAGTAAACCCAAAGCTGTTTCAGCATGACAGTGCATCTATGTACAAAGCCTGCTCCTTTAAGATAAGCTTTATATAGTCTGGAAGTGTGTAGAAGATGGCCTGATACAGAGCTCAAAACCTTTTAAACATCCCCCAGGCCTCCTCACCTCCCCGACATCAGTTCCTGAGGAGTAATCTCCACAAGCAACCTAGTGGACATCACAGAAGATGGGGACAAAACAAACTTTTCTCCATATAGTATATAATCAATACAAATAAACAAAACGATCTGATGAATTTATAGAACATATTCAAGACAAAGCCAGACGTCGTAGCTAACGTGTAAACCAAGACGTATACAGCAGCCGTAATCACGCAATCGTTACGTGAAAACGTGATGTGTTATGTCTTAGCCTTAGTATGCGCAAAGTCTAGAGTAATAAACCGCATACCGACGTTCTATGTTGTGAGGAAAACTATCGCCGTGACGACGAGGAAATGAATGCACCCAGCTATAATAAACAGATGCAGGTTTATTACTGGTGGAGCTCGTGAACAGATTTTACTACTCAGGCCGAACTGCTTCTGCTCAGCCTGAGCTAAAGAAAGATGGATGAATTGGCAAGAACACACTCCTCCGTGCCACATACAGGCGAGCAGATGGTACGGCCCGCCAAGCTCCAGCTTTCTTTTCATGTGTGTGTGTGTGTGTGTGTGTGTGTTGCGCTAAAACTCAAGCACCTAGGCATGCACTAAAACAAAATATTTCTTAACATATAGTTTTGCTCTCATCATTTTACTGTTTTTACTGGAAAAGTATCGTTTGAGAGCTAGCTAGCAGGCTAGCGATCGTGTACCGCTAATTCACCGTCAATATGTTGCTATCTTGCTGACCAGTGAGCTCCATTTTACAAGGTTTTTAAACATGCTGTGTGTTTACTAAATGCTACTGAAAATTCTTTTCAATCCAGTACACACACTTAACAGCCATTACACAACATACACACTATGAACAAAAGTCAGTGGACACATGACCATATTGCTGCGTGCCTTTTGAACATCCCATTCCACATTTGGACTCCATTTTCTATGATAATAACGTCCACTTTTCTGGGAAGATGTTCCACTAGATTTTGTGGAGATTCATTCAGCTACAAGTGTGTTAATAAAGTCAGATACTGATGATGTAGGTGAGGTGAGGAGGCCTGGAGTCAGTGCAGTCAGTGCTCACATTCATCCCAATGACCTTCAATAGGGTTTGAGATCTATAGCAGGGCACTCAAGATCTTCCACACAATTCCAACCAATGTGAGGCCGTGTCCACACTAAAATGTTTTTGTCTGAAACGGTTTTTTATTTTTTTGTCAAAGGAAACATTTAAAAAACGCTCTCAAAAGAGGATAACTTTATAAACGCTGTTTTGCCCGACTGTGAAAACAGAGGCTTGTGAATATGACGACGCATTTTTAGTCAAAAGCAAATAAACAGCAGGCGGAAATTATGCAGGGCGAAGCATCTCACTTTCTGCTCATGCGCAGTACAGGGACGTAAACGTTTTCAGCCGTTTCAGTGTGGATGAGCAACTTTTTGGAAACTTTTTCATTGTAGATGTAGCCTCAATCATTTCTTCATGGTGGAGTCGGCTTTGTGCACAGGGGACAATGTGATGCTGGAACAGGTCTGGGTTCATGGGTCAAGTGAAGGGAAAATATAACGCAACAGCCTCCAAAGACGTCCTATACAACTGTGTGCTATCAACTTTGTGGTAACAATTTGAGAAAGAACCACATATGGCTGGGAAGTCATGTATCCCAATACTGTACTTTTGTCTGTATACTGTGTATGTGGAATGTATACAGTGACGTTTGGGATTAGTTCATAATCTCTGGAGAAAAAAAAAAGTACCATCAGTACCACCAGAAAGGGACTTTAAAAGCCAAGCCCTCCAAGATCCACGAGTTCTATCTACCCAGAGGGAATAAATGTAATTTATTTATTTACAGCAGAAACCGAAGCGATTTGCCGCCGAACTCCTAATGACGCGTGGCGGCGTCCGAGAGCGTTTTTCCTCAGCGGATGGTGTCAGAGCAACTCTCCGTCAAAAGCTCGCTAGTGTCAAGGAAAAAAAAAAAGCCAAAGGAGGCGGGTCGAAAGGTTAGTCACGTTGTCGCAAGTGTCCTTAATATGTCTCGCCCACGCCTCCGGGTTCTGAAGAAACTACTACAAGATGGATGTGCTCCTCCCTTTTGGAGTGAGAAAAAGAAAAAAAAAGTCGGAGAAGATGCGCTTTTCAAAGCCAGCCAGGAGCCGCATATTTCAGAGGATGACAAATCAAAACCTACTGCTTTGATAGAAAAATTTGAGCTTTGATACACCACTCTGAATGCTTTCCAGATTTGAGTGGTGGATGAGAAACGGCTTATTTTAGCCAACTGAGGACCATCTCAGCTTTCTGGTGACACCAGAATGACTGGCTTGAGGGTTGATGATGGCAGCCATTAAAGCTTCGAAAAAACGGCTTTGAGCTTTGATTTATACTTTGATCTGTCAGCAGTGACGTCCTTATCCCGCGAATAAAACAACGTCAGTGTTTAATGTCTGAATCTCACACTCATCCTAATACAAGTAAACAACTAAACCTCCAATTAAATTTAGGGGTTTTACGTTTTTCTGATCTCGAATCTCGTTTCGGGGTGAAAGTAACGTTATGTCTTCCGGCTCGGATGGGCACAATGAGTCGCGCTTCGGGAGAAAAGAGAAACCCTGAATGCTGTTTTGCATGGTAAGAAAGCTCCTTTGTGTTAAGACAAACGCTCGCTGCTTTAGAATGACCTTTCCCAAGGCCCGTACGAAGCTCCAACACCACCCCACGAGTCCACCACAACACGTAAATGATACTACAGAGTATTATTATGATTATCTCTCCTGATTGTCTTCAAGACACATACTAACGTCTGCGTTTATTCTTAAAACAAAATAAAAAACGCTTTGCATCTCCAAGTCTTGTCTTGTTTTTTTGTTTTAACCTGCCAAACTACTCATAAATATTCATAAGCAGTTTTCCATGCTCATTAATATTCATTAGTTACCTTGGGGACGTTCTGAAATTCTGTTGCTTCGAAACAGAATTGGAGACGAATTCGATTTACGATACGAGCAAGAAAAACTACATTTTGCACGTGCGGTAGTGCAAGAGGCGATGTAGCAGTCTCTTAGCTGTAGCTAGCTTTTATTAATGAACTTCAATTTTCCTGAATGATCAATTTACGACATCAGGCAGATGCAATTGTCCACAGTCCGCTTGCCTCACTTAATAAAACTAAGCAGTTGAGGGTTAAGGGTTTTGTTCAAGGAACCGGCAGTAGCACCATGTTGGTGCTGGCATTTGAACTCACAATCTTCTGATCAGTCCACAAAGTCATCTGTTGGAACAGCTCACCAATGGCTACCACTTCCTGTTTACCAGTCACTGTAGTTTGTTTCTCCCTTTGCATACAAGCGAGCCAGAATACCAGTACTCAATATTCCTCCAGCAGAAGTACTCCTTTTACATGTCTAATTGAGCCAGAGTACAAAACTCTTTTCCCCTTCAATGTGCTCAAGTATCAAAAGTAAATGCACTGACTTATGAGAACGCTATATCACTGGTGAAGTGTAGTGTTCCATTCTCCTGCACATGAGACCTTTCTAAGGAGAGTTTTCTGCAGTTTTAGATACACAGTGAGAGAACCCTTATTCCACACGCACATGTCACATGTCACCAGTCACCACATGTCACATATGTGCCACAGGAATGGAGTCAAAAGTTACATATTAATTGTTGAAAATGCAGCAAATTCATCAAGTCTAAGTGAAGCCCCCACCCAAAAAAAAATAGAAAATACTCTGATGAAGTGAAGCTACCTGAAAAAACATTCCCAAGTACAAAAACAAAGTTAAAATCCTTCACCGGCATACAGAACGAAAGAGTTTTGGCCAGAACTGAACTGAGGAAGTCGCTTGAGTTAAAAAAAAAAAAAATCCCAAAAATGCAGGAAAACCCTATTTCTATCCCTCGAAATAGCTGTGGTGTGTTACAGCGCGTTCTATTTTCTCCCCGCATGACACGATTCGTAAAAAACGCCGAATAATTAGCACGAGTCGAGTCTGGCATTAAAGACACAAGCGAACGCTCTGGCGCCGATTTGGATTCGCGGAGAGCGACCTGCGGTGTCTTCTGAATTAAAAACAAAACTGATCTGGCATCCGACTGATGCTTGCTGTTTTAGAAGTCACACTTCTGCTGAGGAAAAAAAACAAAAACAAAGAAGCAGTCCTTCCAAGAATCTCTAGGAATCCTATCAGCCGTGGCCTTGCAGGAAGTGTGTGTGTGTGTGTGTGTGTGTGTGTGTGTGTGTGTGTTGTGTTTTCAGGGAAGGAAGGACTTCCTGGCTAAACGTAGTCGCTTTTTCCTCCCGAGAGAACCAGAATGACCCTACGACAATTACTAAGACAACAGAGAAGCTGAAAGAAGTCCTTAAGAGACCTTTTTCTTTTTGTCGACACTCTCCTTCAAACAGGCCAGAGAAAGAGAGCAAAAAGAAAGAGAAAGAGCAAAAGAAAGACAGAGAGAGCACAATATGGTGTTGAGCCCTTCACTCTCTCCCAGTCCAGACCAGAGGGACCGTCCACTCTGTCAACAACCGGATGTTTACTGCTAAGTGTCCCCCAGAGAGAAAAAAAAGCTAGCGCTAGTCCGCTATGGTATTTATCCAGCGTGCAGCTCGTGTCATTTTCAGGCTCCATGCATAATGCAGATGGAACGGAGTAAGTCAAGAACGACACGAACATCGTGTGCCAACAAGCAGATGTGAAGGGATGTGTTAAATGGGCGGGAAAATCCTGTACGTGTGAAACGCTGTCTGCAGTGAATTTCCCACAGCAAGTTTGTGCGTGTATTGATAAACGTCAATCACGTAATAAAAGCGGTAGCTCAGTGGTTAAAGATCAGCAGACTGCGAACATCCAACAAGATCCAATCCTTACGCTCGCCCGTTTCTCCTGCTTCCAACATCAACTTTGAGAACAAAATGTTCACTTGCTGCCTAATAAATAAATCCCACCCACTAACAAATGCCATGATGAAGAGATCCTCAGTGTTCCTCACCTTATCGCTTATAATGTTACAATGCCATAAACTTCTAGATGAGCTTCAGAAACATTCGAATACGACTAAAAATTTCGGAATATTTCTGTGTCAGAAAATATTTAATGTTGATTTTAGTCTACGCAGGTCCTAAACTTTTGAGCCAAACTTTGGTCAGTATCAAGCTAGCTATCTAACATGAACAAAAGAATTGGGACGCCTGACTTTTCCAGCCTCCCAAACCTGTTCCAGCATGGCAATGCCCATATGCACAAAGCTAGCTCCATAAATATATGGTGTACATGAGATGGAATGGAAGATCTTCTGCTATAGAGCTCTGAGCTCAACCCTATTGAACACTCGGGGGTGAATTAGACCACTGAATCTCACAAATCTCCACAGAATCCAGTGGAACATCTACCCAGAAGAGTGGAGGTTATTTTAACAGGAAAAGGGGACAAAATATAGAATGCAAAAAGCACATAGCACCCTTTAGATCAGTTCTCCACAAACGTCGTCCATAAAAAAGATCTAAATCCTGTTGAAAAACTTGTGGAAAAGCTTGTGGAAAACCAGTTTCTAGAATCTAGTTCACACACACACACACACACACACACACACACACACACACGGATGATGGCTTGCTGTGGATGATATTTTACAGACCTACCTCAAAGTTATACTCTCTGCTGTCTCCTGCCTGCAAGACCTCCTTCAGTTTGATCTTCTCAATGTGCACCACTGCAACATTGGCACATCCTAAGAGACAGTTAACAGTTAAAGCGTTAAAAAAAAAAAAAAAAAAACACCTCATACCAACGATGTTGCTGAAATGTGTATCGTGATATCATTGATCACGATATTATCGCATTGATATATCGTCCAGCCCTACAGGCCAAACACAGTACCTTGGCTTGGAGGCATGTTGTTGAGGTGCTGGATCGGACATGATGGCCATGTTCTTGCTTCAGCGTGTGGACAGAGCTGCTCCGGCCGAGAAAACTGGCTCTGCTAAAGCAAAGGAGAGCAACGCTGAGTATATGAACTCCATATACAACAATTTGGTAACATTCCCTTGAAAAATTAAATTAAATGCTTATAATTATAAATATGATCTTTTGACAAGATGCTCAAATTTTTTATGTGACATACGAATCTTTTAATATATTTAGCACTTTATTCCTGCATTCATTTCTATTACACCATTTATAAAAAAATTTAAAAATAAAAAAAAAAGGAGTACATTTATTCATTTAATACCACCAACAATCACTGGGTGGCTTCAGTAACTGGCCAAGAACACAGAGGCTCACATCCAGAGGCATTTGCTCTCTTTGGCCTCGGTGGTTTATTCACCATGTCATGGCAAATTGAACCTGACAGCCGCATCAGCTAGAGGTCAGCATGAAGGACAGGACATCCACAGCGCTGTTTAAACTCCGGGTAAGCCGTAAAAAAGAGAGCGATACGGAAGATCTAGCATTCAAAAGGGACTCTGGTGAACGGTAATCCGACATAGTCTTTTAAACTCAAATGAAATTATACATGAATATATATTTGGTCAACTTTAAAACCTCACACAATGACAACAGTCACGGCGATGGCAAAAAATATAGTCTATAGTTGTTTTTGCAGGTTTTAACTCTCATTCAGCTATTATTATATTCGCTTTTATCCAAATTGATTTACTATTGATTTAATCTTAATAAACTGATGAGTGCTGTTTTCGAACAGTGCTGCAATTCACAGGCTTCAACTGCCAGTGAGGAACTTAATCTGGAGACTCCTCGTATAAAAAAAACAACAACTAAACATCCCGTGCACAAACATACAGCCGGGTCCCTTTAAGGCAACATAATACTGATACCATAATAGGGCTATTCAGCTGAGACGGCCTGTTTCTCTGATCAAAAGCAGGCAAGAAGAATGAAAGGCATCAGTGACTGCCATCTCGAGCAGTCATTACAGCAATGTTCTCAAAACCCCCATTAAATCAAATACAAGTGCACGGTCCCTAGCCTAGTTATCTCAGAATGCCTGAAAGGCTATTAAACTTGGTGCTATTCAGCGAGGCTCCGCTCGTACAATCTTATTAGCTCGAAATCTGCTGACCTGCACTTCCTGCCCTCTAAACTCAGGTGAGTCACGTAGACCGATCCGGCCAATAAGAAGCCGTGCGCTTATCAGGGCTACACCCAGCAAGCGAGAGATCGGACCACGTGCCCGTTGAGAAGCTGTCAGTCATGTGAAAATTCCTGTCAGTCATCTCAAAGGGTTAATGAAAACAACCGTGTACAATCTAACTCTGGTTACAGTTAGACCAGGTCCTTTCCTGGCCTTTCCTGGTTTTTCCGTCTGTGATGGATGAAGTTTTTGACGTCAAAGACCGAAACCAAAACGAGCAAGTGCTGTCCGATTTGGCTAGTCAAATCAAAGTCTGTGTCTGTGTCCAGAATGTAGACGAATGAGATTTCGTGTTAAAAGAAAATGATTTCGAGAAACCGTGCGTCTGTTTAACACAAATTCAATGAACATAAATGACATCATAGCGTGAATCTGATCAAATTTGTAGCTTTACCAGGAAGCTGATCTGATTCCTATACTCTGTATATATAATCAAAAACACCTAAACGATCTTATAATCTTAACGCTTTTGACATTTATTTCTATACGCTGTTTATTCTTATCGGATTTTCCGATATATAAATAAGTTTCGGATTTCGAAACATCCAGAGCCAAAACCAAAATCCGTCAACCAAATCAGTCAGAATAGTCTTTAGATCAGCCTAAACACTGCACAGCGATGCATTACGATGGTGTTTCTCTGCTCTCACTCGCCTTAACTTCAGAAAGACTTAGATAACGAACTGACGAGTAAAGCTGGGTGTGTTAGAGTGGTACAAAGTACTAAAACAGGCAGTGAGGGTGACACAGGCAGCTCGATTGGGGGAACTCTGTATTAATTATTCACAAGGGGTCTTAAAGCTGCCTAAATTTGGAGCCTGGAAATCTTTTAACGCCTGGTCCAGGATCGGTATCTAAGGTATTCCGCAATAAATGCAAGCCACATATATATATATATACATACACACACACACACAATATATTGCCAATAGTATTAGGTCACCGGGTATGTGGTTTTTGAGCATCACATTCCACGTTTAGTCCCAATTTGCTCTTATAATTCCCTCCACTTTTCTGGGAAGATGTTTCACTAGATTTTGGAGTGTGTTTATGGAAATGTGTGTTTATCAGCCACAAGGGTGTTACGAAAGGCAGGTACTGATGAAGGTGAGACCTGGGGTGCGGTCAGCGTTCACATTCATCCCAAAGGTGTTCAGTAGGGATGAGATCAGAGCTCTATAGTAGCAAGATCTTCCTCTCCAATGCATGTAAACCAGATCTTCAAGGAGCTCACTTTGTGCACAGGGGCATCGCCATGCTGGAACAGGTTTGGGTTTCAAAGTTCAAGTGCATGCAATATTTTATAATAGCGCATAAAAACGTCTTGTACAATTGTGTGCCTTCAGCTTTGGAGTAACAGATTGGAAAGGAACCACATATGGCAGGAAGGGTCAGGTGTCCCAATACATTTGGCAATTTAGTGTATATATGATGTATAAAATTCAGGTTCGGTCTGTAATCATTGAAGCTGTAGTACGACCTGGGTCAGGTTTCATTTTCAACTCGTCTTGAAATTGCAATAAGCCTCGCCTGTCTGTGCTGTTTATTGGTATATTACAACCTTTATGGTTGTATATCAATATTTAAGTATTATTGCTGATGTTGGATTGTTCATTCAATATCATAACACACAATGCACAAGATAAACAGATATAGAAGCTTGAATAAAGTATGCAGTGGAAATGCATGCTGTATTCAGAAGAACGAGTCGTCTCGAAGAGTGATTCGTTCATTTTCTACTGGACGCGCACGAGCAAAGCTTCGCGAAATCTCAGTAGGTTGTGTACAGGAAACAGAATTGAGTAGGTCGTCATGAGTCCTCTGGTCCGAGTCGTTCGTTCTATTGTCATGTGACTCCCATATATGCAGTTATAGACACACATTGGAACTGTAGTCAAACTTTGTAGTCAAATCCTGGGACAACGTCTAGACTATTATTATTCTGTTTTAGACGTGTCAGTATGATATTGAACGACGATAAACAACCAGTAATCAGCCAGTAATCAGTAATAACGTCTGGCCGTGACGTCAGAGGGGAAATACAGGAGAAGAATCAGTAAAAAAAAAAGTGAAAGATCTCTGGGTATAAATGTGTGCAAAGTTTTATGTCAGGTCACTGTTACCAGGGTTTGGGTCGCGCATGCGCAGTGGCTCAGGCTCCTCTCCTCCAGCAGGGCTTCCACCCGGTCCAGCTGCGCCCGCACGACCTCCCTCTGGTGGAAGGTGAACGCCGGGTGCAGCGACGCCATGGCGAAAAGTAACGCCAGCTGCTCCAGCGTCGCCGGTCCCGGTCCGGGCTGCGGCACATTGAGGCAGTTGATGCGGCTCAGCGTGCCGTAGAGGACCGCGGCGCACTCGAGATTCTTTGAGCCGAGCAGCGAGAGGCAGACGAGCAGGCGCGAGAGCACGACTGGGTCGCGGACGTCGGCGAGCAGTCGCAGCTCGGCGGCGCTGTTGGCGCGCGCCTCGAAATCGCGTAGGACGTGGAAGTCCTTCCGCGCGAGGTCCTCGAGGCACGAGCCGAGGAATCGCAGCTCGAGCGGCTGACACATGTGGAGCAGACCGCACATGAACTCCACGCGCTTGGCCGGGCTGAGCCGCAATCCGAACCACTCGAACACCGCCTCCTTGTCGAGCTGCCGCGGTGTGCGCGCCGCTCCGTCCTTCGGCGACGCGTTGAACGCGATGTAGCCCCGCTCGCCGCCCCCTCCGCCGCTGCTGCTGCTGTTGGTCGTTGTGGTGGCGGTGCTGTTTTCCCGTCGTCGCTCACCGTCGGCCGCGTCGTTGTCTCCCTCCGCCGCTGGCAGCCTCATCTTCATCATTATCAACTACCGTTGAACGCGCATCGGTAACCGAGATCGCCTCCCGACCAATTCTTATACATTCGCTTTACAGAATTGGGGACGGATTTTCCAACCGGAATCCTTTTCCTGCTGGTTTTCTCCCCCTCCCCTGATTCAGTGTGGTCACTTCTCCGGATTACTCGCTCGCCGAGCCTCTGTGTCAATCAAACCTCAGACTCCTCCCACTTTCTCCTCAACTCCTCCTTCTCTCCAGCAACTTCTGGGTCCTAAAATCGCCGCTTTCATACTGACTCATACAATATTTTCCCTTTTCCTTTGATCCTTTTGACGTAATAATAATAATAATAATAATAATAATAATAAAAAACATTGAGCAAGGCTGCGGTTGCTAGGCAACTGGCCAATATGGCCGACAAGCCATAAAAAGCAGCTATTGACTCAAGCTAGTTTAGATCCCTAACCACTGGCATTATGGCATTGGCATCTGCAACCATTAACCAATGCTTAACCATTTTACAGCACAGAGAAATTCTCTCTTTTGCATATTCCAGTGATGTCAGGAAGCTGGGGACAGAGTGCCTATCTATCTATCTATCTATCTATCTATCTATCTATCTATCTATCTATCTATCTATCTATCTATCTGTCTGTCTGTCTGTCTGTCTGTCTGTCTGTCTGTCTGTCTGTCTGTCTGTCTGTCTGTCTGTCTGTCTGTCCTTTCTTTTTTAGTCTTTCTTTTCCTTTTTTCTTGTCTTTTTTGCTTTGTTATTTCCCCCCTTCCTTTCTTTCTTTCTTTCTTTCTTTCTTTCTTTCTTTCTTTCTTTCTTTCTTTCTTTCTTTCTTTCTAAAGACTGTTGACGTCATACAACTCATTTACACTGTAATTACACTTAACATCAAAGGCCAACACAATTACCATATCATTTCCTATGTTAATTTAAAAAAAATTGATATTGAACAAACATAAATATAGCCTACATACATTTTGTGACATTAGTGTAACATGTAATAACCTGCATATTATATATTTTTATATATTGTTTTGACAAATGAATAAAAGAATAAACAGAATCTTTATTTAGAACGATTAGATTGATTGTTTTTTTTTATTGTTATATATTCATAAAGAAAGAAGGTGGAATTCTTTAAAGTGCTAAAACACTTCAGGATGTGCTGTTCCTGAGAACTAATCAACATCAGGAGGGTAAAAGGAGCTGCGTTGCTCTGGTTGACGCTGCACTACAAACATGTCTTTATGTTCAGTTCATTTATTATTTACACAGAAAGTCAATATATTTATATATTGTATATTATATATAGTTAATTTATATTATTATAATTAAGAAATATACAATACATATTAATATACATAAGACACAACATAAGAACCTGAATTATCAAACATTTTACACATAATAACTGAATTCAACTCAACTCAAGCTTTATTGTCATTCTTCCAAATACACAGCATGCAAAAGAACTAAATGTCCTTACTACAGACCAAAGCAGTGAACAGTAAGATTAAACATTAGACCTAAATTAAGACTAAACAAAGCGGAGTAAGGTGCGATAAATATAAGGTAAATGTGATAAATAAGGTTAATATGTACGTGTAAAGTGTAAAGTCAGTGTACAGTCAGAGGTGACTGTGTTCACATGTGTGCAATATCCAATGAGCATATTTGAGCAGAATGAGCAGATGTATATAGTGAACAGTTAAAGTCCAGGAGTACAGATGTCTGTAGATGTGCTACAGTGTCCAGTGTGCATTTACGATACACAGTAAAGTGGTTGTGTGCGAGTGTGTGTTAATGTCCATGTAGTGAAGATTAATGTCCATAGTGCACAGTTACGGATGAGTAATCGAGGTGATGGGTGGGAGTTTAGGGCTCTGACAGTTCGGGGGGGGGGAAAGCTGTTGCAGAACCTTGTAGTGCGGGTCCTGATGCTTTTGAAACACATGCCTGATGGCAGGGTGTTGAACAGACTGTGGGAGGGGTGAAAGGGATTCTTCACAATGGTTGAGGTGCTGCATACACAGCATGTTTCGAAGATGTTTTTGAAAGATATGGCTTTGCAGTTTCCAAACCATATAGTGATGCAGCTGGCCAGATCGCTCTCCATAGTTTCTCTGTAGAAAGTGGTAAAGATGGGTGGTGGGAGGCTGGCTCTCTTCAAACTCCTCAGGAAGTGAAGACGTTGTTGGGCCTTCTTTACTGTGGAGTTGGTGTTGATGTTTATACTTGTATTATGTCTCTACTTTTATATATATATATATATATATATATATATATATATATATATATATATATATATATATATATATATATATATATAATATTACTTTACACCAAGAAACTTGGTACTACTGACTCCCTCCTGACCCCCTTTCCTGAAGTCTACAACAACCTCCTTTGTTTTGTCTATGTTGTCACCATTCTCTGTATGGTGTTTCATTGTCGTTGCTGATGAGGCCTATTACTGTCGTGTCATCAGCAAACTTGACGATGAGATTGGATTCCGACTTCACCCTGCAGTCGCAGCTGATCAGCATGAACAGCAGTGGGCTGAGCACACAGCCTTAGGGGGCACCTGTGCTCAGTGTACCTGATGTTCTGCTGATGATGCGCACTCACTGTGGTCTCTCTGTCAGGTCAAGAATCCAGTTGCAAAGTGGAGTGTTGAGTCCAGTGTTGAGAGTTTCCTCAACAGTTGCTGGGCGGTTATTGTTTTGAATGCTAAACTGAAGTAAAAAAAAAAAACAACAACAACGATGTGACATGTTCTTTGTGTCCAGATGTGAAAGAACAGAGTGCAGGGTGAAGATGACAGCGGTAGAGCGGTTAGAACGGTATGCAAATTGGAGCGGGTCCAGTGAGGTGGGCAGAGCAGAGAGAATGTGCCTCTTGTCTAGACTCTCAAAGCACTTATTAGAAATAAGCACACTAAGAAAAAATATTTTAAAATATTGGCACGCATATTTACATTGACATATTAATATATGATATAGTTAGATTTATCTTATTTTAATATAATAATATAAAACACATTCTATATTCATGTATATAAAAAAAACAACATAACCTGAATGATCAAAAATGTATATAAAAAATGGTGACAAAAAACGCACAATACAAAGTATTAATTAATATATCATATATATTTAAATTTATCTTATAATAAATCTAAATATAACGATGTAAACTACATTTATATTCATATATAAAAAACCACAACATGAGAGCTTGAACTAACAAAAATGAACAAATAAATAAAAAGGGAAAAACAGAAAAACGTGAAAGCACTGCACTTCCCAAAAATGTAAAAAAAAATAATATATAAAACAAAAAAACAAGTCAAAAATTCTTTACAAAGAAATAAAGAATCAAATATTATATATATATATTTTTTTTATACTATTTTTTTATTATACTGAAATAAAGGCGGAACCTTTAAACGAACTGCAAGTTGAACCCGAATGGATTTATTAACACACAAAAATACAGCGGAAAATTGGGAGAAAAACAAAAACAAACCAGAAAGTTTTAGTAAAAGCTGCACAAATAAACCTATTAACATTTTCCAAATCGAAATATGCGTGAACCTAAAATGCGGTTGTCCACCGGGACGTTTTTATAGAATATAAATGATAGAAAGCGACTCGGTTGGATTTTCTGAAACACAGGAAGTGGGAGCGTCTTAGGGAGATGCAGGAATGGCTGCACAAACAGACTTTTTAACGTATCCATGCAAAACCGAACCAGCAGATGTGTGCATCGGGACAGAGCTTGGGATTAAGAAGGAAAATGGGGATGACAGTCCATCATCGAGTGAGGAGCCGAGTGCCAGCAGTGCCGGTATGATGGACTGGGAGGTGGCGTTCGCTGATGGAGCAAAGCTTTGTACAGAGAGCGCTGAAAGATCCGGGGTTTCTCCGGCACACGGGGACGTGGTTAGGGATTTGTCCAGCATGGATGAGTCCCCTGTCCAGCCCATACTGCAGAGTTTTCCGGTGTCGGTTATAGCAGGAAAGCCGCGCAGGTTCACATCTCATTGGTACAGCAAGTACGGGACCTGGCTGGAGTACAGCGTGGAGAAGGACGCCGTGTTCTGCAAAGTGTGCAGGCATTTCGGGATCAACCTGATCGCTGATAAGTTCACCCGCGGGTTTAGGAACTGGAAGCGCACCCACCAGGCTTGTGCCAAACACGAGCTGAGCAAAGCTCACAACACGGCGTTGTGCAAGTTCACAAACTACAGAGAATCCCAGCTAACCAGCCGTGAAGCTCTGGTCAATCACTTGGACACTCATTCCAACCTGAGTCCCGGACAAAACAACCGGGATCACATCAAAGTCATCCTGGACGTCGTCATGTTCTGTGTCCGCCAACACATTGCACCGAACGCGCCTAAAGAAAACGACCTGACCAACTTCCACGAACTGTTCCAGCTCCTGTCTAAGTACGACCCGAAAATTCAAAGCCGATGCGATACCGTTCCTATGAAGAAGAATTCGATCCCGGGCGGGTCGGATATCCAGAACGACCTGATCGACGCTGCGGCCTCGCTGCTGCTTCGACAAATCAAGCAGGAGTTACACACCACCAAGAACACCTACTATGCTATTCTAGCTGACGAGTGTTCGGACCGGTCCGAGCGGCAACTCGTGGCGGTGTGTCTCCGATATCTGTGCGATGATTCCATCCGGGAAAGAGTGGTCGGTTTTGTGGATACCGGTGACACGGGAGCTGACGGGATCGCATTGAAAATCTTGCAAATCTTAGAACCTTTTGAGTTGGATCCCGGGTTGTGTGTGGGTTTCGGGTTTGACGGGACGCCCGTCATGTCAGGTGTGCAGAGCGCGCTGAAGAGCACGTTTTTACACGCGCTGGGCGTGCATTGCCACGCGCATCGCTTGAATGGGGTGCTCTGCAAAGCCGCAAAAGCATGTCCAGACTTCAGGACGTTTTTCGAAACCGTCAAGGCGCTGCGTTCGTTTTTGACGCACGGTGCGCACACAAAGGCTCGATTTCTCCAGATTCAGAAAGAGATGCATCCCAGTCGTCCCATTTTTGAACTCGACTGCGGCGCACCTCAGACTCACCTGAGCTTCGTGAGCGATATGTTTCATTTGTTCGATGTTGTTTTGGAACTGCTGAGCGAGTTTGCTGAAAGCGGAGGGCAGGCCGGACTTGAGGCGCAGTCGCTGCTTCAGCAGGTTCAAACCAAGAAGTTCACTTTCCTCCTGGTGGCATCTTGCAAACTGTCCCACGCGTCCGACTACGCCAGCAAGGCCCTGCGGAACGAGACCTTACAGCTTACCGAATGCATCGAGTCCATCGAGTGCCTGAAGCAGAATCTTGCTGATTTGCGCCACAGTGGATTCGACCGGATCTGGGCGGTGTCGGACGAGCTGACGGAACGAAACCAGATCGAAAACTGGGACGTTACGTTTTCCCGCAAACGGAAACTCCCAAGTTGTGACGATTCTGCCGTATCCGCATCCTTGCAGAGATCCTCAAGAGTGCGCTGCGCCGATGATCTTCGCGTCCTCTGGTATCAGATACTCGACTCCCAGATAAAGGAACTGGACGGCAGGTTTCACCAAGACTTCTACCGCCTCATGAAAGCTGCAGCTGCGCTCTGCTCTCATGGCGCGAGCGACCTCACCGAAACCGTCTGCGCCGTCGGCAAATCTTTCGGCGTCGAAGTCTCGGATGCCGAGCTGTCCGATTTTTCTCGGATTTCACGTAAATCAGTAGGTTCCCTAATAGAGGTTTTTGACACTTGCAGTGAGGAAAACTTTCCCAACTCACGCCTCTTGATTCAAATCCTGCTGACTCTGCCAATCGCAGCTTGCACGGAAGGAAGGATTTGTTCGAGCCTGAATAAACTGAAGACCGCGAGTCGGAGCACGATGCTGACGGCCCAGCTGAATCCTCTGAGCCTCCTGTCGTTCGAAAAAGACTTGACCGACAATTTGGACTACGACGAGATTATCGATATATTTTATTTCATTAAGTTTATAAAGCCTTTCATTTCACAGGGCAAGAAAGTGGAATGTGTGAACCAGCCACCGATAACGTGGAAGCCGATCATTCCTGTTCGATCTGATTTGCAACGATTCGCTCCTCACTGACTGATTGTTCAACGTGTGCTGCTACAATGCTCGCTTCCTATTGGACATGGAATATCTCAGCCGACCAATGGCAACCAGACCTAATAATATGACCAGTGAGCATTGTGTAAGCTAATGTGTTCCTAATAAAGTGGCACTTGTGTATATGTCTGGTTCTTCCACCCTTTTTTTTTTTTTTTTAAATATACATTTGTGAGAAGTGGGTGGAGCTAAAGGTCAATCAGAACACCATGATTGTGACAAAATCATCTACTGTCGCTGTGTCATTTTTCCATTTCAAATTAATGAAAAGTAAACATGTAGTGTATATTATATATATATATATATATATATGTATATGTGTATGTGTATATATATATATATATATATATATATATATATATATATATATATATATATATATAT
Organism: Silurus aristotelis; assembly: GCF_946808225.1. NCBI lineage: Eukaryota > Metazoa > Chordata > Actinopteri > Siluriformes > Siluridae > Silurus > Silurus aristotelis. Next base: position 3,063,616 of record NC_139595.1, on the reverse strand, counting down.
ATATATATATATACTTTTTTTTTTTTTTTTAGTGTATACTGTTTACATCTCTGTGTGTGTGTGTATATCAGCGTTTTTCTTCTCACATGCAAAGCTTTGCATCTGGGAAGATGTTCCTCTAGATTTTGTGGAGATTTGAGCTCATTCAGCTTCAAGGCCATAAGTAAAGTCAGGCGCTGATGTAGGTGAGGATGAGGAGGCCGTGAGGTGCAGGAGATCTACAAGCTTCCAACTCATGTAAAAGCAGGAATGCGTTATGTTTACATCGTTTTTTCCACTAGGGGGGGATAAAGCATCACATCTGGACTTGAAATTTGCCAGTGAATCTTGAACCATGGGTTCATATACTTAAAGGGGTCTTGGAGAACCCCATTTAACTAGTAGTAAATTTTTTTCTACTTAATCGCACCCACTTTGTTTCTAAGGGAGGCTGTAAAATCTAATTCAGTGAATGAACCCCTTATAGAAATACTTAAAATTTCATCTTGTAACACCATAATGCCTCGATCTGTACTCAAAAGAAGTGTATTTTTCTTCTACGATTATCCAATCATTTCAAAATGGTTCTTAACTAGTAAAAGATACAAATAGTGGGGACTTCATTCAGGTTGAATATATCATAATGTATATAATGTAAATATGTAAAAGATTTATATATAAATATATATTATAAAAAATATATATAATATTAAAATGTTCAACTTGTTTGACTGAATGATTGACTGATTGATTGATTCATTCATTCATTTTCTCCCGCTTATCCGTAATTCGGGTCGCGGGGGCAGCAGTCTAAGCAGGCCCCCGTCTTCGACTGCTGCCCAATCCTCACAGCACCGTCCCTTATGGGCCCTCCTGCAGGTGGTGAGCCCACGGGAAGGCGGCCCCACGTCACTCCGACGTCACGGACCTTGATATTTCCCTCGTAAGGGACCCCTGGAGCATAGAGGGTTAAGGGCCTTGCTCAAGGGCCCAACAGTGGCAGCCTGGCGATACCAGGGCTTGAACCCCAGACCTTCCAATCGCCAACCCAGCGCCTTAACCGCTGGAGCCACCATTCCCCCCCCCCCCTGATTGATTGATTGATCGATAATTTATTTTAATAACAACGGGTGTCTTCAGACATTCATGAAGCTGAAATGTTGTATAGTTGCTTTTATTTACTTTGGATGTAAAGTTTGTGTTGAAACAGATTTTAAATAGACGACTAGCTATAGGGGTTGTTACTGGTGTGTGTGTGTGTGTGTGAGAGAGAGAGAGAGAGAGAGAGAGAGAGAGAGAGAGAGAGAAAGTCTTTCTGTATATTCTTGTGATTGCTCCTTATATTTACAACATTTAACCATTTGTATATTATCATATGAAGTCTTCATTATGATATTTCATCATCCCACTTTTAAACATTTAAAGCATGGGGGGAATTAGATGTTGAATCTATAATGATCTCCGTTGTTGAGCCGATTTATGAGTTGCTCAGGAGCTCCTGGTTCCACAACTTCAACTGACTGTAGAAAGAATATTACTCATAATCACACACTCATGATATTTCTCACTCTATGGCGTTTGTAATGTTTTAATGGTTTATAATGACACTCTTGGTGCCACCCAAATGAGGATGGGTTCCCCTTTTGAGTCTGGTTCCTTTCAAGGTCTCTTCCTCGTACCATCTAAGGGAGTTTTTCCTCGCCACAGTCGCCCCCAGGCTGTTAATCAGCAATAAATACAGAAATTTAAATATAAGTGAATTTTATTATGTAATTCTTTCATTCTGTAAAGCAGCTTTGAGACAATGTCCATTGTGAAAAGTGCTATAGAAATAAACTTGATTTCAATTGAAAACTTGTGTCTAAAAATCCCACCTGCCTCACTACAAAACTGAAACGCAGATTGCATTAGGGGTACTTAACAACCCCCTAATCGGCATCGAGTTCATACTACAGAGCGAGATACTACTTTCTGGTTTGCGGATTCGGATGTCCAGATCGGTTGCTCTTCTCCTTTTTTGAAGTCGTTATTCTCATTTTGTTGTTAAAAAAAAAAACAATTAAAAAAATGCTTACCAAAATCCGTCTCAAGTCCCGTCACATCTTCTTTCACACAATATAAACTAAAGTATTGGGACTTTCACAGCCATATTTGGTTCTTTCCCAAACTGCATCTTTAGATGCAGCAGTATGCAATTTTCCTTTCGCTTGAACTAGGAGACCTAAATCTGTTTTTTGCAGAAGAGTGGAGGAGGTTGTAAGAGCAAATTGGGACTAAATGTGGAATGTAATGCTCAAAAAGCAGATACCATATCTTATGACCAGGTGTCTTTAGGGCAATATTGTGTATTTATCATCCTGATATTTGTTACGTTCCTCATAATCTAACCGCTTGTGCTTGTTTTTTACTATAGAGGAGCAAACTAAAAAAACATGAAGATGGATTTGGATTGTAATTCAAGATTTTTATTTGTCCCAAACAATTTATACGCAGAATAACTGTAAGTGATTGGTGATGCAGTGAAATTTAAACCTGATCCTGAGCTCAGAACTGCATCAGATAAAAGAGACTATAAAAATAAATGTGATAAAATAGAAGAAATTAAAAGAAGGTATTAGAACATACATTCGTTTATGATGAAGTGGAAAAAAAATAGTGCGAATATATTTAGATGTGCAAAAGGGAAGTACAAAATGTACTATGGTATAAAAAAACTAAACTTGTTAACACTAACAATGATAAAGTAAAGTGCATCAACTGTTAATTAATATTGACAGTTAAATACAGGGGCTTGGGGCTGCAAATGGCATGAAAACTTAGTTTTTACCAGTGAAAATAACTTTAACAATGAAGGAACTATAATGAATGGATATTTATGGTTAACGAAATGAAGACAGGTTCCCTTTTAAATCTGGTTCCTCTCGAGGTTTCCTCCTCATAGCATTTCAGGAAGTTTTTTTTCTTGCAACTGTCGCCACTGGCTCACTCACTAGGGATAAACTTATAGAGACTAATTTATGATGCTGAAATTTATATTCACAATCTATTTATCTCTGTAAAGCTGCTTTGGGACAATATCCAGTGTTAAAAGTGCTACTGAAGTTAAATTTATTTGATTAAAATCTTTGTATGGGTTCTGTATAGAGCCCTAAAACGAAGGATTTTCCTTTTCCAAATTTGGCTTGGAAACTCACAAAATAACTAGAACTCGAGTATGGATTCAAGCGGCAGTTTAATAATTCAATCATTCAACCAAAAAAGACTTGTTGCCTCTTATATTACATTAATTCCTGGTGTTTTTTTTTAATCAAAACTATCTTTCGATTCAAACGTTTAGAGACTAATTTATGATATAAAAATGTATATTCACAATCTATATATCTGCTTTGGGACAATGTCCATTGTTAAAAGTAGTATAGAAATTTTATTGAATTGAGATTGATTCATTGGATTTCAAATGAATTGAAAATTAATCTGAATTGTTGGTTTTCTGCACAGAACCTTAAAATGAAGGATTTCCTTTTTCTGAAAGGTTTCAAGTGAAACAATGGGTGTGAGAAGCGATCATTCTACCAGCTTATTTTTAGGGCTGTGAGGAAACCTGAGAACCCAGGGGAAACCCATGTGATTATGGCCTGGAAACTCTAAAAAGACTAGAACCTAGGCTGAGGATTGAAGCATGGATTCTAGCAGCAGTTCAAGAATTCAACTGCTCGCCAAAAATTATATACAGTAAATACACACAATGATATTTTATTGATTTTATTAATCAAAATGGTCTAATCTCGTCTTTGACTAAATGTTTCTGGTTAAAAATCCAATCAAATCAAGTGACCAATCGAACCACCTAATAACTTTACAAACTATAAAAAAAAGCGGCTTGTGATTTCCGCCACTGGAACACGAATTTAGAAAATCACAGACCCTCTGCGGTCCCTGGACCCCATGTTTCCCCAAACGACTCGTCTCCATCCGTCTCAGCTTCCTGAGGCTACCTGAACATATTAGGGTTTGTTTACACCACCAGTAAGCCCACCTTTGATTAAAAATAGCTGTGCTAATATAACAGTGTTTGAAAAGAGGATTCGAGTGCAGGTCTGTGGATGTGTAAATAAACATACCGGCGACTGTTTTAAATAGCGCTTCTTTTTTTTTTCCCGCCGCTTCGAGAAGCCCACCTCGTCTCCCGCTTCGTGGTTTACGCTGACTGTTTTATCCCAATCCATGCTGTCTGCAACTTCTCCTGTAAACATACCTTCTCGTTCCCCTCCTGGCTGAGTGCATGGCAGCGGTTATTACTTTTTTGACGCTTGCCTTGTGTAAATGGAAGCCGAACATCTGTGTTAATGTATTTAAGCCTAAACTTGGGCAAATATTTTGTCCAACTGCATGTCCAGGAGAAGAACAAGAGCATTGTAAAAGTAAAAGCCCCCCGAATCTTGATTCTGCTGCACCAAATAATTAAACGGTGTTGGTTTTGCTATTTGTGTCTTAAAAGCGTGTAGCCATTTACGTTTGCTTTGAAGGTGGTTTTTGTGGAGGGGCTGAACATACACTCCTCCCTTCCCTCGTTCTCTGCCTCGCTCTCTCGTTTGGAGCCCTCTCACCCTCTCATTCAGAGCACTGAGGTTATACGTCACTGTCTGTGTAGCTATAAACACTCTCCTGCACCCCTTGTTCCATCCCACTGCACGTCGACACAGGACTTGTCTTTCTGATGAACACAGCTGGGCTAAGCTTTTATTTACAGTTGTGGGACAACAAGAGGTGAGTAGCTTGTGACTGCTTGTAAGCATGATTTTGACTTAGAAATCATGCAAATGCTTCCCAATGAAACGTCCACCAAGGGACATAAAGGTTATATTAAGCTTAACATGTCAGAGTCTACAATTTTGGTTCTTTTCCTAGGTTGTTGCATCGCTAAACAGGTGTACTGAGGTCCTGCAGAAAGCCAAATTAGGTGCTGTCTATCTGGAACTCCTTTACAGATAACGCTTTACATGTAGGGATTTGTCCCAGTTTAAATTTCCAGATTGATGAATTGAACTTTTAATTCATTTTCAAGAGCAAATACCAATTCATGACATGTGTGTTGTTGTTGTTGTTTTGACAACCAGGAACTCTTTTCCTTTTGCCAGACCCGGTTTTGATTCCCTGTTGACCTATAATGAGGAAACGTTTTTTGGGATCGCTAATTGTCTGTCTATTCCTGAGCCACACCAAAGGACATGATCAGGAGGACAGTCAAGCTGGTTTGTTTGAAACATTTTTGGTTTTTTTAATGCATTTGATAGTAATTACCAAAGTTTGACCATCCTTGATCACCTACTAGAACAATGTCTTTATTAATGCTATGTTTCCTTGTTGGTGAACAAGGATGTAGTTGGACAAGGTCAGTGGTGGACAGTAATTAAACAAATGTGATTTGTTACTGTAATTATTTTCACGTATCTGTACTTTACTGAAGTATTACCATTTGTGGAGACTTTTACTTCAACTTCACTACATTTCAAAGCCAAATATCGTATTTTTCTACTCAACTACATTTTGTTCTGGTGATTTTTTTAAAGTAGTCAAAAAGAAGGTTTTGGGTTCATGATAATTGTTATATATATCAATCAGTGTTTGACTCATTAATATCAATAGATCAGTGAGCTGAGGGTCACATTTGAGTCTTTTCACATAAACTGAGTTGATTAAGTGAAGAGTCTTGTGATATAAATGATAATAGGAACATTATAGATATAATAAATCATAGTACTTTGGATACTGAAGTACATTTGAAGGCAAAGACTTTCGTACTTTTACTCAAGTGAAAGTTTAAAAGGGGCATTTGTATTGGATTATTATTTTATTAAATGTATCTCTACTTTAACACACGTAAATGGTTTGTGTACTTTGTCCACCACTGGTCAAGTTTGGGAAGATCTGCAAAATTTAGTGTGTGATTTGAGTATATGCTTTGCTTAATTTTTTATTTGAAATGATCCTCTTTGGAAAGCTACTGCACTGTACATATACACCTAAGGACAAAGGTTTTCCTGGACTTGCAGGTTGTAGCACGACATCCAACGACTTGGTGTACATTATCGATGGCTCATCAAGTCTCGGGATCGTCGACTTCAACACAGCCAAACGCTGGCTCGTCAACATCACCAGTGGATTTGATGTGAGCTCTCGACACACTCAGGTGGCTGTGGTACAGTACAGTGATACACCACGCCTGGAGATCCCTCTTGGGAAACACCAGGACACTCAAACCCTTCTTAGGGACATTGCTGCAATCTCCTACCTAGGTGGCAAAACCCAGACAGGACGTGCCATAAAGTTTGCCACTGACCACGTGTTTTCCGCTCTGAACCACACCACGAAGACCACCAGAAACCGCATCGCTGTTGTTCTGACGGATGGCAGGTCACAAGACGATGTGGTCGATCCAGCAATAGAGGCCAAAGCACAGAACATTGTCCTGTTTGCTGTGGGTGTGGGAGATGAGATCACCAACGCTGAGCTGGTGTCCATGGCCAACAAGCCTTCTTCCACTTACGTGCTGCATGTAGAGGACTACACCTCCATTGCGAATATAAGGGATGTGATGGAGCAAAAACTCTGTGAGGGTGAGTCAAGTGCCAATTGGTTATTTCTGAGAGACGAACAACTGAGTTGTTTCTGACTTTGAGAATTACTGAGGTCCAACACCATCTAATCATAAGGATGAACTGTTGAAGATAGTTTAGGAAATGATAGTATCCTCCTCGAACACTGTTTACGGGTGTGTATTTGGATGAAGAGGTTGATGAAAGACTGAATGATTTTTAGTTCACGTCCTGTTATGTTGACGCATATCTTCATGCATCACGGCAATTATCTTAACTAAAGTGAATTCATTTCAAATTGTTCTCAATATGAACAAATATTTGTGGACTTCTGTCCATAAGATTCATAGGTGCTTTGCGAACATGTCGTTCCACATTTAGTCTAAATTTACTGTTATAACAAGCTCCACTCTTCTGGGAAGATGTTCCACTAGATTTTGGTGTGTGATTTTGCAGATTTGTGGATTAATTCAATTACAACTAAGGGTGTTAGTAAAGTAAGGTAGAGTGTGGAGGCTTGGGGTGCAGTCCAAGTTATCCGAAAGGGGTGGAAAAGTCTGGAAAAGTCAGGTGTCCCAATTTTTTCTGGGACAAATATACAACTTCTTTGTTTGTCTCATTACTAGAGTCAGTGTGTCCTGTGAGGATCCCTGGTACTGTCAATGGGCAGAAGGGCTTTGACCTGATGAGTATGATGGGGATCGGGGTAGTGGCTCAAAAGGTCCAAGGATCCCTCATATCTGAAGGTGCTTACCTCCTGGACACTCGCTTGAACCTTAGTCGTAGAACTAGGTAATGTATGGTTAATGCAAATGTGTCTATCGAATTCTTTTTTACTTAAACTGACTCATATCTGACACATGCAATTATTTCACAGAGAGATCTTTCCAGAAGGCCTGCCTCCTTCGTATGTGTTCGTGGCCACCCTGCGATTGAAGAACCCAGTTCACCACATTAAGTTTGACCTCTGGCGAGTGCTATCTGAAGCAGGTGTCAGGCAAGTTGCAGTGACCCTGAATGGCCTAGACAAGTCGATCACCTTTACCAGCACCAGCACACTAAAGAAAGAGCAGACCGTCATATTTAATGACCGAGGCATTAAGGTCTGTCAAAGTTAAGAAGAACAATTAAGCACCTGTATTCTTATTTTTTGTGACCTGGTGTGCACTTCAACTTAACTCTTTTGTTCTGTCCGAACCACCAAAGAGACTCTTTGATACAGATTGGCACCAGCTGAAGTTGTTGGTGAGGCCCAAGCGCATCACGTCCTTTCTAGATGACGTGTATGTCGAGGAGCATCTCTTGGATGAAGTTGTCCCCATCTACATCAATGGAAAGACAGAAGTGGGCAAAAAAGTCAACATAGACACCACTGTGCCAGTAGGTCTCTTCAGGAATATTTAATTTATTTAAAATACACCGATCGGGCATAACATTATAATCTTATAACATAATAAAGTGAATAACACTGATTATCTCTGTTAGTGGTTGAATATATTTATTAGGCAGCAACTGAACATTTTGTCCTCAAAGTTCATGTTGGAAGCAGGAAAAATGCGCGAAGCTTAATATTTTGAGCGAGTTTGAAAAATTGAGACGTCTAGACGACTGGGTTGGAGCATCTCCAAAACTGCAGCTCTTGTGAAATGTACCTGGTCTGCAGTGGTCAGAATCTATCAAAAGTGGTCCAAGGAAGGAACAGTGGTGAACCAGCGACAGGGTCATTGATGCACAATACACGTGGGGAGCGAAGACTGGCTCGGGTGGTCCGATCCAACAGACAAGCTCTTGTAGCTCAAACTGCTGAAGAAGTTCATGCTGTTAATGTTTGATTGGTCAGAACTGTTTTGGCAGCAATATTAGGTGTTCAGGTGGTCATGCCAGATTGGTGGTCATAACGGTTGTATGTGATAGGCTATAGACCAAATTGACTATTAAATGTTAACAATCATCAGTCGACTGATGGTTTGTTTTGACTGGTTAATAATATGCTAAATGGTTAAACCAGGGGTTCTAAGCTTCAGACGTAGGGACCTTTTGCCATGGGGGAACAGATTTTCTCATACAGCTAAATATGGATAGAAGATCCTGTGCTTTTAACAAAGCAAGAAATATGATAGCCAAGTTAACAGTATCTTAGCCCCATTAGATACTTAGCTACGCTTTTCTCCTTTTCAGCTCATCTTGCAGAAGCTGCGGCTCTACTGTGACCCTCTACAGAGCATGCGAGAGACAGCGTGTGAGATCTTCTCTGTGGTAAGTCCATGCTCACTGTTTACCTACAGCGTTTGTCACCTACAATTTTCTTTCGCTTTCTTACGTCTTTTTATGTCTTTTTACAGGAGGATGACAGGGTGAGTTTTTAGTCCATGTATATATGAAATATATATATATATATATATATATATATATATATACAGTGAGGAAAATAAGTATTTGAACACCCTGCTATTTTGCAAGTTCTCCCACTTAGAAATCATGGAGGGGTCTGAAATTGTTATCGTAGGTGCATGTCCACTGTGAGAGACATAATCTAAAAAAAAAATAAATCCAGAAATCACAATGTATGATTTTTTAACTATTTATTTGTATGATACAGCTGCAAATAAGTATTTGAACACCTGAGAAAGTCAATGTTAATATTTGGTACAGTAGCCTTTGTTTGCAATTACAGAGGTCAAACGTTTCCTGTAGTTTTTCACCAGGTTTGCACACACTGCAGGATTTTGGCCCACTCCTCCACACAGATCTTCTCTAGATCAGTCAGGTTTCTGGCCTGTCGCTGAGAAACACGGAGTTTGAGCTCCCTCCAAAGATTCTCTATTGAGTTTAGGTTTGGAGACTGGCTAGGCCATGCCAGAACCTTGATATGCTTCTTACAGAGCCACTCCTTGGTTATCCTGGCTGTGTGCTTCGGGTCATTGTCATGTTGGAAGACCCAGCCTCGACCCATCTTCAATGCTCTAACTGAGGGAAGGAGGTTGTTCCCCAAAATCTCGCAATACATGGCCCCGGTCATCCTCTCCTTAATACAGTGCAGTCGCCCTGTCCCATGTGCAGAAAAACACCCCCAAAGCATAATGCTACCACCCCCATGCTTCACAGTAGGGATGGTGTTCTTGGGATGGTACTCATCATTCTTCATCCTCCAAACAGGTTTAGTGGAATTATGACCCAAAAGTTCTATTTTGGTCTCATCTGACCACATGACTTTCTCCCATGACTCCTCTGGATCATCCAAATGGTCATTGGCAAACTTAAGACGTGCCTGGACATGTGCTGGTTTAAGCAGGGGAACCGTCTGTGCCATGCATGATTTAAAACCATGACATCTTAGTGTATTACCAACAGTAACCTTGGAAACAGTGGGCCCAGCTCTTTTCAGGTCATTGACCAGCTCCTCCCGTGTAGTTCTGGGCTGATTTCTCACCTTCCTTAGGATCGTTGAGACCCCATGAGGTGAGATCTTGCATGGAGCCCCAGTCCGAGGGAGATTGACATTCATGTTTAGCTTCTTCCATTTTCTAATGATTGCTCCAACAGTGGACCTTTTTTCACCAAGCTGCTTGGCAATTTCCCCGTAGCCCTTTCCAGCCTTGTGGAGGTGTACAATTTTGTCTCTAGTGTCTTTGGACAGCTCTTTGGTCTTGGCCATGTTAGTAGTTGGATTCTTACTGATTGTATGGGGTGGACAGGTGTCTTTATGCAGCTAACGACCTCAAACAGGTGCATCTAATTTAGGATAATAAATGTAGTGGAGGTGGACATTTTAAAGGCAGACTTCAAATTTTTTTCTCACAGTGGACATGCACCTACGATGACAATTTCAGACCCCTCCATGATTTCTAAGTGGGAGAACTTGCAAAATAGCAGGGTGTTCAAATACTTATTTTCCTCACTGTATATATATATATATATATATATATATATATATATATATATATATATATATATATATATATATATATATATATATATATAAAAGGAGTATTTTATATATATTTTTTTCTTTTATTCATTGTCAACACTTTTTAGTGTCCATCTGATCGGTCTCGTCCTGTGGAAGGCTGTGATTGCCCCAGTGGTAAACCCGGCCCACCAGGCCTACCTGGACCAATGGTAAGCCAATGTTTAACCCTTAGCTCAATTCCAGTGGTGTAAAGTATTTGAGAAAATGTACATTGTTACTGTACTCAAGTAATTTGTTGGCTTCTTTTCTAGTTTTACTGATTATCAGAGATATTAAAATAAAAAATAAGAGATAAATAAAAAATATATTTTAAAAATACAATGAGCATTACCAATTACATTTTACACCTCTGTTAAAGATGTCATTAAGGCTCAACACTCCCCTACCAGCATCTGACAACCAAACTTTGAGAACCAGCTCTTGTTGAAGTTAAATATAAATATTGCACCTCTCTGAGAGGTGCATTAAATCAGCTCTGAATATCTAAAATGATTTACTTTAATTTGATTTGTCTACTGATTCTTAATGTTTCTTCAACTTTGTGACATGTGTTTTACTACTTTGTCTTTTCTTCTGACCGACTTGTTTGACCTTTGTCTCATTCTGCCATGTTGAAGAGGCTGTTGTGTTGATCTTGGTTGTATTTGATTGTACAGTGTTTTGATTTGTATTTTAGGAAATAAAAACTCACAAATCAACGCATGTCTTCGTGTTAAGGACTAGTGCATCTTTGAACTTACGTTCGATACGAGTCAAATACTGTTAAAGTACTGTTCAAATGAGATACTTTAAGACTATATCTATACTTTTATTCAAGTAAGATTTTCGGGGGACTCCTTACACCTCTAAAAAATGGATAGATCAATTAAGCTGTGGTTCATTGTATAATTTTTGAAAATCCGGTTTGATGTGAATTTTATTTGTTCTCAACACAGGGATTCAGAGGAGAGAAGGGTCGAGAAGGTCCTCCTGGGCCAGACGGAAAACCTGTGAGTGATTCATTTATTTAACATTTATTACTTTTTGTAGTAGCTGAGAATGTTTTGGGGTTTTCTGAGCAAGGTACTAAGATGACCAAATAAGAGTCAGTCAATGCCATGCAATGTCAAGTCACCATTGTGCCACTAATACTGTTGTAGTAATTTTACTTGCAGTAGACATTAAGTAGAGATCCATTTTAGAATTGTAATACAAGTGGATGGTAGAGAATCAAGCTAATTAAAGTATGGATCCTGCATCACATGGTCTCTCTGTGTTTAGGGAAAGCTGGGAGTGATGGGTCAACCGGGCCAGCCTGGAAGAGATGGCAAGAAAGTGAGTGACGCAATCTAAAAAAGACTATTTATATGATAGGTGAGGCCTACAAAGGCACCCAAAACTCAATACTAATTATAATGTATGAACGCAAGCAAGTAGCTATACTCTAGATATAATAAAATACTGTGTGGTGTCTGTTAGACTTCAGTTATTATAGTGAGCCATCACTACTTTTCCATTTCCAGGGTGAAGCAGGTCAACCAGGACAAAATGGGGAGAGAGGACTAGCTGGTGCCAAAGTAAGCCAATTACGCATTAGAGGCAAATCTACCCATATTCAGAAGACACCTTTGATTATTATAGCTATACTCTATCAATATTTCCATGCTTATGATGTACATCTTATTCCACAGGGCGATATAGGAATCCAAGGGCCACCAGGACAGCCAGGTCCTCCAGGACCAACCGTAAATTTAATCTTAATTCTCAAAAAATCCATCTGATTCAACATGTATACAAATTGAACTTATGTTGGGTATTCGTATGTTCATTGAGATTTGTCTTATTGAATTGGAATTATACAAACAAGAAACATCAGATATTCACTGTAACATTAATAAAGGGCCATTTTTGTAATATTCGCAATATAAAAATGTCAGTTTTGGGCTTTGGTGCTAATTACTGTCATTTTAGCCGTAAGATGTGTTAGATTTATTAATTTATTAGAGATACATTTTTAGCTTTAGCCACTTGCTAGTTCATGTTCTGTGTCAATATTTCACAATTGCCTAGCAACAATACAACTACAGCTTGCTTATTGTGAAAAAGTATGATCTTGAAAACTATAAATCATAAATACAGTACCAGTTGAAGATTTACAACCAATTATCTTTTCTTTTCCAGGGCCCTGGACTCTCTAAATGGAATGATTATGCAGTTGAAGCAAGCAAGGTAAACGTGTACACATCACATCATGGACAAACAGTTCTGACATTTACACTCTCTCTGATATGAGTTTATGACCTTACAGGGAATCCAATGGCAGCAAGGGGAATCAGGACCCCCAGGGCAACCTGGACCACAGGTAATTCATTGTCCACCTGAAAATAATTTTTTAAAAAGGTTCAAAATATGGTTGGTTTTGGTTTTACAGTGTCTACTGTTATTTGGACATTAACCAATTTCACCATCGCTGATATAATTAAAACTGTGCTTTAAGTATGATTTTACCAAGAAAATAACTAAAGTAAAACTATTGTTTTTAGCATGGTTACTATAGTTTAACTGTGATAATAAAATGGCTACAATGATTTACCTGTCATTTTACAAAGATTACTATTATTGTACTTAGATTTTTTTGGCAAAACCATAGTCGAACCTATAATTCAGCTATGGACTTACCAAGAATACTATGGTTTAACTTAGTTTTTTTTAAATAGCTATTTAAGTTAAATTATGTTTTACTATGGCTACTATGGTTTAACTATTTCTTTGAACCAAGAATACTATTCCTTAACTATAGTGTTACCATTCTTAATATAGTCTATCTATAGTTTTGTCAGGACAACTAAGGTTTAACTATAGTTTTTACCAATACTATGCTATAACTATGTTTTTCCATGGCTACTATAGTTTTATTATGGTTTTACCATGGCTACTATGGTTTACCTATAGTTGTACCTATAGTCAACCTAAAGTTTTACCAATACTTATATACTATATATACTATATACTATACAGTTTTACTAAGAATACTATTGTTAAACTATGTTTTACGAAGGATACTATATTTTTACTATTGGTAATATGGTTTACCTATAGTTTCACCAAAACTACTATGGTTTAATTATGGTTTTATGATAGCTACAATGGTTTACCTATGGCTGTAACATTATATGGTTCTTAATAATTATTAAAGCATAGAACACAGACAATTTTTTAAATGTGTATTTATATGTAAATAGGACAGGAGTGCTGTGTTTCAAATATGCCTGTAGACAGAATCTATATTTGTAATGAATCAGAAGGAAACTATTATTAAATAAAACATGTTTTTGATGTAGGGGGAGCCCGGGATGCCTGGAAATGATGGACGTCCAGGCCCAGTTGGACTGAAGGTACAGTAATATTTCTAATCACAGGATGCAAATAGCTTGTTTGCTTCACTATGATTACTATACTCGCTACACTACACACACCTATCCTTTCTGCACTAGAATGGCTAGATTTTGTATTACAAACAAGCAACAGGTTTTCTGACATAATGTGCTTCTTGTAGTTACTGAATGCCACATAGTACGAGTCGCTTCTATGCAGATTTATTTTCGGCTCTTGGTGCATATTTTGCGGCCGTTCCTATTTTTCCTCTGACATTCTTGAGCTGTATGTCGCTGTTAGCCAAGTAAACAAAGAATATCCAATTCCTACAAGGCAAATGATACAGTTGTGTTTGGGTGTAAAAAAAAAAAAAAAGTGCTGCACTTTTGCTTAATGTTTAGCATTAACAGAAGGGTTGGCTGTTCGTTTGCTAAAGTCCGAAAAAAGACTTAAACATCCAAAGATCTTTTTTTTTTTTTTTGCTTGTTTTGAGTAAAAATAAGTGCATCAACTAAGAGTGGCCATCGGAGTAGGCGGGTGTTTTCAGATTATAACAAGCTGGATGTGAATGGCAGCATTTAAGTAGCACATGTGGTGTTGTTCACCCAAATCTATTTTAAACGCGCATCTGTCGCAGCATCTGTGTGGAGGTGAACTCGGTCTGCGTGCGTACCGAAAATTAAGACCCTTCCATTTACTGCCCCATTACGGGTTGCAGACATGCTAGTAATTGGGTTTTTATTAAGGCGCTCACCATCGCTTAATGGTTAATGATTTTTTGATAATTGGATACGGTTCTGTTTCAAAGATGTGACCTTTTCTGCTTTTCTCCACACAAATAAACTCTTTTCACTAGATGAAATAGAAAGGAAAGCTCCGGCTTTTGTTGTGCTAAGCTGAATATTTTTCACAGCAGATTCAAGGTTTTCTTTTGTATTTAGAAATGTTCTGAGCTGCAAGTAACAAGCTCATACCAATAATTTACCACTGACCTGCTTTCAGCAACAACAAAAAAACTGAATAGCTTTCTAATGAGGGATGACTTCATCATATAATCTCAGTCTAAATCCCATTCACTTCTAATGGCACATTTAATGCTAAGTGCATTATAAATGATAAATACTGTAAGCTCACATTTGCCTTACGGATCATGCTGATATCTACTGTATTAATGATATCAACACTGCCTAAATAAGGCGATCCAGATCCAGCTTATTGAGCAAGGATGAAAAAGAAGTAACAAATACTCACATTATGAGAGCTAGTTAGCTAGTTAAGCGCATTCATTGAGACCAGAGATGATAAGTAAAGAAGTACAAATACTTCATTACTGTACTTAAGTAGATTTATTTTTCGGACTTTTTCTTTTTTTAATTTGGTTTCATGATCAATATTTTTTTCTTCTCATTGTGTGCCCGTGTATCATTTCCTGGCTATCGTGCACCACAGACGTCGGCTAGCCTAGGAAGCTAACAACTAGCACGGCAGAAGGCAACAAAAACTAAAACAGAGGGACTCGAGCGATGTAAACATGATTGAGAACAGAGACATTCCTGATCACCTGATCATCTTTTTTCTATATGTTTAGCCTGAATATATTCATTAGATAAGAACATTTTAAATTATATTTGTATTAATATATTAATATAAGGTGAGATCCAGTTACCTGTATGACACAAAAACAGGTAGTAGTAATGGCTACTTTTTTCCTAAGTACAAGTCTGAGCCCAAAGCTTTTTACTTTAACTTGAGTGGAAAAGTGTAGTCAGTAATTCAACTTTTACCATTTTCTTTTTTAAACATAAGTATCTGTACTTCTACTTGAATGAAGGATGTGTGTATTTTGCCATCTGTGATAGAGACTATAGGAAATGGATGCATAAATCATGTTATTCTCCTGAACAAATTAGAAAAAAACATTATGTAATAATGTTTTAGGTAATTGTTATATATACGCTTTATTGCCAAAAGTTGTCCGACACCTGGTCATAAGATCGGTATGTGCTTTCTGAGCATCACATTCCACATTAAGTCCCAATTTGATCTTATAATTCACTCCATTCTTCTGGAAAGATGTTCCACTAGATTTTGGAGTGTGCTTGTGAAGATTTGTAATCATTCAGCCACAAGGGTGTGAGTGAAGTCAGGTACTGATGTAGTAGTGATCAAGATCCAAACCATGTAAAGCATATGTTCATGCAGCTCACTTTGTTCAAAGGTGCATCGTCATGCTGGAACAGGTTTGGGTTTTTCAAGTTCATGTAAATGCAAAATGTTTTGTGTGCCTTCATCTTGGACGCAGTTTCGAGAAGAACCACATATGGCAGGAAATGTTAGGTGTCCCAATACTTTTGCCCATATAGGCTGGAATAAAGGGTACACAAACTTTTAAGCACCATTGACAATAAAATTTTAGGAAGAACCTATCTGAACAGCATTTAACTTGTTTGTTTCTTCAACCAAAAATCTGTTGGTTTTTTTATTCAAATCCCAGACTGTGTAAATGACCTGTTTATGTCAGCCAGGCGAAACCATTTAAAGGCACTTGAATAAACATTGCGCTAGTGGTGAACGCAATGATACGTAAGGAACACTCGGGTGATCTTGTCTTCTGTCCACATCAGTCTCATGTGGCTGTTTCTCCACCCTCTCCACGCACCTTCCCATTTTGGCTTCCACTCTTCGATCCGAAACCCCACCACGTCTCTCCTCCTGGCTTCCCGTCACCATGTTGCAGGCTGCAGCGGGTGATTAGCTAACCGGAGTAGGGTTTGATGTGGCACCGCAGATAAAAGATGCTCGGCCACGGGGCTGGGTTTTTACCGGGGCCCAGCTGGCACGCTCGTCGCTCTGTAATCATGGGGTTCGTGAGCGTATGCTCAAGGCCAGTAAAACCACCCGCCCTGTTCTCAGAAGCTTCCTCATGTGTTTGTATGATCCTGTAACGCATTTGTGGATTGCAACAGGATTTCCTTATGTAAAAAATAAAAATTCCTCACAGAAAATGCATCGAAGGTACGCAGTCTTGTAAAAAGCTGTGTAATTGGTGCTCTGGAGTCTGATCTGAGAGGCAGCGGGTGGTAGAGGGTGCAATTACTCCCTGTTGTGTTTGAGTAGCGTGCTTTGTGTGAGGTCTCCGACTATCAAAGGATTAGGGTTGCTTTTTTTTTTTTTTTTTTTTTTTTTTTTTTTTGCTGCTGCTCATTAACAATCTGCCGTTTTATTAGGTACACACTATAGCGCACTGGTCAAATCAAATCAAATAAAATGTTATTTGTCACATACACATACATACAGGGTACGACATGCAGTGAAATGCTTTTCACGACGGTCCGGCATGAGGGAATAGGATGGGGAGAAAAAAATAAAAACAAAGAAAAAGAAGGCAGATAAATAAAGTATAAAACTATATAAAATATAGGAATATATAGAGAGAGATATATGAAAAATCTCGTGCTAAAAAGAACGTGCTAATCTGATCATGTGCATTACCACGTATCGCAGAAGGAGCTTGACACGTTTTGGAAAAAAAAGACTTCCAGAACAATTCCAGAAGTGTCAGGAACGCTGGGAGCACAGTATTGCTGAGCTGTGTTTTTTTTTTTTTTTTTTTTCGCATTTACCAGTTTCATTCCAAACACTGTTTTTAGCTGATATTTTTAGATTTAGTGTGCCAACATTCTGATTGGTTGTTTGAAGCTGAATAGTAAGCAGGTGCGCAAACTGATTCTGAACACCAGCAACTTTTCCTGCGTTATTCCTGATGCAACGTTAAAACTTAATTCACTGACCAGTGTTGGACTTTGTTGGTTATTCAAAATGTTTCCCAGAAGTAAAAGTATAATCAGATTTTTGCACATTTCCTCAGAATTATTCATTTTTCCCAGGCAGCTCAGCGTTCATCCTATTCACGTGCCACTCGAACACATTTTGGGTACACGTGCAGCCAGGAATACGGATACTATTTTTAATCTCAGGCGATGTATATATAACCACAGACCGTTGTCTCCTAAGGAAGGAGGGTCCTCCTGAAGCCTCCACCAAGGTTTTAGTGTGAATGTGGCTTGTAATTTGGCACTTGGTGAAAAAAATCGTATGAATCGTAGATATTTGCACCACTGGCTGTCATGGGTGTAGCATATTTTAGATCTTAATAACAGGTTGCCTCAAAGTTCCTACTCGCTTTCCAATTAGGCCACGTGCGAGCTATACTGGCGCATGTAATTTCCAGAGCGACATTTTTGCTTTCATTTATAGTATGTAAAAATTGAGCGTATTTTCTTAGCTTTTCTGCTTTCAGCTCTAATTATATATGGGTTCATCTTAAAGTGTTTAAAAAGCTTTCTATAGCTCAGTGAGATCTATATCAGGATGTATGTTCTCCAGGGCTGGGATGTCTATTAGGGTGGTAAAGTGACCGTTTGGTGTGGTGAAAGTGGCCTCATGTGGGGATTAAAAATAAAATCGTGTTGCTTAAAGATATGTGTATTGCATGTGTATTGCACACTGATAACCACAGAAGGACTGAATGAAGGTGGTTATTTCTATTTGATTCTCTGATTAAAAATTTGAATGGAATACAAACCTGGTCTTGCAGATCAGGACCGAATTGAGAACCTGTTTTAGGGTCCCAATATAGACATTTGTGGACACCTTTCCATCAGATTCCTGTGTGAACTTCCCATTCCGCATTTGCTCTACTCTTTTGGGAAGATATTCCACTAGATTTTGAAGTGTGTTTGTGGATATTTGTGTTCATTCAGCCATAAGGGTGTTAGTAAAGTCAGGTACTGATGTTTCAGGTTTCCAAAGTTCATTCCAAAGGTTGAGGTCAACCCATCTAAAGCATATCTTAATGGAGCTGAAACAGTTTTGGGTCTCTTAGTTCAAGTTGAACGTAAAAGTATTGTTACTGCATCCAGTGAAATTGTATTCAATTGTGTGCTTTTAAATTTGTAGTAACAGTTTGAGAAAGAACCACATATGGTCAGATAGAGAGACTGTATATCAGATGAGTGATGTGCAGTAGTGATGGGGTGTGCATTTAATGGCCTATATTTGTATTTGTTATATAATTTGTACATAACATTTTATTGAATTTAACAACAAAGAAAATAGGATTTTCTCAATATAATTTGATCTTCAAACATAATGATTTTTTTTTTTTTTTCAGTATTAAAGTTCATGCTAGTCTTTAAATGAGGTGTTCTGGAAAAAGCCACCTCACAATTTCAGCAAATTTAAGAGACGTGGATGATAGGATTTTTATTTATTTATTCTTTTAATGCGTAATGCAGGAAAATGAGAAAAAAATTACTTAAGCAGGTGTAAAAACTGACTCTGAATACCAGGAATTTTCCCTATGTAAATATTGATGTTACTTTTGAACATAAATCGCTGAGCATGCAATGTAACAGCAATGTTAACATTCTAATAAACATACAATTCTAATGCTTGGGTGAAAAGAAGTCTTTGAAGAAGTATATTTAGTGCAGGGAATTTCACAGTCATAATTCGAAGGGGAAAATGGGGGGACGTCATTTGGAGGTGCTATCTTCTCCATCAGGCGAGTCACATCCTGCCAAGTTCTTACACTCCCCCTGTGGTCAGACTTCTCTGGCCACAACCAGCACTTGTCCTCCTCAATATTTACAACTATTACAACCTCGCCTCGAATCCCAACCAGGTTCTTATTTTCTTAATGACAGGGTGTGTTGTTTGTGTGTTTAACAGAAGTTGCATGAAGATTTTGCACATGTGCATGTGGTGTACCTCATAAAAGTCCTGCTCTTTGTGCACCTCTGTATGGGAAACCATGACACACGTCGTCTGTGGTTGCGTGTGCTTGTAGCAGGAGTGTAGTTTAGTTCACAGATGGCGGGTTAGCATGCATAAAGTGTGTGTCTAAATGTCAATGCACTTACAAAGTAACCGTAGAGGTGTTAGATGAAATTTCTGAAAAGGAGGTACATAATGTGCAAAATCTGTGAAGAAACTCTTTGTCAGCAGGAAATTTTTGATGATTACATGTGTTATGTGCTCAGCATATGTGAAATGAATCCACCAGACCAATGTGTGAATTTGTGAATCAGTGAGTTCACAGATCAAAGCTTGCAGATTTTTGTTTTACTTTATTATAAGTTAACATTTAATACCAATATTATTTATATTGGAACACCTTCCCAGAAGAGTGGAGACTATTATAACAGAAAATGGAGAGTATATATTGAATGGGATGTTAAAAAACTAGCCAATTTATTAATTATAAGCAGTCATTGGAAAAAAAAGGTATGAAAGTGAATTTAAATGTTAAAAATGATTTACAAATTCATCCAAATTTCTGAAATGGTGGAAGTCTCACGCTATTGTTGATAAATTTCTACAAGTGCAAGCTCCAGAGTAATTCATTTCTTCTATAACACAGTTGTTTAAATACTGTCAAGTGACGAAATACAATTTCTTGCTCTATGATGACTTGAGCAACACTTTCTCTTCCTCCTGGAATGTTGAAATCAAAATTGTTTCATTGTGCAAATTGAAAAAATTTAACAAATTTCATTCCCCAATAAATCAGTTTAATAAAACATGTGAATTGTTTGATTTTACATTAACGCTTCTCCCTGAATTGTGTTTCTGGCACAGGGTGAAAAGGGGGATGCCGGTGAGCCTGGGACCGATGGACAGAACGGCATTCCGGTAGGTTTACCTTCTGAACCCTTTGCTTCCCGATCGTCATCAGTGCCATTTGCATCATCATTAGTGTTACCAATGTGTTTTGTGATCGACCGCAGGGATTGTTCTCGTTTTTTATGCTTCCTTGTCCGTCCATTTTCGTTGCTTTGTCATGCACATGAAACCTTTTCTTATTTCAACTTCAAATAACATTAGTTGTTTAGTAAAATTCTCCCTGTTGGCATGATTCCAGTCTAAAATAATGAAGGAATGAAGGAAGGAAATTAAATGCAATTCTTAATTCACATTGTGTATACAGATATACCTCCACTTACGTTGTTTCGACTTCTATCATATTCATCTTTGCGGCGGTTTCTGTTCATTACAATAGAAACAAATTACAATTTAGATCTTTTTTTTACCTTAATGTCGTAATAACTTTACATCAGTCAGCAAAAAATATGTAAAAAAACACAAAAATAAAAAATCTAACAATAAGAAAGCAAAAGCATGTGCAAATTGTTTAATGGTAATGTGTGTGTGTGTGTGTGTGTGTGTGTGTGTGTGTGTGTGTGTGTGTGTAAATATATTACATTCTATTTATATATATATATATATATATATATATATATATATATATATATATATATATATATATATATAATATAATTTTTTTTATATTTATTGCTGTATTTTTTATATATTTATATATTTATACATTTTAATTGAGGCTAATGTATAAAAAATATATCTACAGCAACTGCTGAACTATTGAACAACTTGTCGTTATGTCATTATGGGGTGCTTATAGGAGTCACTGGGCTGATATATACCATTTAATAAAGACTCTTGGTTGATAGCGTGAGCCAAATAGCGGGTGGATAAATCCTAATGCCACCAGTGAATTTTGCTACACTTTATGGAGAAAAGTTTCAAGACACCTGATTTTTTCCAACCAAATGGTTCTTCTTCAAACTGTTACCATAAAGTAGGAGGCCCACAACTGTAGGGGATGTTTTTAGAGGTGGTAGGGACTAAGATACCCAAACCGGTTACAGCATGACATTACCCCTGTGCACAAAGCCAGCTCCATGAAGATGTGCTTTACATGGGTTGGAAGTGTGTGGAAGATTTCACCTTTGGGATGAATGTGAACTCTGACTGCACCCCAGGTCTCCTCACCTACATGAGTACCTGACTTTGTTTCTGAATGAGCACAAATCTCCACAAAATCTAGTGGAACATCATCCCAGAAGAGTGGAGGTTTAATGTAAATGGGAACTAAATGTGGAATCTTATGGTGAGGTGTCCAAAAACTGTTGTCCATAGAGTGTCCATCTTGGAGGTTAGGGGCTTGTAATCTAAACTGAGATGAACAACTTGGTGTGAAGTAACTTCTAAGCAGACATACGGCCTAATGCTTTCTACAAGCAGCGAAGGTTTTTGGCAAAGAAAATTTTTGCTATAAATTTCGAAGCTTGAAATACTAGTTTAGATTTGACGTTTATTCATCTTGGCAAGCGGTTCTTGCGGCGACGTTTTGGCTGCACCAAGCTTTTTCTTGTGGCTTTCTTCTTGGAAGCAGGATCTATGGAATCTTTTAGGTATAGAGAGATCTCCAAACACATGCCCCAGCTTGCCTATTTTGAGTGTTTGTGATTAATACAGCGGTTAATTCAGACCCTCGGCTCGATTCTCCCTGCGGTGAACCTCTGTGGTGAATCTTTTGCTTCCATTGGAACATTTATGCTGAAGGAAAAAGACTTCAGGTGCAAGGGGGCGATCTTTCCAGCATGTGAACGTTCCCTACTTCAGGTCATCAAGTCCCTTTGGATGCTTAATATATCTCTGAGCTAAGACTTTGTGCACCTTTCGTATTTGGATCTGATTCACTCGAGAACTTCTACTTCCTGTTTACGCCAATTCACGTCGGTTTGTTTTAAAAAAGAAATCTGTAGCATCTCGGTGTTCCCGAGGCCGTTTGGGTGGAGGAACTTTGTGTCGAACAGCTAAGCGATTGTGCCGCTTTACGTTTTTTTCTCTCTAGTTCAATCTTTAATCAGCTCTCTCTTGGGTGTAATTACGGCTCTAATGAGGGAGAAGTCCACTTGCCAGAAGACAAATAACAAGCGGCTGAGAGAAACACGAACACCCAGAAAACTAGGCATAAGAAGTTCATTACTGTGTAGCATTTTTGTAGCCTACGATTTATATATTTGAGAGACACTTTTTCAGAAAGTGACACAGAAACGCATCAGGGCAGAGGGATTGAAGGTCAAGAATTCATTACCAGTTGTAAGGAAAAAAAAGTGATGTTTGTTAACCCATGGAAATTTACAGTTGTACAGGATGTCTTTGGATATGCTAGCATTAAGTTTTCCCTTCACTTGAACTTGGAGACCCAAATATGTTCCAGCATGAAACTAAAAAAACAGCTCTATGAAGATATGCATCACATGGCTTGGAGTGGATGATCTCCTGCTATAGAACTCTGACCTCAACTATATTAATGAATGAATGTAAACACTCACTACACCCCAGGCCTCGTCATCTCACCTACATCAGTACCTGACATTACTAACACCCTAACATGAGCACAAATCTCTCCAAACACTCTCCAAAATCTAATGGAACATCTTCCCAGAAGAGTGGATGTAATTAAAACAGAAAATTAGGATTAATGAGGAATGGGATGTTCAAAAAAGCACACAGGAATCTTTCAGTCAGGTGTCTACAAACTGTATGGACTTTTGTATATTACTCAGTCTGGACTTTATTTATACTTGTGTATGTAATTCTGCTGGAACTGAAGCTTACCTACAATTTGGTCTTTGCATGTTTCAGGGCATGAGAGGACTTCCAGGTGAAACCGGGCCTTCTGGACCTCAGGTAAGAATGCAATAGACTTATAAATGACGTGTGTAATTGTACGTGGAAATAAATTTTTTGTTGTTATAAATTTTTTTTTTGGTTCCATCATACATTTTAAGAGACTTGCAAAGTCAAAGGATGTTGAAGTAGAGGTTATAGGAATGTACATTTTCTGTGAATGACCTGTGTGGTCAAATAAAGGATTTAAGTAAAGAATAGTATATGAGATGTACTTTATAAGAAAATTACAATGATTTGCCAATGCTACCAATTCATTTAATAAACGACATTTTTAATTCGCATTGTGTTAACAGATATACCTCCACTTACGTTGTTTCGACTTCCATCATATTCGACTTTGTGGCATTTTTTTTGTTAATTATAATTGAAAAATAAATTTGACGTAAATCGTTTTTTGCCCAAAAAAACAACAAAGAAATGACATAACTTTGTGTCAGCAAAAAAAATTTAAAATGTAAAAAAAATAAAAATAAAAAGTGCAAAAAAATGTACAAATTAATCTTCAAATATATAAATAATATATAAATTAGTTATATAAATATAACTAAATGAATATGGTCTCATTTTCATGAATCTTTTTTTTTTTTATACATTCGCCTTAATTAAAACGTATACAGTCATTTAAACATACAACAAAACTGCTGAACTATTGAGCGACTTATGTCATCAAGTCATTATGGGGGTGCTTATAGGAGTTACTCTCTGTGTGTTTGTGTGTGTGTGTGTGTGTGTGTGTGTGTGTGTGTGTGTGTGTGTGTGTGTGTGTGTGTGTGTGTGTGTGTGTGTATGTGTGTGTGTGTGTGTGTGTGTGTGTGTAAATACATGTGTTAAAGTAAAAATGGCAAATGCAAGCATGCAAACAACCTTTCACACAAACATTCCTGTTTAAAAAAGTAAAGTTTTACATCATCATTATGTTATGAAGTGCTGAACGAAACTTATATAATATTTAATGCACATATTCTTATCTTGTGTCTGTTGCTATTGCAGAAATTATGTATAATATATGTGTAAGGATATATCATGTATTATCTGCTATTTTAGAAAAGTCAGTGTTTCTCTGGTGTTAAGGACATTGCGGAGACATTTTTTTTTTAAAACTTCCTGTATGTCGGGCAGTTATTCAAGGATTTCTGATTTCCCAGTACAAGGGAAGAGTGTGTACCTTGATCTATGTGACACAATATTATTTCTACAAGTTGCCCATGTCAGTTCTGTGGTATTGCTATTTGTGTACGCGGTATTTATCATGTCATGAAACTGCTACAGGGTGAACGAGGATTGCCAGGGCCACTGGGTTCAACAGGAACAAAAGGGCCTCAGGTATGTATTTTAAAGAAATGAAAAAAGAAGTAAGTCTTTTTTTTTTTCCTGCTGGTTAGATTAGAGTCACAGGTTTTTTTTTTTTTTTTTTTGCATGTCTAGAGTTACAGAGCAGCCCTATAGTGATACTGCTGCCACCTATTGGAGTCTTGTGGTATTGTAACTTGATTTGGATGATTAGTTGATAGATAGATAGATAGATAGATAGATAGATAGATAGATAGATAGATAGATAGATAGATAGATAGATAGATAGATAGATAGATAGATAGATAGATAGATAGATAGATAGATAGATAGATGCAGTGTTAGTGTAACACGATTTGAAGTGAATTGACCATGCTAACATCCTGAATGCCATTAAAATGGCAGTCTGCATGGTTATGAAATGGATCTAGTTATGTGGATATGCGTTTTTATCGTGGTAGGGCATTTCAGCAAAAGCAAAACTATAAATGTCATTTAAAGAAGACGTTAGCCTTTTGTTCTCCTCTTCTGCCAACATCTTGGTTTCACTTCCTGGGATTTGTTCAAATGTGGTGCTTTCTGATGAAATGGTTGAAATGAAAATGAAATGAATATTTTTGTCACAGTGTATGTGTTTATATCTATTCAGTTTGCTGGAAATCGTGTTGGCCCATCTGAGAGCAAGTGTAGACTTATTTAATCGTGTAAAATAGCTTAGCAAGGTTAGCTAATGTGACAAACATAAATGAAATTGCTAATCACATGCTTGCTAGTTTCCTGATGGTTTGTAAATCTGTCTAATAGAAATATCAACAGATTCTTTAGAAATAGAAAAAAATGTCAGAGATTGAATACATAAAAAATTTATCTTTCTATGTCTGCAGCCATTCTGTCGGTTTTTATGAATTGGGACAGATTTTGCAGATTTGCAGAATCATAATACAGTCTATATGAATTTTTATATTTTTACCAAAAACTGATTAGTGAATTCATTTTAGGGACCCCAAGGCCCAATGGGACCACCTGGTCTAGAAGGTCCTGTCGGCCCGAAGGTATGTAACTGGAATATAAAGCACGATTTAGCGTGTGTGTGTGTGTGTGTGTGTGTGTGTGTGTGTGTGTGTGTGTGTGAGGGAGAATAAATTAATCGGGTGCAATTTTAATACTGTTTTTTCAGGGCAACTCAGGTCCTCGAGGGCAGGACGGCATCTCGGGTGCACCCGGCACTAAAGTAAGTTATTCTGAATAATTTGTGGGTTTTCCCTTTAGAAAAGGTGTGAAAACAATATCCTGCCAGTCAAAGTCAAAAAAGGGCATAGAGATAAGATGGTACTAAATAGAATGGATGATGTGGTTATGGTATGAAAGAGAAGCAGTTTAAATGGCACATACTGCATTTATGGGAAAAAATGCAGCAGGTCCAAAAGAGCAAAATAACCTTTAATAGGCTTAAGAAATAATTGGTGCCAGACAGATGAAGTAAATAACGTGGATTATATCACTAAAACTTCACCTCTCATGGTTTGGGATTTCTAATGCACTGAGTGAACAGTCATAAGCATTAGATTAGCGAATACACAGGATATCTGACTGGTGGTTTTAATGTTATGGCTGATCATTGTGAAGTGGGACTGGCTCATCCTGGGTCTACTGGAGTTTCAAATGATAAAACAAAGAGCAATTTGAAACTCTATATGGAGGTGTGTTCAAGATCAGCTCAACTGAGACCAAGGCTTTTACAAATTCAGCATGTGCAGTATATGATGACAGTGAGCTAGTACAGGGAGTGGCAGCTAAGTGGTTAAGGTATTGGACTTGGTATTGGCTTCTGAAGGTCCTGAGTTTAAATCCCAGCCACACAAAGCTGCCACTCCTTGGCCCTCCCTGTGCCCTTAACCCCATATTTGCTCAGTTGTACAGTATGAATGAGATAAATGTAATTCTGATGAGATAGTCGAGAAACAAAACCCAGACTGGTTATTCAGATACCTATTCAACTTACCAGTATAAGTGCTCAATTCATGATTCATTGATAAATATTCAATGCTAAATTATTTATTCATATTATAATTGGCTTGATTAGCTCTTCGCACAGGTAAGCACAGTATTATTATTATTATTTTTTTTTAAGAGCCCTGTTTTTTTTTTGCCACATTTTAAAGGTTAGATGGCTGCCATTTCCTCAGCTCCTTACCAAAACCACATCCTCAGCCTGTGTACACAGACCCCTTTAGGAACACACCGAAGTCCGTCTGCAGACACGTGTTGTAAAATTGCTCAAAATAAATGTACGGTCTGGTGAATAATAAAAAATAACTTCTACAAGTCACTGTAATACCTTAAATATCCAAATCAGTA
Source organism: Silurus aristotelis (assembly GCF_946808225.1). Lineage (NCBI taxonomy): Eukaryota > Metazoa > Chordata > Actinopteri > Siluriformes > Siluridae > Silurus > Silurus aristotelis. The sequence goes on along the minus strand of NC_139595.1, from coordinate 3,036,505 downwards.
TTCAATGAAGGATGCAGATTTTTTTTTTCTTTTCTAAATGGAGAAAAATATAATCAACATGGTTTAGGTTATAAATAAAGTTTTTTTTTTTCTGTGTAGAGACAACAGGAAGTGTAGAGAAAGTGTTCAACTAAAGTGGAAAATTTTCATCGCTTTTAATCGGAGCAATGAAAAATTCAGATAGAGTGCTGATAGATATCAATCTGCATTTGTCAGAGGAAATATGACTTAAGATGAAACTGTATGATGTAATCTCTTTAGTTTTTCTCCATAATAGCTTGTAGGTTGTTTTGGGGCCAAATAAAAGATAAGATAAAAGTGTTTCCACTCATTTTGCACAATTTCTTTGCAATTTGAATCCTTGCACTTAATGTGTTTATATGAATGACATGCTTGTGTTTGTGTGTGTGTTTAATAGGGTTTACAGGGTGAGCCTGGGGTTCCAGGCCCTCAAGGCATTATGGGTCTCCCGGGGTTAAAAGGCCATAAGGTATGACTAATTTGTAATGTTGGCAAATCTCCTAGATTCAGTTCTCAGTAAGGTTTCATTCTGAGGTTAGTTCAGTGTGTCAACATCTCAGTGCCTCATTGTGTGCAATACTTTTTACAGGGGGAATCAGGAGATCCTGGCCCAAAAGGAAGTCAGGTACTGCAGCTCAGTGGAGAGTGACGGACTGTGACATTTATTTTCCTGCTGTGTGTTAGCTTTGGGACTGTTTAGTCTCTGAGTGGTGGATGGTGTGAACGGAGCGTGCTCAGCCATTTCTGCTCACAGACAGAGCTGGAAGGGGAGGTGGTTAAGATACTGTAGCTCAGTGGTTAAGATGGATCGGAAGGTCAGGAGTTTAAATCCAAGCACTACCGATATGCAACTGCTGGGCCCATGACCAAGGCCCTTAACCTTTAACTGCTCAGTAATTCGCTCTGGATGAAGGGGTCTGCCATATGCCATACATTTAAACGTAAATTAAACAGAATGCAAGGTTTAAGGTTGCAACCCAAAATGTATCTTAAATAATACAGTTATCAGGAAATAATCAGCAGTAAGAATCAGAATCTTTATTTCCAAGTATCATGGGTTGCGTTTACAAGAAATTTGGTGTGCTGGTGCTATAAAAATATTAACAACTTTAAAAAAAACTAGGAAAATTAATTAATAAATAAAGATAAAGACCATAAGTATATTGTTTGTGCAGGGTATGTAAAGTGAGGCAGTGCAATGGACATTTTTCCAGTATAAGTTCAAGGTGAGGGGGTGCAATATAGTAGTCCATGTTGATTGTGTTAATTCAATTCAAATAATTTTTATTCATTTTTTACAATGGACATTGTCAATGTAATAAAAGCAGCTGCACATAGATAGATTTTATAAGGTTGTATAAGAAAATGTGTACGTTTATTTCGTAAAAATTAGTTCCTTATAATTGTTTATCCCTCATAAGCAAATCAGTGGTGACTGTGGCAAGGAAAAACTCCCTGAGATGGTATGAGGAAGAAAATTTGAGAGGAACCAGACTCAAAAGGGAACCCATCCTCATCAACAAATATCCATTCAATGCAGTTTCATTCTTGAGGTGTGTAGAAATAGGTCTGTAAATGCAGAACTATTAATGCAACCAATGGTCCTGTGCTATTGAAGTAGACTGTTGATATTAATTACAGTCCAAATCAGTCCGAAAAGTTCTTGAGTTTCTCAGCGGCTTCATAGATCTTTAGGCTGTAGATGTGAAACTATTCCCAGCCGCACGAGTCATCTCCAATTGACTGGGACTTCATCAAGAGGTAGGATTTCAGGATGAACCAGGCAGATCTGAAAAAAAAAGGACTGGTCACTGAAACGTCAGGGACATAAATGGTAATGTATGAAATGAGCAGAGAAGGATTTACATTACTGTAATGTTAGTGTTAAAGGAAGCTGGTCAGAGCTGTTGGTGGGCCCTTGGGATTATTGATGAGGTCAGTTGTGGATTGAAGAAAGAAGTTTATATGGTGTGATGTTTTGGTCCTGACGGTCTGCAGCCTCCTGCCAGAGTGGATTGATTCACTCACCGCATGAACTTTCTTAATGCTGGAATTTTTTTATTGATTACAGCATGACACAGTGATTTTAAACCATTTACAGCTACGTGTCATGTTATAGGTTACTTTATAGCAGCTGCAAACTCATTCCCTAATACCAGTCTTACTTAGACACTTAGAAGCTAGAAAAGTAGTGTGTATGACTCACATAATTTCTCTGAAACACATTGTTTTTTCAGCAATAAAACGGAAACTCTTTGTCACCTCAGAAACCCACAGTACATGCACTAATGTGCGCACACACACACACACACACACACACACACACACACACACACACACACACATATATATATATATATATATATATATATATATATATATATACATATATATATATATATATATATATATATATATATATATATATATATATATATATATATATATATATATATATATATATATATATATATATATATATACCCATGTGTAGACCAGGAACTCTGTTGAGGAATGATATATACTCTATTGACAAAGGTTTGTGGACACCCGTCTATAAATCTTTTTAAACATCCCATACCAAATTTAGTACACATTTGATATTATAGCCTCCACTCTTCCATTGCAAGATGGTACACTAGATTTTGGAGTGTGTTTGTGGTGATTTGTCATTATTACGCCACAAGAGCATTAGTAAAGTCAGGTACTCATGTAGGGGACTTCAGGAGGCTTGGGTTGCAGTCAGCGTTTACATTGATTGTTCAAAAGGGTTGAGGTCAGACTTCTATAGCAGGCTACAGAAGATCTTTCACACTCTTCCAACTCATGGAGCTGTCTTTGTGCACAGGGGCATTGTCATGCAGGAACAGGTTTGAATCTTTTTGTTTCAAGGGAAAATTTCATCTTGGTGCATTCAGAGACATTGTAAACAATTGTTTTCTCCGAACATTGTGGAAACAGATTTAGGGGGAAAAACAAATATGGCATGAACATATGTAATATCCTGAGCTGGGAATATGAATATAGTACTAAACATGTGCTATGTTTCTCTTTCCAGGGAGTAAAAGGTATCGAGGGATCATCTGGGCATCCTGGAAAGCCTGTATGTGGAATTCTATAACAGTTTCTATTAATCGTATTAATACGAATTATTTATATTTATTAATTTTTTTTAACAGAAAGTGATGCAAATGTTTGTCCGAATGACTGAATGTTTTTCTCTTTTTTTTTTGTCTATGTCTATTGCTGTGCCTTTTGCAGGGTGAACCGGGTCTCAGGGGGAGCAAAGGAGAGGTGAGTATTAATTACTGAGACGTCACAACAATGTTTTCTGCTTATTTACCAAGCAGGAGCTTTTTCAGTTCCGGCATATAACTTATTTCTTTTACTTTAGATCTAATGATTAAATTTACTTTTTTTAAATAAAGAGACCACAGGGCCCAACAGGGCCGTTTCTGAAATTCCTCCTTTTTCTTGATAAAACTGTTGTTTCATAAGATCTGGGGAGTGGAGGCGTTTGGAGGAACATTTATCAATGATTTTGTTGGAATTTTAGGCATCGTCAAGTAGTTTTTTACAACCTAAGACATAACCGTAACCCTAACCCGAAGACCCTAACCTTAACCCTAAGCACACTTTACACATGAACACAAAAACACACACTAGATTTACATAAATATAAATAATAGTATTTTGTAATGAAGTACAATTCTCTATCAATGAATTCCTTACACACACAATATAGACACAATTTTTGGGACACCTGAAATTACCAGCCATTAGTCATTCTTCCCTGGTGGTCTAGTGGTTAGGTGGCCCTCTCACCGCTGTGGCCCAGGTTTGATCCCCGGTCAGGGAACCAACCCCAGCCCCTTTCAGTGGCGGTCCCAAGCCCAGATAAATTGGGGAGGGTTGCGTTAGGAAGGGCATCCAGCGTAAAAACATGTGCCAAATCAAGCATGCGGAGGATCCGCTGTGGCGACCCCCTAATGGGAACAGCCGAAAGAAAGTCGTTCTTTCTCAAACTTCAACCCCAAATTTGAAGGCATACGATTGTATATGAGGTCCAGATGTGGTCGAATGAAATTTTCCCTTCACTTAACCAAGAGATCCAAACCCGTTCCAACATGATAAAAAGTCAAGTCCATGAAGATATGCTTTCCATGGGTTGGAAGTGTGTATAAGATCTTGAGTGGCTGGCTATAGAACCATACCCTTGTTTTCAAGGCTTGTTTTAGGGTTCTTGAACACCCTGAATTTTAGTGTATTTGTTTCCTCCAAATGTATTTCCACATGCACACTTATCGTAAAGCTTGTTAGAGCATGGTTTATGATCTCTCTCCTCTGTTTCAGAGAGGTGTGGACGGAGATCAAGGAATCAGAGGCGCTGATGGGAAAAAGGGAGAAGTCGGTCCAACGGGACCTGCAGGGCCACGAGGGTTTCCAGGAAATGATGGGTTGCAAGGGCAACCAGGTATCCCAGGCTACCCAGGAAAACCGGTAAGTGTTTGATGCTCAAATTACAAAATTACCCACTTGTGAGGGAAAAGAGAAGAAGGCAACATCTGTGAGGATCAAATTATCTTTAAAATTGTTCTGGGTGATTTTTTTGTGACTAATTAACCTTGCTGAGGAAAAAGCATGTCACATAACAGCACGAGTGCAAAAATTTGCAGTCCCTTTTTTGAAAAATGGATCATTCTGAATATTATTTTATTGATTTTTTCTAGAAATCAAAAGAGTTGCAAGAGATTTAAAATGAAATGTCAGTCATCTTGGACGCACACATGAAGTCTTTTTCAGAATAAATGTACAATTTAGTTAAAAAAATATAGGACTTCGAAAATTTAGGACTTATCGGAAAATTGGACCTATTATATCGGCGCATTAGGTTAGCAAATAGATAGATGATTTGTCCACACCTGACTGATATAATTTTTAATTCTTTCCTCTTTTCCTTATCAATAGATGATGGGTTCCTTCAATTTGAATCTAAGCTTGGCATACATGGCTTCTCTTTGGTTTCTCTGGTGTCCAAAACCCTAAATTGACCCTAGGTGTGAAAGTGTGTGTATGTGTAACGCTAAATGTATTCCCATTTCACCTCCTTCCTGAAATGAATACATGAAAGAAACCATTAGAATGCACAAATGAAGTGAAGAGTATCAACAGAAACTGTTCTGATTAAAACAACTCATCTGTGTTTCAGGGGAAGCCACCTTCTGAAGAACACTTAATGAAGATTTGTTCATCAGTGTTGCAGAGTAAGTGTTTCATTTTGCAACAGATTTTAAGATACTCTGATTGTCAAAAAACTGTCAAGTGATTGTGACTTACTGTGAGTTCCTGTTACTGAACAGACCATCATCTGGCCACCCAAAACCTTAACCCAGACCAGTGCTAACAGAGTATAGCCAACTAAACATCGGGTTAGATGTCTGTGTCACTGCGTACTTGTGCGATTGTGCACATCAGCATGTTGGTTAGAACTGGAAAGACCGGCGCTGTCAGTTAGCAGCAAGCTGGAAACATCTGCAGTGCTGGAAGAAGCCACTTCACTTTCAATTCTCTATTTTAAAGGAAATCCATAAGGCAACAGACATTCTTGCTCAATATATAGGTTTCTGCACATCACTGTATTTTTCATATGCGCTGTAGTTTAAAAAGCACAAAGACACTTTTTATGTAAATCAAAGTAGGAAATGTTTAAAGATTTGGTTTTGAGTCTTCTGGGCAATCTTTATTTAGAAATGCAAAGCTGAAAAACCACAAATCTCTGCGAAGAATGATTGTGGATTTAGCTTTATTTTCCACTACTTAAAATCTGCAATAAATAGAAGAAATAAGTTCTGTTTTTTTTGGGGGGGGGGGGTTGTTTCTGTTGTTATTAACAGAAACAAGACAAGACTTAGAGCTTTGAAAATGCTTAAAATTTTTTAATTTATTAACTATTTATAGATACATTTAATGTTGTGGAATATCACACCTGAACTTTCCAGCCAGATGTTTTTTTATTTCCTCAAATTGTTACCACAAAGTTGGAGGCACACAATAGTACAGAATGTCTTTTCTTCACTTGAACTAAGAGACCCAAACCTGTTTCAGCATAACAATGCCCCTGTGCACAAAGCTAGCTCCATGAAGATCTGCTTTACATTTGCTGTAAGTGTGTGGAAAATCTCCTGCTATAGAACTCTTACCTGAACTCTACTGGAATGAATTGGAACGCTGACTGAACCACAGGCCTCCTCACCTCAGCTACGTCAATACCTGACATTACTAACACTCTTGTTTTTGAGCTCAAATCTCCACACTCCAAAATCTCATGGAACATCCTACCAGGAGAATGGAGGTTATTGAAAAAGCAAATGGAGACTAAAAAATTTTGAAATTGATGTTGTAATAACCACAATTAGCATTTTTCTTTTTCCTTAATATATATGAATAAACTTGTGTCCGAAGTATTAAGACTGAAAACACTTTTAAACTTTTTATACAAAAAAAGCTTATGTTTTTGACTAGCGTTACTAGTACATACTAAGACTATGACTAACCTTAGATTAATTATGTACCATCAATCCTAACCAGCAAGCTTCACCTCTAAATAATTGAACAGATCAACTGCCACAGCTCCTTCAGGCGATGTCCCCCAGAGGCTGCGAACACTGTGAGACAGTTAAGGGACCACCAGGAGATCCAGGCCCCCCTGGAGCACAAGGCCCATCTGGAACCCCAGGCTACCCTGGCAGACCTGGAGCTCAGGGATACCCAGGACAGTCTGGGCCGATGGGGCCAGCAGGTCAGAAAGGTAAAGCAGAACAAGAGATTTGTACTCTCGGTTTAGAGAAGAACTGCTGCTATTCATGCACTTTCAGTCTTAAGTGAAACAGAAACAATTTGCTTATTTACATGTTTCACCCTATTTACTTAGTGTTCGTTTCCTCTGCACGTTTATCTCCAGGTGAAAACGGACCAATGGGCATGAAAGGGGCTAAAGGGGAAAGCCGAAATGGGCTCCCGGGTCCACCTGGACCACCAGGTATTATACTTTTCGCTTTAGATGTAACTGTTTTGTGGAGATTATTGAAACAGAATATCATATATGTGCTTCTTTAGTGGCTGAGCAGACAAGTGGCCCGGTTAAACGACCAGAAAAGGGAGGTCTTTGTACTCAAACCATATAGGAAACTGGAGATTTAACTTACCTGCTGGATTAGCTAAGAATTCTGACTGTGAAATGACATATAATCTAAAATATTTATGATTTTACTGTATATTACTTTACACCGATCAGGCAAAAGATTATGACCTTATAACATTATGAGCGGTGAAGTGAAGAACCCGGCACCTGCTAGTGGGTGGAATATATTATGCAGCAAGTAAACATTTTGTCCTCAAAGTTGGCGTGTTAGAAACAGGAAAAATAGGCGAGCGTAAGGATTTGAGCGAGTTTGACGAGGGCCAAATTGTGACGTCCAGACGTCTGGGTCAGAGCATGTCTAAAACTGCAGCTCTTTTGAGATGTTCCCGGTCTGCAGTGGTCAGTATCTATCAAAAGTGTTCCAAAGTGGGAATAGTGGTGAACCGGCGGCCGAGGATTGTTGATGCATGTGGGGAGCGAAGGCCGGCCCGTGTGGTCCGATCCGGCAGACGAGCTCCTGTAGCTCAAATTGCTGAACAAGTTCATTCTGTTAATGCTCGACGGGTCAGGGCTGTTTTGGCAGCAAAAGGGGGACCGACACAATATTAGGCAGGTGGCTATAGAGTTACGACTGATCGGTGTATATAACATATCTCATTACCTTCTGTACATTAATCACTCTCACCCCTGTACATATGGACCCATACCCTCATTTAATGTATTGCTGTTTACTTGTGCACTTTTATGTTGCAACCATCAAATTAAAGATTATATTTTTTAATTTTTTTACTTTAAATGCAACATTTCCTGAATTTAAAGATTGATGTTTTGTGTTCAGTTCAATAATTAATCTCTGTGCCAAATCTAACTTTATGACCAGCTAAATTATTAAAGGTTAAGTTAAGAAACTCTATTAGATGCGAACTGCATTTAATTGGCTCTCACAATGAAAATACATTTAAATCTAATTTAATCTTTCTTTCCAGGATTGCAGGGTCCTCGTGGCCTGGACGGAGAGGGAGATTCAGGACCCCCGGGGTCTAATGGAAAACCAGGCTCACCTGGTATCCCGGGCAAACGAGGTCCTCCAGGTTCTGCCGGCGTTTGTGACTGTTACACGGCTTATGCCGGTCCTCAAGGTCACTTCAACAAAGGGCCCGGTTTTTAGCCAATGACCTTGTTTAACATTTCTAATTGACTTTTTGAGGGCCTCGATGCTCTTCAGCTCGGATTGGCAACACACATTTTGACTGTATTTGGAAAAATTTCAACGTGGCAGTTTTTACTTGAGATTCTTTGTCAAACATTTTGGTTGGAAAACTAGAATAGTGATAATGTAGCAGCATGCGGATCTTTGCTTTGTGGCAGCCTTTTCTAAATATCTTTTCGAATATACTGAGGAAATTAAAACACTCGCGCTTTTTCTTTTTTTTTTTTTTTGAGCAAGATAAGATCTTTTCCATGTTGAGTCAACCCACCGCAGACAACTTTGTCCTCCCGCAACCACATTGTTTCTATTTCAAATCGGTGCTGGCTTTTGTGAGTTTAATTTTTTATTGTAAATAGACATAGGTGTTGCACTGCCGTTTGAAATACTACCTCTGTATTCGACACAAAGTACTCCATCAGCTAGGCAATATTTTGTTAGAACAGTGTTGGCTGATAGACTCTCAGACTGCTCAGGATATTTCTTTCTTTCTTTCTTTTTTTTTTCTTTAGTTTAAAAAAGCTCATCCTGTGTGTGATGAATCACATCCAGGTTTTGTTGTGTGTATGTGTGTGTGTATGTGAACTACTGCATTTTTTGAATGTTTGGACATTTCTCCCTCTCAGAATTCAATGCATCAGCAACACGTTTCTATTTATATTCTCGTGGAATTGAAGCCAGTATTTCTTTTTTTTTTATTTTTATGTCTGCTAATTGAATAAATGTTTTCATGTGTTTTCATTTCTTTACTCATTGTACTGTTTACATTAGAACTGAAACTTTAAAGTGATCGAATAAAATTTCATTCCCAAACTATATGTAACTGTGTAGTAATGAAGTTTTATTTAATGGTTTCTGTGTCTTGATTCGAATTTCTTTTTATTTTTTGCTACATGGGACGGATAGGAAACCGATTTTAAAAAAGGTTGCCAGTAAATGCATGCGTAGTTCCTCTTTCTGCTGCTGCGCTGGATAGTAGTAGTACTTAGGGTTTAATCTTGATGCAGTCGAGCAAAAGCCACAGAAAGGTTCACAGCTTGGCAGGGCAGGTTCCTCTGCGCTAACTTGAAAAAAAAAAAAAGCCTGATTTCCGTGACATCGGCTGGCCGAGGAGCTTTAACAAAGGCGTTGTCATGGATGAGAACTATGATGACTATTTGTTGAGTTTTTTTAATCAGACCTCCACGACGGACGATCCAGAATCCATCCTCAATGAGACGGTATTTTACTGCGAAAAGGCCGGCGTGACCCGGTTTGGCGTGACATTCATCCCGACAGTCTATTATATGAACTTCTTGCTGAGCCTTTTAGGAAATGGTCTGGTTTTGTGCATCATCTACAAGTATGAGAAGCTTGGAACGGTCACCAACATCTTCCTGCTCAACCTGGTCATTTCGGACCTTCTGTTCGCCTCCACCTTGCCTTTCTGGGCTGTCTACCACCGCTCCGAGTGGATATTTGGACCCGGGCTTTGCAAGTTCATCGGTAGCTTGTACTCAATTGGATTTTCCAGCTCCATCCTCTTCCTCACCCTCATGACCTTTGATCGCTACCTGGCTGTGGTCCACGCCATCACGGCAGCCCAGAGCCGCCGGAGGTTGTACGCCTACTGCATGTCTTTTGTCGTCTGGTTTCTCAGTTTCTTTGCAAGTCTTAAGGACATCGTCTTCTATAATGTCCGGCTGAACAAACCAGGCGGCTGGGTTTGTGAAGAGAGTGGCTACTCACACCAGACCATAGTTAAATGGCAGCTGATGGGTTACTACCTGCAGTTCGGTGTGTTCTTCCTGCTTCCCCTGATGATGATGTTCTATTGCTATGCCCGGATCACCATTCGTATCATCTCCACACGCATACAGGAGAAGTGCAGGGCTATCAAACTCATCTTCGTCATTATCTTCACCTTTTTTATCTGCTGGACGCCCTACAACGTGGTCCTCCTCCTCAAGGCGCTCCATTTGGCTTCCAGGGACAGATCATGTGCCGAAGAGTTGGACTATGCAGAATATGTCACGCGTAACATCGCGTACTTGTACTGCTGCATCAGTCCTGTATTCTACACCTTCGTGGGGAAGAAGTTCCAGAGCCATTTCCGGAAACTTCTAGCAAAGCACATACCCTGCTTGAAGACCACCATCCTGTCGTCTCAGAGCAGCAGGACGACGTCATTCAGGAGTCCGAATACTGAGTATTACTAACTAATGTAACTTTACACCATGAAGGAAGTTGCCAATTTATAAACATTTGAAAACGGGGATTTTCTGAATTTCTGAATACTGCACGTTTCTGATATTAATATTAGAGGGTTTTGAATGTCTGTGCACCAGAAGCTTATGAACTTTGTAATATTGGGAAATTCTGAGTTGATTAATAATAAGGGTTTTTCAATTGATTAATATTGTGAGGTTCAGAAGTTCTGAATATTAAGAGGTTATGAACCTTTGCTTATTGGCAGATTCTAAATGTCTGAATATAGATGTGGTTCTGAAGGTTCTGAAGTTTGAAATATTAGGAGGTTCTGAAAATCTGAATATTGACATGTTCTAAATTCTAAAGTATTGGGAAATGTTTCAATGTCTGAATATTGGAAAGTTGAACTATGAAATATTTAGGGGGGTTTTTGAAGTCTTTTTTGAAAGTTATGCTTTTTGGATTATTGACAGGTTCTGAATGTCTGAATGTTGCAACGATCTAAAGTTTTGCATGCTTCACAAAAAGGTGCTAAATGTTGTTTTGTGAATGCTTATTATTGCACAAATAATACACACATGAGGAAGTTGGGTAATATGTGTCATTTTTTGTGTCTGAGTGATTATGCTGATCGTCTATGGTTAATTGCATAACTGAGGATCATTTAGCAGCATGAAGGTGTCGTTTCAGATCTTGTGAAATAACATGGAAAGAGTTTCATCATGTGTTTTTTGTTCGTTTTTTCTTTTTTGTGCTGTTGATGTTTAAACACATAACTGATCAGTTAAAAAAATTCAAAGACTGAAATATAATTAATGCTTCTTTTTTGTGTTATGATAAAAAAAAGGCTCTTTACTGATGTACAGCAGACTGTTAAAATCTAACCTTCATATTTTTTTGCTCAGAGTTGCATTCCTTCTTTTTGTTCAATTTGCAATATATATATATATATTTTCATTTAAGAGTGTGTCCAATTATTATCTGTTTATAGGAACAGTATCAGCATTATTAAAAACCTGCAAAGCTCTTTGTCCTGAGGTCAGACACGGAGAATACAGTATACAATTATACATTTTGTATTGTTTTTTCATTGTTGTTGTTGTTTTTTAAACCTCCATAGAGGTTTCTGTGTATATAGTTGCTATAGGAACGATGACAGCAGAATGAGTGCATTAAAAAAAACCCTGCGGTCTGAAATACAGCTGTGCCAAAGTCGGCGCTGCTGTTACACAAAATGATTCTTACAGTTGATATTCGGGTATTTACCCTGACTCTATACTTTTCCAAATATTTCTGTGCCTGAATAAATGATTTCTATGAACCACTGCAGTGTTTAGTGTTGTTACTATTATTATTATTATTATTTTTATTATTATTATTATTATTATTATTATTATTATTATTAATCATAATATATTTTTTTTGTCTTGTTCCTCTTGTGATAAGATAGATAGATAGATAGATAGATAGATAGATAGATAGATAGATAGATAGATAGATAGATAGATAGATAGATAGATAGATAGATAGATAGATAGATAGATCTGCAATATGCTTTATCGCTTCATCTTATTGACTACTTGTAAAGAAGCAAAGTTCACATCCTGTTTGTCACACCTTTCATGGACTTGTGCCAATGTCTTTACTGATCTTATTTTATTGCCATTCGTTTAACTTGAAAACATCCTTGTTGTGTGTGTTTTCAGGACAGTATCAATACATTGCCCATGATCAATGATCAGTTAATCCAACCCTCAGATGCTCATGGGCATCTACACACATTCCTGAGGAAGAATCACTGTGTTAATACTGCATTAGTGTCATTTTGGTTCTGTAACACACATTTTTAATGAAACGTCATGTCAGGACATGGCCTTATGTAGATAAAAACCAGAGAATGTGATGCTGTAGTTCATGAAAGTCTTGCTAAAGGACAAACTGCTTTACTAAATACCAAAAGGGTGGAAAATGATATTGTAGACAAACATACACCGAGCGGGAATAACATTATAACATTATGACCAGTGAGAGAAAAACACTGATTATCTCTTCACAAGTGAACATTTTGTCCTCAAATTCGATGTGTTAGAAGCAGTTAAAATGGACACGCGTAAGGTTCTGAACGAGTTTGACGATTGCCAAATTGTGATAGCTAGACGACTGGGTCAGAGCATCTCCAAAACTGCAGCTCTTGTGGGGTGATCCTGGTCTGCAGTGGTCAGTATCTATCAAAAGTGCTCCAAGAAACAGTGGACTTCACTGTCACACATTGAGGAACATCCAGGAACTATAAGAAAACACATTTATACACTGACAAGGTCAAATAAAATCGGAAGTAAAATACGAAAATGGGAACCTGTGGATAATATTTGAGTAGTTTTCCAGGAATAGGCTTCAGATCCGTGACTAAAGATTAAGTACAACTGACCACGTAAGGGCTCTGCTCAAGGGCCCAAGAGATGCAGTTTTAAAAATAGTAGGATTTTGAACACTTTTGTTTTGAAGTAATAATGAACATTTGTCCATTAGCTCTTAAGTTTTTTTAAATTTCTCAAATCATTAATACATTTTATCGAATCTCTTCATGTTGTTAGGTAACCTAGGTAACCTTGTCTAAATGAGATATTGTTGATAAAATGAGTTCTTACAGTTTTTAATTGACTAATGCATGAATATTTAACCCGGTTTTTTATCATTTTTTTGAGAGAAACATTTTTTTTTTAGTGCACTGTTGTACAGGGTTAATTCAATATTTGATGTGATAGAAGAGGAAATAAAAGAAGGATAAAAATGTTGGCTAAAAGTATCTGAAAGTACCAACAGATGGCGCTGTTGACAGTCTTTTCCACCTCTCGGCCAATTTTGAATAAAATAATTGCTTTTCTATATTGTAAAATATCTTTCATGTGACATTTCTGACATTTAAAGCACAAATCCTCACACGTTCAACACAAATCCTCACACAAGGTTTTTTATTTTGGGGTGATATTTTCATTTATAGAGATAAAGTTGCTATTAGGGGCAGCTTGGTCACTTATTTGTTTTTTACAAGAAACTCCTATTAAAATGTCAAACTAGCATTTGAGTGACCTTGAAATAAACAGTCTTTATGACCTTATTATTCAGCGTGGACATGTTTTACTGACTGCTTATGTGTCACCCACCGCAAGACCTGTTTACTGTGTGGGGTGGTGTCATCATGGTTGCCAGATTTCTTTGGTTTAAACCCAATTGGTCTTGGTGTTAACCCACACACTGGTTGGAAAATGTCAGAGCCAGTATGGTTTGACATATTTTTATGATGCAATGTATAAAAATAACGACGATGATGAAGTCTGGTGACAGAGACTGATGCAGGTAGTGTTGCTGCCTGGACGATTAGGTTGATTTGAGCAAGGCGCTTCACGTCAACTGCGACATGTATTCTTCTCAGAAAATCCATAAATCTAAAATGAAAATGTTTAGGAAGGATGCACAGATGCACGGTATTTCAATCCGTTTGTGTCCTCAACTCACACCTAGGGCTTCTTGGACTAGGCTCTGAATCCAACCCAACCCTGGATTCTGGAACATATCGGGCAGCCACCTCACAGCTTCAGGCTCCCAAGACTGGTTTAATTTACCAAGTGTCCGTCTCTGTTTCTTACAGGTTTCCAGAGAAAATAGAACTCAAGCTTTCCAGATGCACTCCTTTACAAAGTTCTCTGAGGCCTTCCGTCCATTATGATTTCTAGATTCCCTTTCAGGAACTTGAACTGCGAAACGCTTTGGGAACGCCCCAAAGCGTTTCGACGCAGTGTCTCGTTCCCTCAGGGAACTAGGGTTACATACGTAACCTAGAGACGTTCTTTCATATCATTGCATTTCAACTAAATCTATTTCCGTGAGTGGCCGGGGGTTTAAACCCACCAGGATATTTGTCTATTGCATTTACATTTATGGCATTCAGCAGATGCTCTTACACAAAGTGACATACACAAGTGCATTGAAGTCTCTGTCAATGAATAAGACTTAGGATACCATCAGTCTAAAACAGTTTGGAGGAATTATAGCAAAATAAAAATTTAAATTAAATACATACTTGATCAACTACGAAGAAACTTCCAGAGGGGTGAAAACTGGGTTTGTAAACTAGGAATTTTGTGCATGAGGGCATTAAATGTGGGTGTAGATGGGCTACTTTTGAAGCCAGTCCAGAAAAGGAGTTAGAAAATCAGTTAGGGGGAAAATCCAAGAAAAAATAGGACAAGTTCTAAACTAAGGATTTTCACCATGAGGGTTGGATGGCTCAAGTATCCAATGGTGGTGGATCTGCTGATACCGAGAAAACAGGGAGAGAAAGCCGAAGAGGTTAAAAGAAAATTCTTAAAGCAAGACCTTTGACCATAGTGCATTAAATATGGGTGTAGATGAAATAGTTTCAAAGACAGTAAGGAAAAGTGGGTTGATAATTGGGTCCGATGGAATGATTCAAGGCAAAAGAGGGCAAGTTTGAAAGCAAGAACCATGAGGGTTGGGGATGAGTTGGTTTAAACGTTAGAAAGGAAAAGGAGATTAGGAGATTGAGTTAGGGGTTAGGTTTAGGCAAAAGCAAATTAGAAAGCAAGAACTTCGACCATCAGAGCAATAATTGTGGGTGTGATTGGGGTAGCTTCAAAGCCAGTCAGGAAAGGTGGGTTAGAAATGAGTTAGGAGGAAAAAGAGAGCAAACACAAGCTCTAAAGCAAAAGCTTTCAATAAATGAAAGGAATGAAAGGAAATTCCAAAGGGTAAATAGGTGAAATCTGGCAACCCGTGTTGTAGCGAGGAGGCGGGGCTTACGCAGCGGCGGAGAGGATCCAAGCATCCATTGGTGGCGGATCCGCTGGTACCCAGGAAACAGGGAGCGGAAGGATGTCGCATCCTTCCATCAGCGCATCGGTGCAGGAGGCAAACGCAGGATGTTGAGCGTGGGGATGTGCGCGATTTTCACGGAGTAACATGGCCTCCAGAGACTGAGGAGCTCTTCTTTCGGAGCATGATTCACCGCCAGGTGATACTGACTCAGGTGAGTGAGGATGGAGAAAGCCGCCTGGAGCTCACCTTGGCCCCGTCCGAATCCGCGCACTTACCTACTAATTAGTAATCAAGACAAATAAAAAGGATGCGGATTATAAATAATATGATTACTAGGCATTATGGACGTGTCCTGTTCAAACCTACTAAATTAGATAGATAGAAACACCTAAAGCCTGCTGTCTTGGCACCCTACAAATGAGGGTGAACACGGTTTGGGACAGAGCCCTTCTTTTGTTTAATGCGTTTTTTTTTTTTTTTTTTTTAATAAGAACTCCATGGCTGAATCCGCACCCAATCCACTACTTAGGGTACTATTTATTTTAAGCATCCAGGGTGATGGTGAAATCCCACAATGCATTGCAGAAGGTTGGTGTTCAACATGGTGCACATTTCAGGAAGCTCAGGATTCCCAGGGTACATCAGTAGGCTTGTGAGGAAACAGGACGGAATAAAGGCACCAGGATTTAAACCACTGTAGTTAAAAAGAACATCCTGAGGGTTCTTGCATTTATTCTTTTTCTTTGAACCCAACTAGAGAGAGTCCTGAAGGTTTGTCTTTCACGGTGGAACCCAACCACAGAGCATCATGAACGTTCTTGGATTTGTTCTTATTGTGAAATCCAAAACACATCCTGGATTATTTTTTTTTTTCTCGTTTATCTCTTATTGGTAACTCAACCAAAGAGCATCCTGAAGGTTCTTTGGTTTGTTCTTATGGTGGAACCCAACCACAGAGCTTTCTGAAGCATTGTTTGTTTTGTTCTAATGGTGGAACCCAACCCAAAAGCATACTGACGGTTCTTTGGTATGTTTGTAGGGCGGAGCCCAACCACAGAGCTTTCTAAAGCGTTCTTTGGTTTGTTCTTTTTGTTTGAACCCAACCACAGAGCATCCTGAAGGTTCTTTGGTTTCTTCTAATGGTGGAACCCAACCACAACGATTTCTGGAGCTTTGTTTGTTTTGTTCTAATGGTGAAACCCAAATCAATAGCATACTGACGGTTCTTTGGTATGTTTGTAGGGCGGAGCCCAACCACAGAGCTTTCTAAAGCGTTCTTTGGTTTGTTCTATTTGTTTGAATCCAACTACAGAGCATCCTGAAGGTTCTTTGGTTTGTTTGTATGGTAAAGTCCAAACCCCAGAACGTCTAAAAGTTAACCACAGAGCAAAAATCCAAAACACAACATCCTGGATTTTTTTTTCCATTTGTCTCTTATTGGTAACTCAACCACAGAGCATCGTGAAGGTTCTCTGATTTGTTCTTTATTTTTGGAACCCAACTACAGAGCATCCTGAAGTTTCATTTGTTTCTTCTTATGGTGAAAGCCAAAACAGAGCATCCTGAAGGATCCTACAGCGTTCCATGATTTGTGATTACGATGGAATGTAACTACAGAGAATCCTGAAGGCACTTTGCCTTGTCTCTCAGTGGAAATCCTTCAACTAAGCATTCCAAATGCATTCTCCAGCTTGTATTCCCTTGTAGAAATTTTGAAAGCTAACCATTTGAAGAACCATGGAGGTATTATTTATAGAAGAGTCTAAGTCACTGTTTTGGCCGTTGTATTGGTTTCAAACAATGCTTTGAATTTTTTTTACCCAGAATTCCAATTTGGTTACACCAAAGATGCATGGTTGGTTTCTAGCCTTAAGGTCTTAGCATCCTGGTCCTTAAGTCTACTGTGTGTGTCTTTTGGAACATAGTTTGCAATAGGTAGTCAGATCTTAGTTCTTCATAATGCTTAGTGCTCCATATTCATGTTTCATAGCTTTAATAACCATGTATACTAGTGTACTTATTGACAATAAAACCTGGGAGCAATGAAGCATGCGATCGATTTTTACCTTAAGTGTTGACCCTGAGCTGGTATCCGAGAGTTATCAGTAATCCCGATTGATCTGATGAAGTCTTGATGATGTCTCTGATTGATGATGTCATGATGTTGATGATGTCATGTTAGTTCTCTCGCTCTCTCTCTCCAGTGTTCTGTATTGTTTAATGATTTATAATCACACTCTTGATGTCACGCAAATGAGGACGGGTTCCACTTTTGAGTCTGGTTCCTCCCAAGGTTTCTTCCTCATAACATCTAAGGGAGTTTTTCCTCGCCACAGTCGCCATGGCTGCTCATCAGGGAGAAATACACACCGTTCACCTTCACTCTTAAAATAAAAAGCTGCTTTAAGAGACAATGTCTGTTGTGAAAAGCGCTATAGAAATAAACTTGACTTGACTCTCTTAAATAAACAATCAAATTAAAATAAAGATAGCTGCCACTGGCAATCTCCAGAATTGTAATGTGATGAACAACGGCTGGAAAATTGAGGAACAGTGATGATGATGATGATGCTGATGCTGATGATGATGTCATGTTTTTCTATTTAATCATCTGTGCCTATTCAGTGAGCAGTAAGACAATGTGCATGTAGGCACCAGATCAGGAATAAATGAATAGCATTGTGTCTTCAGGAGGCTTTCCGAACCAGGCCAGGCCCCATAACGACTCTCCTCAAAGGTCCATTGCTGTTCCAATGTGAAGTGCTGTGACCTATGAAAAAGGAGAAATCACTTTGTCCATTTCAGGTTATATTTAGCTTATTGATTTTTCCTCGGGAATGGTATCATTTATCGGTGCTGAACGTCCACAGCATGATTCCATTATTTTTTTAATTCCGTGTTTTGTTGAGGGGGTCATCACCGACATTAGAAATGAACCAAGAAGGTTTCACATTTCCGGTTTCCATTCTTTCAGCGGAAAACACGTGTGATCTCCAGAAGTGTTTAATTTCCCTTGTATCACAGTACTGCCATCTGGTATTGTTATTACATCATACTTTTACATATGTTTTTATGGTGAACTGTCTGTGTTTTGCATTGCAGCAGTTAATCCAAGACTATAAAACCTTTTGTTTTGAGTTAAATTTTTTTTTTTTTTATTTATCCCTTTTTTTTTTGTATAAATTGGATAAAAATTGGATTGTGGCTTAGTAGAACTGATACTATAGAAGAGTTTATTGTTACTATACACGTTGATATAAACCTGGGATTTACCTTGCAGCAGGAACTACTGACTAACACTGTTCTTATAGTTCCTGACCAATCAGAATCAAGAATTTAACAAACCAACACAATTGACATTTATTACAAAGCTTTTATTGCATAGTCTCGCAGATACTTTTGATAATATAATAATAATAATATTAAAAATAATAATAATAATAATAATATATGTAAAAGAGCACTTCAGATTTGAATATGCATCTTTGTTCTTCCTAAAAGGTCACATGTCAAGATAAATGAACTGTCTCATTGATCCCAAGTTTTTTTGGGTAATTAGTGCCTTTAAAAGTCAATGTTAGTTATAAATGTCACATCCATGATTCTTTACTTGCTCTGCTGTATTGCCCTACCCCATGCTGGGGTGTCTTTCCTCATCCTTGTGTACCATATATAGCTAAACCAAACATAGAGAAACATCTAAAGGTCATTCGTAATCATCCAGCTGCACCTGGATGCCGGTGTTTATGAATTAGGGGCAATGTATATTTACATTGATTCTGCTGTGACCCTGTATGTGGACCGGGTCCGTGTATGGTCTTTGGATGCTCTGCTTATTGATCCTGCTCTAAATTCAGCATAGAGAAAGCGAGAGGGAGGTGACGGGGGTGGGGAGGGAGAGCCATGTTTGCTCACAGACCGTTGCACTTCCTGCTAAAATAACCTCCCGCCTACACACCGTCCCAGGATGGAGATCGATGTGAAGGGGGGGATGGAAGAGTAAAGCAGTTAGGTAATATGGATTGTACAATTAAGTCCAATTTACTACAGGCACGATATTTATACCATAGTGCTGATTCTTTACATCTGAGTGCTCACAAGGCTTTGATTCATTTTCGCTTCTATGTACGCACACACTAGCTAGCGACGAAGCGTCACATGATCGTTTGTTTTCTGTTTAAATGTGTGATGGGACATGAAGCTACGATATTATTGATCGCCAGGGTGACAACTGAAGCAACAAGGAAGCGTCATGACTGTACCACATACAATTTTAAAGGATAGAGTTTAATAGCTCTGTAAAATGTAGTAAAAAGTAATATTGTGAAATGTGATAGATAGATAGATAGATAGATAGATAGATAGATAGATAGATAGATAGATAGATAGATAGATAGATAGATAGATAGATAGATAGATAGATAGATACCACAACACTACGGAGATCAAGGCATGTCCTGAGAGTCACATAGAATACAAATTGACATGGCAGAGGTAGAGCTGCATTTTCCCGGAGACAGAACAGGAAAAGAACGTCAGTTTTTATTCAAACTTGTTTCTTCTTTTTCTTTGCACTACAAAGTGCTGTTTGTGAAAGCGTCATGCGTTAGAAGTCAGAAGGCACTTAAGTAAATTAACGATTTGATATTGATAACGGGGGGGGGGGGGGGGAGTGGTGGCTCCAGCAGTTAAGGCGCTGGGTTACCGATCGGAAGGTCGGGGGTTCAAGCCCCGGTATCGCCAAGCTGCCACTCTTGGGCCCTTGAGCAAGGCCCTTAACCCTCTATGCTCCAGGGGACCCTTACGAGAAAAATAAATCAAGGACCGTGACGTCGGAGCGACGTGGGGCCGCCTTCCTGTGGGATCACCACCTGCAGGAGGGACCGTAAGGGACCGGTGCTGAGAGGATTGGGCAGCAGTCGAAGGCGGGGGCTTTAACAGCCCAATCCCTGGACACGGAGAAGTGTCTGGGGAATCTGCTTAGACTGCTGCCCCCGCGACCCGAATTACGGATAAGCGGGAGAAGATGAAATTAATTTAAATGAATATTGATAACTATCTGTACCATATTGAAATGCATTGCATCGTATTTTTTTTCATTCTATCATATTGCATTGAATCACATTGGGTTAAATAGAATAGAATTTAGATCGCACTGCAGCGCAATGGGGGAATCGTATCGCATTGCACTGGTAGCTGCTTCATATGTATCTTTATTGTATCGTGTCGTTGGCCATGCATCGAGATGTAAATCGAATTGGACTCAGTTATGGAGATGCACATCTCTAATATATAGTGCTGAAGGGTTTTTAAAGTCTGACACATTTTACAATTCAGTAAAGCTGAGAGGATGAATTCTGAGTGAGTCCTGAATAGCATTTAAAGCTGCCAGTTGGAAAGCTGTTTGATAGACTGGGTTGTAGAATACATGAAGGCATGGTGTGTGTGTGTGTGTGTGTGTGTGTGTGTGTGTGTGCGCGTGCTGCATTTTACAGGCCCGAGAGAGAGAGAGGCTAAGCTATTCTGTCCACACACTTTAAATAAGCATTAGTCACGCAAGGATCGAGATGCTGACGAGAGCCGCCGCTATGCTTTTTTACTAAAATAAAGAGTAGGGAAGAAAAAAAGGAGGCGAGAAAAGTGATGGAGAGATAACAAAGCAGGAAAGAGAGTGAGCGAGAGAGCGGGAAAGAGAGAGAGAGCTGAGGTTAGTAAACGAGGGAAAGTCCCTTTGCAACCAGCTTCTAGAAATTTCTTGGTTTTTATATATATGATTAATTGCAATAAGAAATTCTATTTAAATTATACAAATTTAAAAAAATAAGTATATGAGGTGGATATAATATATTAAAAAAAGATTTTAATGTGTCATCATATTTTTTTGGAAATAATAAAACATATATATAGCAAAATTGGACTAAATGTAGAATAGGATGTTCAAAATGCACATACTTTGTCAGGTGTCCAAGTCAGTTGTGAGTTGGCGTCATTGATGACTAATAATTACCTCAGGATGATGAGACATGGCCAATATTAGTGCAGTATTTCATTCTAGCCAATCAGGAGCCTACCAGTTTTACCCTGTTTATCAGTTGACCACTGGGGTTTTTCCATTAAAACTAGGACACACCAAGGCTTCAGAAGCTGACTGATATCACATATGACCATGGACCATTCGGCTTTTTATATCCTTGCAAAATGAGAACAACTCTAGAAGCCCTGCAGTTTCAGGAATATTCTTCAGCACCCCACTGATGCTCTCCCAGCAGGCCGTGTGCCAGCTTCCCTCATTCAGTGTGTCTATACCAGTAATGAAGCCTTGTGACAGGAAGCATGGCAGTGTGTTAAGCGACGCTTAAGCCAATCTGCTCCTGGATGCCAAATGATCATCATTAATTTATCAGTGCCTGGTGTGATTGTGAGGCATGCTTGTGAAGCCTCTATTACCCTTGTACATACAAACCGCCCACACTTGATTACAGAGCAGTGCGGGAAAACACAATCTGGAGAAAGAAGAGAAGTATCCATGTAAAAAAAAAGTTTAAATACAGGGCATAATGGGTGAAATCATAGGCGTGGGCAATTCTTGCATGATCACAGCCTGTCCATAGGGCACAAGGGGTCACTGAATGGATTGACGACGATCAAAATGGCAGCAATCCTATTGTTTGTCTTTCACAATTACCTGATTCTAACACCTGAGGGGTTTCCTAGTTCAAGTGAAGTGAAAATTTATTAATTATATTACATCCAAAGATGAAACAATTGTGTGTCTCTAATTTTTGGATAAATACCACATATATTTGAGGTGTCTCTAGATTTGTATATGTATAATATATATAATAGACAAAGAGAAAGCCTTGGGTGGAGCATCTAAGACTAATAATAGACAAAAGATGCTATTTTGTGAGGCAAATAAAGCCAGGCAAAACTGACCCAGTAATGGATCTCTACAATATACAGTAGGGGTGTGGATACACACACACACACACACACACACACACACACACACACACACACACACACACACACACACACACACACACACACTATATTGTGTGTGTGTCTGTACAACGCAACTGCAATAAATCCATATCCATTTCAAATCAATATTGAATCTCTGTAATAAAGTGCTTTAGGGTTAATTTTGTGCTTCTCCTCACACACTGCAGATCATACTCAGACTGTAACCCATGACATGTGTGTGTTTGTCTTCCCGCTGGGAGTGTTGCTGACTCTGAGCAGTGTTATGGCCACTGCTATAACCCCTACCTCACCTCATCCTCTGCCTGCTGCTCGCTGCAATGTGTCACCTTCTAAACTGTCGACAGTGTCCCGGGAGTGTGGTGCTGACAAGTCCAAGTAACAGCCGGCGCTTAAAAAAGCTGAACTGGGACCAATACTTCTCCATTGACAAGGTTCTGGATGTTTCATTCCCATGTATTGGCTTTATCAATCCAAACAGTTCTTCAATGTTAAAACATCAAATGAAATCAGACAGATTCAAGGTGAATGACCGTGATTGGGATTTTTATAGACAAAAGTATTGGGACAAATTTCTTTTCCATCCATATGTAGTTCTTCCCCAAACTGTTGTGAGACACACAATTGTATGTTATTCTTAGCGAATCTTAATCTTTTCTTAATCTATTAATCAGTCAAGACTGATTGATTTTTATTAAAATTGTCATGAGCCTTTGCAACTACTGCATAAAAAAAAAGGATTCGCGCAAATGAGGACAGGTGTTGTGGTGAGTTCGAGTCTGGAG
The DNA here is from genome assembly GCF_946808225.1 of Silurus aristotelis. NCBI lineage: Eukaryota > Metazoa > Chordata > Actinopteri > Siluriformes > Siluridae > Silurus > Silurus aristotelis. The sequence goes on along the minus strand of NC_139595.1, from coordinate 3,013,341 downwards.
TTTCTTCCATCATTTATTCCTCTCTAAATGTTCTGCTTGCTGTTGAACTGATGCTGAACTGTATGTTTGTGATCAGTAGAAACACCAAGCGGCGATCAAAACACGTTTAAAACGGAGGGCACGCTCGACCCTTGCTGTGTGATTGACCGGTTAAGTTTTTATGCACTCATAAAAATAAAAAAAAAGACTGATTTCGCAAAATCGAGTTGAGTAAAAAGTGAGATATTTGACTTTGAAATGTAGTGAAGTGAAAGTAAAAGTCTCCCTAAATAAAAATACTTCAGTAAAGTACAAATATGTGAAAAAAGCGAATTAAGTACAGTCACGAATAACATTTACTTCCTTACAGTCCACCACTGGAGGGGGCTGCTATAGAGCTCTGACCTGAAACCTATTAAAGACCTTTGAGATGAATTGGAGCATTGATTGCACCCCAGGTCTCCTCACCTCACCTACATCAGTACCTGATTTTAAATGAATAGAGTGCTAGGGAATTAAAAAGGAGAAAAAACGCACCCGAAAAAATTCAAGACTGAAATATAATAAGAAAAATCTCATAAAAGTCGAACCATTTTGCCTTTATAAAAGATATAATTTTTCATTCGAATGAAATGTCTCAGAAAATCTCAGGATTGATTATCGGACACTTACCCATCTGTAGTATTGTACAGTGCAGCACAATATTGACCATGTCAAGCTACATAAACTCCTGATGTTTGCACAAATTCGCTCTAAGCCTACAGTGCGACATTACCATCAGTGCCGGTCGAGGTCTCAGGATTTGTGCTTCGTCCCTGCAGCTCCAGAATGCGTTGCAGATGCGCTGTTAAACCCTGGCAGGCAGTCACACACAAGTTAAAGCACAGAAGGGAGGAATTTTGATTTTATTAAAAGAAGGTCACATGGTAATAACCCGATAGGATGATCTCATTAGCCTGATTGTAAAAATTGTATTGGTGTCATTTCGTGTGAGTGTAGAGAGTCATCCTAAACAGCGATTTTCAAGGACTAATTATAAAAGCACTTTTATTCGAGGAGCACAGACTCCCTTTAAGAAATTTTCTGTATTTTTTTTTAGGCAGCCTTGTAATAAAAAAAAGGGATTTTTTTTTAGAGAACTGGCAAAGGCTTGCTTCATATTGAGTCATCACTGTACACCCCACGCATACGCGTTCTGCAGGCTGCACAATGCAAAGACGTGTCTTCCTCTTCTTCTCCTGCTTCTTCTTCATCTTCATCTTCTTTGTGCTAGACAAGATGACAGGGAGCAGGGATGCCAGACGCAGCCGAAAAATGACTAATAAGACGTGCTAATGTGTTATTGTACTGTGGGAATGCAATCTTGTCATTCATTGATTTTTCGCTGTGCTAGCATTGCTAGATGAAATATTCCTTTAAAAATAAAAGAGAGCAATCCGATTGGCAGCACAACAGACAAAGAAACGAGGCCAGAGAAGGACACGAAGACATCGGGAGCGTCCAGACAGACCAGATGAAGACAAGAAGATTTGGGGAGATACGGGCTGACATGGCCAAGAGAGCTCTCGAGGCTTAGATACAGCTACGCATTGCAGACTAAAAAGACAGGCTGTGGCACACACACATATACACACACACACACACACACACACACACACACACACACACACGCACACAGACACACAAACAATCTGAATGCTGCTTGGTCAGGCAGACGTATAGAGAAGAGAAAGAGAAGGACAGCTATTTAAAGATGCCCAGAAGTGTGTCGATTAAAAGAGTGTATTTTAGTTGATGCTTAATGCAGCACCAAACATAGACCCGTCCCCCCCCCCCAACACACACACACACACACACACACACACACACACACACACACACACACACACACACACACACATACACACACACACACACATACACACACACATACACACACACACACACACACACACACACACACACATTCGCACACACAAACACACCGTTACTATCATTTCTTTGTGTTACATCTGACTGTAGTAAAGCAGCACCTTTCTCCAGAGAGTACTGGCAGGGTTTCCTCCACCACTCATTGAAACATGCTGCGTCTCTCTGTGGACGGATTAAAAAGACAAACCATGTAACGTAGCTTTTAATGTCCGAGCAAATTACGACCTAAGCTAATTTCTGTAATCGTTTCACAATTTTGCCTGTAGAAACTATTTCTATAATGTCTGTGTAATAGAATGAGGATTTTTTTAAGCTTATTTCTGACAAAAATCTGGATGTAGATTTCGATCCGGAACTATCCAAGGACATAGGTGGTGAGGTTAACACGATTTCCAATACAAAGTCATTATGGATTCAGTCAGTATCTATACTGAAGGAAAAGGGCAAGCCTCAGCTCCACAGGGAAAAAAGAGATTAAAGTTTCAAGACCAGCACAAATAGAAAAAATGGGATATATTAGGCAACCAATAATGTGGACATATTATAGTGCAATTAGTTTTACACAGTCTCTGGTGGACATTGTGACAAATCACAGAAATAGGATGAGCACAATTAGTGTTCTCATGTTCAGAAAAAAAGGCAATTCTGTAGACAAAAATAAATAATGTTGCTTTGTCATCATTTCGTTTCCATGTCGAAAAACCTTCACCCAAGCTCTATCTATATTTTATCTAGAAACTCATCCTGGTCAAGTCTTTGTGGCTGTCAAACATAAAACAGGTAAACACAATAGGGCAAAAACCCATAGTACGGACAGGATCAGACCACAGTGCTAGTCTTTATCTCTTAAAATTTTTCTGAACTTTTTTGTTCTGGATTTGAAATTTTTCAAATCCATTGCTTCATTAAATAATGTTAACTCAACTCAGCTTAACTAAACTCAACTCCACTAAAAGGACCAACTGTTACAATGGACCAAGGAACAGTGAACGAGAACAGTCAACATTAAACACAAAATTACAATAAACATTACACAAAACAGAGCTAAGGTATGATAGACATAAGGTAGATGTGATAAATATGAGGTCAAAATATAAGTAATGTAAGAAATGTAAGAGTAAACTGCAAGTGCACAGTCAGAGGTGACCGTGTGCAAATGTGTGGGATGTCCAATGTGCATAGTTTAACAGAATTGAATGGCTGTCTATAGTAAACAGTAGAAATCCCAGAGTGCAGATGTCTGCAGATGTGCTACATGTCCAATGCGCATTTTTAGTGCACAACAAAAGTGGTGGGCGTGTGTTATTGTCCATTGAGTGACTATTAATGTCCAAATTGCACATTTAAGCAGGAGGGAGCAAGGTGATGGGTGACACCAGTGTGTTCAGGGCTCTGACAGCTTAGTCAAAGAAGCTGTTGCAGAACCTTGAAGTGCAGGTTCTGGTGCTTTGGAACCTCCTGGCTGATGGCAGGGGCTTAAACAGACTGTGGGTGGGGCGAGAGGGATCCTTCACAAAGGCAGAGGGTCTTTTCAGGCATTTATGTCAAATTAACTGCACTAAAGAATGTGTCGCATATATTTCTCCTACCATCTCCTCTTTCTCTTTTCTTTATTAGAATTTGTACCAGAACCGCTTTCTCGGGTTGGCGGCCATGGCCTCACCGTCTCGCTCGTCCCAAGCCCGACGCCGGAGCAAAGACCCTATCCGGCACAGCTTCAACCCGGAGCACTTTCCCAGCGTGGATTTCCAGAATGGTGAGCCCGAGGAGTTGGCCGCCGCCCTGCCACGTTCCACTAGTGATACGGACCTGGTGACCTCACACTGCCGATCCACACTGACCGCCAGCACTTCCCACTATGCCATCGGCCAGTCGCCGGACATCACACTCACATGGGACATCAAGGAGGAGGTAGACGCCGGGGACTGGATTGGAATGTATCTCATTGGTGAGTGATGAGAAATCAAATAGAATCAAGAAAGTAGTTTGGATCTGGCCATCTCTGACTATAGAGCAGCAAATCTGTTCCTTTTTGTTCTTTCTCTCTCTCTTTTTCTCACTTGCTCTCTCTCTCTTTCTCTCTCTCTCTCTCTCTCTCTCTCTCTCTCTCTCTCTCTCTCTCTCTCTCTCGTATATCTCTGTAAATCGCTTCAATCCCTCACTCGTGTATCACACTGTCCCAGTGTTTTTTTGGGACCGTATGTGCAACTGAGATTGGATCCACTACAAACAGAAATCCATTAATCATTTATTGTCACATATTGTCTGGCCAACACAGACTACAGCAAATGGGTGTATTATAAAAAAAAAATGTGTTTGGAATTACAGACCCATGTCATCATTACATCATCATGCTTCCCTCAGAATTGTAGCTATTTCAGTACACATTGTTTTTTGTCTTTTTTTTAGATGAGGTGCTTTCTGAGAACTTTCTGGACTATAAGAACCGTGGGGTGAACGGCTCTCACAAAGGCCAGATCGTGTGGAAGATTGAAGCCAATTCCTACTTTGTTGAGCGTAAGTCAATTGTCTTACACACTATTTCACTATAGGCCTAATTTTAGGGCCTACATTTTGACACTGATTGCAATACATCTAGTGCTTACACAGATTTCAATCGGCTACTACATTCTACTACATATTTCATTCTACATCTCCTGATTTGGATAATTTACATGTAATCAGTGCATCAGAGAGCATCACTGAGGCGACAGTCACACATGTAGGCCTGTGTAAGCATGATAAGCATTTGATCTCGACATACTATTACCCAAGCACAAAGACCTCAGGATGTCACTATGTTCTACATAGCTGCCATGGAAACACACACACACCATGTCCACTCATCCAGTTTGTTCCGAGCTATGAGTACCGAGTGCTATAATAAATATACTTGAGTGTGACCGGCTTTTTTATTTTTATTTTATGCCAGTCTCGCAGCTGGAGTCTTTATTCCATTTTATACTCACACAATCCCTCTGTGGCACAGTGAAATACCTCATTAGGCACGCCTTTGTGTAAAGAGAATGGCTCGGAGCAGGAGGGATTTGAGGGCTGTTGTCTTAAACGTTGGTGTTTCGTACATGAGGTTGGTTCGTTGGTTATATACAGAGTATAGGGGCATCTTAAAGGGAAAAAACTGTCGAAATTCATGTATTCAGCCCCAGTAAGTAATTATCCTCGTGAGAATGGCAGGAGATTCTTCTTTAAGTCTGATCTAGGAATGCTGGGCATGAGGCAGTAATACAACTTTGTATATGAAATTTATATATACACATGAATATGATCGTCTTTTGATCGTCTTTTAACTACTAACCAGAAGAAAAAAAGTTCATTTCTGATATGATTTTTCACGTTTATATAATTGTTTGTCATTTTCTAATGCTATCTACACTATATGGACAAAAGTATTGGGATACCTGACTTCCAGCCATATGTGGTTCCTCTTCAAACTGTCACCACCAAGTTGGAAGCACTATAATTACAGTATATAGGATGTCTCTGGATATGGAAACAATAATTTCCCTTCACTTAAACTAGGAGTCAAACCTGTTTCAGCATTACTGTGCAAAATGCCAGCTCTATGAAGAAATGCTTTATATGAGATGGAGGTGTGTGGAAGATCTTGAATGAACTGTTATTGAGCTCTGACCTAAAAAATATTGAACATTTTTGGAATTAATTTTGGAACGCTGACTGCACCCCAGTCCTTCTCACCTCACCTACATCAGTACCTAACTTTGTGTGGCTGAATCTCCACAAATCTCCACAAGCACACTCCAAAATCTAGTGGAACATCTTAACACTAATGCTGGCAAACATTAGCTAATTAACAGAATCCTGAAAATGAATTATTTCACACTAGGATAATGTTTATAGATTTTCTAGCTAGCTGCTGGATAACAAAAACTGAACGGATCTTGCATCTCTACTGTAAAGTCTTCTGATTAAAGTGTTTCTTAATATAATCATTCCAGACAGGATTTCTTTTTTTTTTTATGTTTACATTTACATTCCAACATATTCTACAATTTTTTTGGCCATGCTAGACAACCACCTAGCATAAACAAATACAAATCTTGACAAGATTGCTCAGATAAATAAAGCCATGTTCATTAGGATTCATTAAGATTGTTATATCTATAAAAAACTAACGACAGGATTTCTGAAAGGAATTATAGGAAATATTAGGAAATTCCCAATTTTTAATAGGAAATTTATAAAGTTATATGAGGTTGATAAATATTCATAAATGTTTAATGCTAATGCCAGCCAGCTAAAATGAGCTAATATCAAAATCATGTATTCAATCGATGTACAGATTCTGTACATTTCAAATCTGTGTCTGAGGTTCTTTATGTCAGTTCTGCATATTTTACGTTTATAATGCAAGGAATAGTAATGGTGGTTGCATCTTAGCTGTGGTATGCTAGCATTAGCATGACGCGACAGGAAAGCGGGCTGTCGCAGCAGCTGCTTTAGCGCTATGATGGTGATTTATCACCCCCATATGACACATTGCAGCGAGAGCGCACAGCTCTCTGTTGTAACACACTGCTGTACTGTTTTACTGATACACGAAAGACTAGCCGATGGCTAGCCGATGACTGTGTGTAACGCAGGAGTTCACATTGAGCTTCAGGGGAAATTCTCTCCGAGCTCTGACTCTTCTCCACATATCTGTTTTACTGTAAAGTGGAGAGGAAGAGAGAAAGAGGGAGAGGGAGAAAGAGTGTGTCGATACTGACCACACATCCCCTGTCTTATCAGTCAGCCATGTTGCTAACAGGAAGTGCTGTTGCTGGCAGTCTTCACAGTGCAGAATTAATGAAGCCTTAAAGTAATCCATTTAAAGGTGTGTGTGTGTGTGTGTGTGTGTGTGTGTGTGTGTGTGTGTGTGTGTGTGTGTGTGTGTGTGTGTGTGTGTGTGTGTTTGTGTATTGATATGGAGGCAATTTTTAGCCACAACACTCAGCACTTAGTCCATAACAAATGCTGACCCTTGTCCAAACTCATGGCAGTGTTTTGTTGAATGGTATTACAATAAAAGATTTCTGTTGTTTATTCCAATAAATTTTTATGCCATTTAATGAGAAAGTACAAAGCCTAAGGGTGTTATTCAGAAATCTTAAACAGGACCATGTTTTTTCTGTCAACTGTTAAACACTTGACTGGCGGCTTTAATGATATCTAAACTGCTGTTCACACTTGATATACTGGGCATTCTGGTGCCATATTTTTCCCAGAACATAGCACAGTGGACAGTAGTCAGCTTGGGCACTTTGTCCACTCTGCAGCTACTCAGCCCAATAGACTGTGTATTTTGAGATATTTCTATTAAACCCAGCATGATCTTTTTTAACGATTGGTGAAACAGTAAAAGCATACCAGAAGAGCTACTGTTTTGTAGATACACACTTACCCATTACAACATGGCCATTGAAAAAATAGCTTAGATCCCCACCAGAGTTGTAAAGAGTACCTTAAAATAATACTTGCGTAAAAGTTTATATACCAAACTGCAAAACATAGGCTATTACAAGTTAAAGGTCACCAACAAAGGTCTCTGATATGACTTGAGTAAACATCTTTGAGAATCTGATTTGAACAGTATTGAGTATTTGACTCCTTGTTTTTATTTTTGATGCTCAGTAAAACTAGAAAGTAGTCATAAAATCCCATATAATATATTCAACCCCTTAACATTGTACTACTGTAATAAGAAAATCTGTTATTCACTACACCTGTCAGTGCCTTTCAATGGTATGGTTTATTTTTTTATATTAATAAGTAATGCTCTCATGGGGGTTTCTAATGTTTCATTAACAGCCAGTTGATTCTTATCCAAACAGCTAATAATAATGTTAATAGTTAACTATGAACATCATGAAGAAGCATTCTGTTGATTATTACCATGGCATGCATCATTAATAAAGAACTTAGAAACATGGATTTAGAGCACAGGGTCAGGCATGATACTGCAAACAACAGTTCAGCTTGGCAAATAATTCACAATGAGTTTCTAAACTCTATGACAGTACCTTATTAACCATTGAGCAAAAGAGTAGACCACATATTTTGATCTCTTCTTTTTCTCATGTTCTAAGTGGAGACGAAGATCTGCTTTAAGTATTATCACGGGGTGAACGGCGCCTTGAGGGCCACAACACCCAGTGTGACCGTGAGGAACCCTTCAGCGCCGGTGAGTGTGTGTGTGCTTTTCAATGACCTCTGTCAAGTTGAACCACTATCATCTTCATCATCAACATCATCATTATTATTAAGTAACACTAAAGTATGATTTTTCAGTGATGGACGAAGTATACAAACCATGTACTTAAGTAAAAGTAGAGATAGTCGCTGTAAAATATGACTCCAGTAAAAGTAGGTGTTTCCATTAAACTTTTACTTGAGTAAAAACACAAAAGTCTTCAAATGTACATAATTGTCCAAAGTACTATGATTTAGTATGGCTATAATGTTCATATTATTATTTTTGTCACAAGACTCTAGAATCCACTTTAACGTAAAAAGCGTGTGCTCCACCCTGATTTGTGGCTTGCTGTGTGTTTGACCGGTTGAGGATTTATCCGCTCATAATTAAAAAGTAACGACTGATTTGCAAAATGTAGTTGAGATATTTGACTTTGAAATGTAATGAAGTTAAAGTAAAAGTCTCCCAAAATTTTAATACTTCAGTAAAGTAGATACATGAAAAAGCTACTTAAGTTACAGTAACAAATAACATTTACTTTCCTACTAAAAAACAATTTTTTTATATATATATATACATACAGCCCGCGGTTCGGAACTCGCGGCTTGGAAAATATGCGGGTTCTCATTTGGAACCTAACTAATGACTAAATAAGGAATGTTCAGGAACGTTAGGAATAACACAACTATGTATTCGGTCATATATTGTACACTATTACGTTTATAAAGTGATGTAATGTCTAGATGAATTCACTAAGGTACCAATGGGGGTATGCAGGGTGCATTAAAAATTTTCGGAATATCAGCTCAACTTTGCACTTAATCACATATATATGATAGACGATGCCCAGGTTAATACGTAATTAAGGATATTATGATAGGAATTGCATTATGAGGTGTTTAGATGTAAAAAAAATTTGTTTTGCATACCTGGCATCTGGAACCAAATCAAGAGGTTGTTCAAGTGGTTTATAATTTTCAAATGAATGCAGAACTGATCTGATTTGTGGTTTTGTGGTTTTAACTTGAGATGTGTGTATGTGTGTGCATGTGTGTTGGAAGTAGTTTTAAATGCTGCTTTTGTGTGGGGATTTTTTAAATATTTCCTCTCTCAGGTTTGCTCACCTGACAATGCTGCCCTTATCAAAATAGGTCTTTCTCTCTCTTTCTCTCTCTCTTTTCACATTCTGTCTCGCTCGCATTTTGCTCTGTCTCTCCCTCCCTTCGTCGCTCAGGTGTTCAAGCCGGTTGCCTTGGAAGACGTGCCTCAGAGTCAGGGCCGCCGAAGACTCATCAGCTTTTCCCTGTCAGGTACGCACTGCCGGGAAACATGGTACCGTGTCGCCATAGCAACTTGCCATGGGCAAGCTTTCCAATTAGCAGGGAGTAATTAGATTAGATAGATTTTCAGTTTAACTCTATTTTTAGTGAATCCTGAAGAATGCTTGTTATTGATCGCCGCTGCAGTCTTTCGCCTACAAATCCTAACATGCCACGGCTTCCCTATGGAAAAGAGCGACGTCAACACGCTCACATTTAGAACTTTTTGACTTTGTTTATCTTTGCATTTCATTTGCTTGACTTTTAAGTCACACTCTTTTCTCTTTGTATTTTTATGCACTTGTGTGCGTTTATGTGCTCTCAGATTTCCAGGCAACGGGTTTAAAGAAGGGCATGTTCTTCAATCCAGACCCTTACCTGAAGATCGCAATCCACCCGGGTAAACACAGCATCTTCCCTGCTTTACCTCACCATGGCCAGGAGAAACGATCAGGCATCGTCTGTAACACCGTCAACCCCGTGTGGCAAAGAGAAGTAAGGGGGTTCACATGCTTATACGTTTACCAATATATTTATCATCACATATTGTCACCGATAGTTGTTTTTTTGGAACTATCGGCTATCTGCAAAAATCTATGGATAGTTTTTCCGGGTTTCGGTCCGCCGTCATTACAAGAGCGGCCTCTAGAGGTGAATCACTGACACCATGTGCTGTTTGTTTTTACATGTGAGACTGCTGCATGGTGCACGCTGCATGTAGAGCTTTTATTATGTTTATAATTTATCATTTATTTATTATATATTTATATATATTAATGATAAACACTGAGACAGTGTTTCAGTCAACGAGAACTTAGACTAAAAACACTGTCTTGGCGTGGACAGATAGCCAAAACTGAGAGAGAAATATGCGTTTTCAAACAAAAGCGTATTAGTGTGGACACGGCCGCAGTAATGATGGTGTGTTTAATAGTAGTGCCTTTAAAGGGAAAAGATTTAAGGTTGTGTTATTAGCCTGATTTCTCTGGCAACCCAGAGAGCATAATTGGCCCTGTTCTGTGGGTGGGAATGTTTTTTTTTCTGTGTCTATCAGCGAGACGCTAGCCAGGCATCTGTTAGCTCTTGTCTAGAGGGAAAATAGGTCAGTGTGGAAGATATACAGGGAGTGGGGAGTGTGGGAAGAGGGAAATCACTTCTTTTTATTCTTTTTGCAGAGGTGGGGTGAGAGGCGTCTGGTTTTGTCTTATGGGGTGTAGTGTGGTTTATTTGCTTCTGAGTGTGTATAGCTGGTCCAATGTTGATATAGGAAGAGCAGGATGGATGAAAGGATGGAGTGGTTTTCATGATGCGCCTTTTTTTACACAGGAAAGTCTCCAAGAGACTTGATTTTGAAGTGCAAACTTATCAGATCTGTTTTAATTCCTCATCCTCAAACAAAGACCAGACAGATATGCCTTTATCGGGTTCAGAAGGACGGCATCCGTTTATGTCTTCTTCTCCAGCTGGAGAAATGATTGCCGGCTTTCAGTCAGAGCTTCAGATGAGAGGGATTCGTCGCATGAGTGATTGAAGCACTCGGCCCTGTGGGGGAGGAGGGAAAGTAGGTCGACATAGAGAGATGTGGAAAATAGGGAAGATGGGTAGAGAGGAGTGAGGTGGGGGTTCAAAGGGAGGGAAATCATCTCCTTTTGATTTTCCCGTGGAAGGCGAAATGATTGGGGTGGAAAAGATTGGCGTTTGGTCCAGAGAGCCACCTCATCCACGGCTTAATCTCATACTCAGTCTTTTAGTCTCTACAGCAGGGGTCACCAACGTGGTGCCCGCGGTGACCCCTGGTCTACAGCTTTTTCCGCCTTCACAGTTAAACACCCAAACAGAGCATCCAGAAAACAAAACAATAAGCTTCAGGCATGGTGTATGTATAGCTGACCAAGGCATGCTGGGTAGTGTAGTCTTCGTTTGGATCAAATACAGCAGGGGTGTCAAACTCTAAAATCTAAAACCCAGTCTAAGATGCAGTTCAAATTGTTTTTTTGGTTGTCGCTTTAGCAAACATTTACTGCTGCGACTGCGGTCTGCTTTTTTTTTTTTTATGGGTATATTTAGCATTCTCTTCGTGGACATTATAAAATTTATTGTTGATATTTTTAAGCTAATGTGAAACGCTGATGTAGAAACAGCGCACTCTAGTGGCGGAATGTCACGAAAATGATGAAATGTAGTTTAAGGGCAATGTCCGCTTTAAATTTGAATTTGACACAATTGTGCGCATTTGAATCTCGTGGGCCACATGAAATGGTGAAGCTGGTCGGACCTTGAGTTTGACCCCTACGACATACGGCTAGTGAAAATTTGCTCAAGTCTTTTTCAGGTCATTTTGAGCCACTACCTGTGCTGCAGTAGTGCTTTGCCATTTCCTTTTTTCCTTCGTAGCATCTGATCCTCCTCCCAGAATGAATTCACACATGAACATGAAGTTGATCTTCAAAGCCAGTGGATATAAATATCTGAATAAATACGATCCAGACTGATGTTAAAGCAAGCATTAGTGTGTGGAGTGTGTGATGCTTGGAATGCTGAGGGTTAAAACGCTCTTTCTTCCTCCCTCCCTCCCCCTCTCTTTCTTTCTCCTCTCTTCTCCCATTTCAATCTGTTCCGTTCCTCCATTCCCACCGACCCACCGCTTCCTGTGCAGATGCATCACAACAATGGCAGCTTGGGATTAGATAGGACCTTGCACCCAGACACACACACACCAATGCAGAAAACTTCATGGCGTCATGCATGAACAGCACACACACACACACACACACACACACACACACACACACACACACACACACACGCGCGCAGCCTTTTCTTCGTAATGATTTCTGAGAAATCACTACACGCAGAGCAAAAGGCACTCGTACATTTTGCTTGTTGTATCCTGTTTTCAATTATGGAGCCCACCCCCGTTCTTGTCCTCCCTGTTTTCTGTAGCCGTCTTCCCCCAGAGCTCTTATTTCTCATTTCCTATTAAGGAGCACGGCACAGTTTTTGTTCTGTTTCACCAGTCTTGCCCGCATCCCTCCTCCCTGTGCCGTTGTTGGAGCTTCCTGGGAAATCGAGCTCCTGCTGAGAGAGAGTCAGGGTGAGGAGATGGCCAAATGCCAGAGCGTGGTCTGTCACAAAAGGAGCAAGCCATCATAAGTGTTCCTGCTGACGAAAGGCTTTCGGCAATCAGAACATCACATCCTCCAATTGCGGTTTTCCTTGTCGTTACGCTTAAAGTAGGGAGGTAGTAGCTCAGTGGTTAAGGGTCAGAGTTCCAAATCAGAAGGTAAGGGGTTTAAGCCCCAGTATCGTAGGTCCTTGTGCAGGGCCATTAACTCTCTGGTCTCCAGGGGCGCTGTATCATGTCTGACCCTGGTTTCGTAGCATCGTCGTCTTTTAATCTGCTGTAATAAAGGGTTTATGTGTAAGGCATATACTTCATTGAAATTTGATAAGTATGGGATTTTGTGCAACCTCATATTTCTTCCCCGGGCAGGAGGGCATAAATGACAAGTGTTTTTTATTTATTTTTTATATTGTTTTTAAATGTCCTTTAGGGTTGTCTTTTGTGTTCTTTTTGCATATACAGTGCAATTTTTATATATCGACTTCAGTGTTCTATGACATTCATGAACTGCTGTTACTATGATTAGCATCAAATTAGCCCTGATTGTATCTTTTTTCTTTCTCTCTCTCTCTCTTTTACAGAGGTTTAGCTTTTTGTCTTTGCCCACGGATGTACTAGAGATTGAGGTAAAGGATAAATTTGCCAAGAGCAGACCCATCATAAAGCGCTTCCTGGGCAAACTGTCCATGCCGGTGCAGAGATTACTAGAGAAGCATGCTATTGGGTAAGTTTTTCAAATACTGTGCATGTAAACAGCCCTACAATCGGGTATGTTGTAGCCTGAAATTGAGTTCCTATACTGTAAATGTCTAGCATTAGAGGTAAGCTCAGCAGCGACCCAAAACGAGACACAGATTCAGCATTATACAAGATTTTTTTTCCATGTTATCCACGTCCAATATCGCCAGCAACAAACTCTTTTAAATCTGGCTGCCAGATTGTCAGACTTGAAGAAAAAAAAATTAATGTATGGTTCATTGTTATGAACTGGTGTGGTGCTTGCTTATTGGTTAACGCATAACTACCGCGATAAACGGGGGACGCTTGTACATCAATATGATTGAAGGTGTGGATTTCTCCAGAGATCGCACCACTTATACTCAGGACATTGTTTCTTCTGTCCTCAACTCCTTCACAGAATTTTTTATTTATTCTCTGTCCGCAGTGACCGAGTTGTCAGCTACACTTTGGGTCGAAGATTACCGACAGAGCATGTCAGTGGTCAGCTGCAGTTCCGATTTGAAATAACGTCCTCCATTCATCCAGGTTTGTCCTGATTTACTTCATCATGACAATTACGTCAATAAGCAAGTTACTTCTGCTTCTTTAAGCTGATTTAATATGTATTTGTTTGCTGCTTTGTTCATCCTCTAGATGATGAGGACATGTCGGTCAGCACAGAGCTTGATTGCTCCACAGTGCCTGAAGAACCCGAGGAACCCGAGCAGCATGAGCCTCGGGAGGTGCTAGAGCAACCTGGACCAGTACAAGCAGAGGACACTACGAGCCTGGATTTGGCTGGTCCTGATCTGCCTCTGGATGGAGACATGGAATCGGTAGAAGTTCCCATGGACGTAGAGGCCTTGAGTGCAGATGGAGAATGGACAGAGAATCAGCAAGCTGAAGAGACCCAGAGGGTCCAGGAGGCAGAATCTGTAAATGGAGAGAACAGTGAGCAAGAAAGGGAAGCCCCAGCAGGTGATCAAGATGAAGGAAATCAGGAGGAGGTCTTGATTCCCGAGCAAGATGGACAGGGTGAACAGGAAGTGGCAGCTGAAGAGCAGATGGAGCAAGAAGAGACAGTAGCAGAGGGAGATGGATCTTATAAATACACAAATCATGTGGATCCAGATAATGTTGAAACTATGGAAAGGACACCAACTGCTGTAGAGGCGGAAGAAATGGAGAATGTGATCGGAGGACCTGAACCTCACCCGGTCTTCCTTGAGGACTGTGCTCAAGCAGAGGATGACGATCAGCAAGAAGTGGAAGGTTGCTCTCTCCGGATGCGTGGTGCGGCGAAGCGGAAAAACCGGCCTTGCTCTCTTCCTGTGTGTGAGCTGGAGACGGTAATCGCCTCAACGTGCGAGGAACCCGAAACGCCGCGTTCACATTACATCCGTCTCCACCACCTTCTCCACAGCCTCCCATCGAACCAAGCAGAAAGCTCGAAAATGGAAGAAGAAGAAGAGGAAGAAGAAGAAGAAGAGCAAGATGAAGATGGAGCACCAGAGCCCCTGACGCCCAATGGCCCACGTCGTTCTCTTCCTCGCAGCCGCTCGCACCAGCGACTCTCTGAACTCGTGCAGATACTAGACGGTGAGGGCCTGGCACTAGTGTCCGAGGGGCAAATCAGAGACCAGAGGTCGCCGGGTGAGAGCGAGGGCGAGACTGATCTTAGCCCTGTCCCGTGCTGCAGCCACATGGTGGCGAGGGGTGCGGGTGCGATGCGTGCTGCCTCCCTGGACAGCGCTCGATGCGCCCAAAGCAGCGTGTTCTCATCACAGGAAGACGAGGATGACATGGACGGCCTCAATGGCATCTTGGATCTAGAGGTGGAGCCTTGTCAATGGGGGCGAAATCGAACAAGAGACAGAACAAGGTGGGAGGAAGTCCCCGACACTCACGTTCAAAGCCCGCATGGCACCGTGGGTAATGGAGAGTCCTCGGGAGCTGGAACAAGCACCAGGAGTAAGTGACATTCCCCCGAATGTTTATTTCATGCTCTTATTATTCATACTTCATAAAGACACATTGTACATACAGAGCCACGATCTCCCAGTAGGAACACAGCTAACTTTTAATACATGAGCTGAATTCGGATCACCGTGTAACTGTTTTGTTCGAGTATCCACCAGAGCATGTTTTAATTCTGAAATCTGATTGGTCAGAGGGTTTCCCTTCTTACTTACAGGGATTTGTATGCTTTATGTGCTGGATTTCAAATATAGGGGCCGCAGTTTTGGGAGTCATGGATTAGAAAAAATGTGTTTTTAGATCAAAATGAAAACCAGCATGTGGTAAATTTTTGGATTAATGTAGGTGAACTTTATTCTCGATGTATGTGTGTCTAGGAGAGTGTCCTCTGCCATGTAGTCACCCTCCAGTGAGCCAGCTCCCTGCTTTACGGCCGGACCCCCACCACTACCCCACCATTGATGAGCCTCTTCCTCCCAGTGAGCGCCCCCTTCTGGACTGTCCTCTCACTGATACACATTAACATAATAGTAATGAAGTGTTTTCCTCATCTCTGATGCACGCACAGCGAATCAGATTTGCGCTTATCTCTGTTTCACACATAGCCAGTGTGTTGAGTGAAGCTGTGAGGATTATTTCAGTATCTATCTCGTGGCTTATCAGTGTTACTCCATATTGCACCTCTCACACTCTCTGGTTTGTGTGTGCAGACTGGGAGGCGCGTATCGACAGTCACGGGCGCGTGTTCTACGTCGATCACATTAACCGCACCACAACGTGGCAGAGACCAACAGCAGCAGCGACACCTGACGGCTTGCGCAGGTCCGGATCCATCCAGCAAATGGAGCAGCTCAATAGGAGGTGTGTGTGTGTGTGTGTGTGTGTGTGTGTGCACACACTATGTACAGAATAAAACACTTGATCTGTGCTGCTTCAGGAAACCAATCAAGAACAAGGCCCTAGATTTTTTTTCACTTTTCATACCACAGCATGTTTCTAATAACTACAATTCAGAAGAATTAAGGAAGGACACACTTTTGATTATGTTCATACTTACATTTAACGTCAGTTCCTGACTAAGGCAGAAATAAAGAGTTGCTATTTCAGCTGCCGGATTTTCGAATTTGACACCAACGTCCATATTTTATTTTTGGATGCACTTTCAGACAGAAGAATCAACTGTTCTTGTGGCCTTTATTCTGAGTGCTCCATCTGCGGATGGTGAATCATACTTCGGTTTGAGGATACAGAATGACCTACAAAGGGGAAGTGAAAGCGGCGTGGGTTGCCTCTTGCCTCGTGCATTGTGCCATTTCTCCGTGATTCAGCCCTGCATGGATTTGTCTTCTTTTTAATAAGGAAGATTGCTTTTACTCCGCCTGCGAAATAACGTGCCTGCTAGGAACTTGAAAGCAGGCACCGAGGTGCCACCTGGTGGACAGAAATATCATGACAATTCAGAGTGTGAGGATTTGATTTGGGTTGATTCACCATTCTGGTCAGGGTTGTTTCTAGGCCAGTTTTTTGTGATCATGAGCTTTCGGTCGTTTGCTAATAATGGCGCAGGGTCTCCATTAAATAATAGAGCGTCATCTCTATGTATTTGACCTCTATGGGTTGTGCAGATTTGATGCAAAATTAGATTTAATATAATGCTAAAAGATTTCCCTAATATGAATCTGACATTTTCAAAATTTTTCATCACATTAACACATTTTTGCTTTCTGACTTCTAATGACAAGGTCTTGAGGATCAAATCCAGATCAGGATGATTACAGCTTTACAGATCCTTCCATACATCACAGTGTTTCTCTTATCAGTGTGCTTTCATTAGTGTGCACTGTGAAGAGGATCTGAAAGTCTGGCAGGAAAGGTTCAGATCATCTCAGAAGAAGAAAAATAGAAGCTTATATAGCACACATGGTGGGAATTCATGATATGTCCACCTTTTTTTTTTTTAAGGAAAATGTGTTGTTGTTTGAAGCTTTTTTGGAGCCTGGATGCCAAAGATACACAAAGTAAAAATTGTAATTTGCAGTATTGTGGTTTAATGGATTTGTTTCTCGCCCTGAGCTCAGTCCCGACCAGAATAGATTCCCCCATTACAGAATTCATTACAGAAAATGGGATTTGTTCATAGATTAAGAAGTGTTCCTAAAAGGTGGCATCAAAAAGTTTAAAGACTATCTCTTTTTACAAGTAAGTTTTTACGATTATGCACAACCGCCTTTCGGAAGCCTTCTTTTCGAAGCGTGTCAAGCACCTTCTGCGATTCTCGTGTCAAAACGCTAAAATTTGAGCTGGATCTTCATCTTCGAAAATCTGGCATGTAGGGTGGATGTGGAAGTGAGGTCATATTTCCATCAAGAAACTCGTGTAAAGAGAACTCAGTGACAAGGTGTTCTAACTTGCTGTTCACGATAAAATCGCAGATGTGGTAATGCGCTCCCTGTGACTGTGCGTGCAGCTTTGTGCTGCCATCTGTTGGCCTGTTCTGATGCCACTTCATATACATTTGGAATTTACTGCTCTTCATTGCGACTTCACTGAAAAAGCCTCGTTCTGACTTGATGATCTTGATGATGTGATGGACGTAGCTGTGTTGTGAAATAAATCTGATCTCTCTTTTAGATATCAGACCATTCAGAGGACCATGGCCACAGAGAGAAGAGAAGAGGAAGGAGGAAACCCTCGTGTTGAGAGGTCTAGCAGCACAGAGTCCGACTCGCCACCTCAGACAAGCGGTGAGTTCTACGCAAACACTTCTTTCACAAGCTCATAGTATAGAAGTGAATTTGGATGGATTTCCTTCTTCGCCCGAAAAATACAAAACCGAGCAAAATCGAGAAAAAATCGCTGTTTAGCGGAATGTGTTTCAACGATGTTGATATTTAGAAATCAGGGAAAACGATGGCTGATGTTTGACGCTGAGTCTTTTGGCCAATATGTTTGGCCTGTTAACAGTTAATTAATAATATAATAATAAACTTACATTTAACATTGATTTAACAACGCAAACGTCTCAATCAGTGCACTTATTACCAGGGTTTGGTCCACATGCCTACCTTTAGCCTAAACTACAGCTGGTTAAAGGATCGCTAGCAATACAGTTCTAAAGATTTACTCGCGTTCTCTCTCTCCAAATGTTATTCTCATACTCTCTCCAAATGTTGCATCACATTTAATCAATGATATATAAAACCCTAGATTAGGGACTTAAAGCCCAGGACACTCCAATCTGAAGGTCGGCTGTTAGGTGTTTTTTTGAGCGTCGATCCGCATTAGTTTTTTCCGTGTGTTCCGCACAGTTAGCTCTGTCCACTTTGAATCGGAGGCGGAGCTTGTCGGAGAGAACGAGAACTCCGATTAACTGTTCAGTTTAGCGAATGAGCACAAGAGAAAGAAAAAAACAGAACTGACGAAAGCCAACAAACGACAGGGTGAGGAGGGAACATAGAGACACTTGTTATCGTTCTTGCTCTTGGTATTGCAAATTAGCAGACATGATTGACAAAAGCTTCGTTTCATCGTGGAAACTTTGCGGAGTAATTAAAAAAATGTGAAATATCGGCCCGAATAATGAATCATATCAATCAATCTAATGCAAACTTAATGCTCAATCTTTTTTAACATTGAACCTTTAAACTCTACAACTGTGTTATTCTACAAAATACGGCAAATAACGTGAACTATATGATTTGTGAGCTCGTGATTCTGTCTTTCAGAGTCAAGGAGAGACTCGCACTGCTCGACGAGTCACTGTCAGAAGATCACCCTGCTGCTCCAGTGTCCGGCCGTCAAGTTCATCACGCACCCCGAGTTCTTTACCGTGCTTCATGCCAACTATGTGAGAGCACCCACATAATTCTACACTATTTTGCCAAGATGCTTTTTGAGCATCGCATTCCACATTTAGTCCCAAATTGCTCTTAGAATTCTCTCCACTCTTCTGGGAAGATGTTCCACTAGATTTTGTGAGTAAAGTCAGATAATGATGAGGTCTGGGGCTTCCATTACTTCCCAAGGGTGTTTAATACGGTTGGACCATTATAGCAGGAGATTTTCCATGTATATATGTATACACACACACACACACACACACACACACACACACACACACACACAGAGTTGTGCAGGTGTAAGCTGACAGGCAAAAGCTGACTTCAGGTGTTTCTGTTTAATTGAATAATTATGAACCCCGGAAAGGACAATGAAATTACTTTGGATTCGT
Organism: Silurus aristotelis; assembly: GCF_946808225.1. Taxonomy (NCBI): domain Eukaryota; kingdom Metazoa; phylum Chordata; class Actinopteri; order Siluriformes; family Siluridae; genus Silurus; species Silurus aristotelis. Next base: position 2,993,845 of record NC_139595.1, on the reverse strand, counting down.
TTTTTTTTCACGTATTATCGTCGTAGTAGTATTTGAGTGACTTTTTGAGTCCTTCTGATCATAGCTTGATGTTATGTCTTGCTCTCTGTCTGCGATTAGGGAGCATACCGCATGTTCAGTAACTCCTCGTGCCTGAAGCACATGATCCTGAAGATCAGGAGGGACGCGCGGAACTTCGAGCGTTACCAGCACAACCGCGATCTCGTCTCCTTCCTGAACCGCTTCGCCGATTCCCACATGGAGCTGCCGCGGGGCTGGGAGATTAAAACCGACCCTCAGGGAAAGGTACCTGATGTGAACGAGGCAGAATAAATAGGCAGCTTTGAGCAGTGCTGATCTTTTTATCTGTTTTTCTCTTTCTGCTTGACTCTGCAGTCGTTCTTTGTGGATCACAACAGCCGGGCAACGACCTTCATTGATCCCAGGATCCCTCTGCAGAATGGCAGGCTGCCCAACCACCTCACTCACAGGCAACACCTGCAGAGGCTGCGTAGCTACAGTGCCGGAGAGGTGTGTGTGTGTGTGTGTGTGTGTGTGTGTGTGTGTTGCTATCACTGACAAGTCAAAGGTTTACATTTACAGCATTTGGCACACACACACTTATCCATAAGCACTAACAGTTATCTCATTTATGCTTCTGAGCAGTTGAGAGTTGGGGGGCCTTGCTCAAGGGCCCCTATTGTTTGTTGCTGTTTGTTTGCTGTTTGTTTGTACTAAGTCTGCTATGGTTCTGTTAATAATCTTGTTCTAACATGTTGCATACGATATTAGTTTATAGAATAGAGGTAGTTTAAAGAAAGAGAACCTCTATAATTTGAAATAGATCATCATGTGAAAATGTGAAATACACTTTATACATAATATTACTTTTCTTTTTAAAGTGCTGTTGGGGATTTTGCGTATTTTAACTCATTGAGTAGTTTTATTTGTGCACTGACAGGCATCCGATGTGTCTCGTACTCGTGGAGTGTCTTTGTTAGCGAGACCTGGCAACAGTTTGGTAGCCGCCATCCGAAACCAAAGCCAACAGGAGCCGGTGCCACTGGGTTAGTGAAGCAATTATGATACCAATAAAAAAATTATTAAACCTTTTTTGTCTCATTACAAACATTTGTTTTTGGGGTTTTTTTTAATAAAAGCTAACTGACCTGTCAATTTTAAATCATCTTTTAATTTCCAGTTTAAAAAAAAAAAGTTGATGTAAAAATACACAATATAAAACATCTGGAATAAATATAGAGCAAAATCGAACTAAACAGTTCATGTGTCCACAACAGCGTACAACGAAAAGATTGTGGCGTTTCTACGGCAACCCAACATCTTTGAGGTGCTTCAGGAGAGGCAGCCGAGTCTGGCCAGGAACCACTCGTTAAAGTACGATCTGACCTTTAATCTTCTGATCGATGTCTTGAGGAACTGTTTGGAAATGTGTGCTGAAATTGTGTTTCTCTGCCTGTGTGTGTGTTTAGAGAAAAGGTGCATCACATCCGTACAGAAGGGACACCCAGACTAGAGAAGCTGTCCTGCGATGCGGATTTTGTCATGCTTTTAAGGCAAGTCAAAGTAAAGCATACACACTGCAATGAAAGGCACAAATTAACTGATATACTAACATTCATTATAGTCTCAACAATGAGTAACAAAATCAAAAAGCACAAAAATCATGTGTGATGCAGTTGATGTACAGAAATTAATTGGAGAATTAGAGAAGTTACATGCAAAGTCAGTGAACTAAATAATATTTAATTTTGGGATAAGGATGTATGTTTGGGGTTATTGTCCTGCAGCAGAATAAATTTGGGTGGTCATATATATATATATATATATATATATATATATATATATATATATATATATATATATATATATATATATATATATACGTATATATACATGAAGACAGACACAGGAAACTTAAATTGGGGTTGAGGTGTCTTTATTCGGGACAGGAAGTGAGGGTACATACATATATACTCTAGTTTATAGTGTGCTACTCTAAATTGCTCTGTTTTGCTAAATTATATACTGTAATTTGTTAAAGTACTGAAAAATTACAATATACTACCCCATACTGATCAACATTATTTTAGACTCCTGTATATATTTATATATAAAGTATGTGTGTGTGTGTAAAATCTAATTACTTTAGTGAAATGAAAGATACATTCATGAAAAATACTTATCTTTTGGTTATAATTGTCATACACAATTGCCGAAAGTCTCAAAAATCGGATTCTCTAAATGGGATTAAACTCCGCCCCCCCCAGTATTATTCCACTTTTTATTTAACCACACATATCCATTTCGGTTCGACTGATTCGATGGTTGTGTGTTTGTGCGCAGTTTGTTCGAGGAGGAGATCATGTCCTACGTTCCTCTCTCCACGTTTCACTCCGGCTTTGCATTCTCTCCACGCTGCTCCCCCGGCTCCTCCCCGCAAAATTCTCCAGGTGGGTTCAGATTGGCGCAAAACAATCAGCGTTTTTGTATTTCAAATAAAATCCAGCAGAAGCAAGAGATCAGGTGATGACATAAAGATGTTGAGCTAGAGAAGGTTACCATGTGAGAAGTTCTATAGTTATGAGTCTGATCATCTCTCATTTTGGCTTTATAGGAACTCAAAGAGCTCGTGCTCCAGCTCCATATCGCAGAGACTTCGAGGCCAAACTTCGTAACTTCTACAGGAAACTGGAAGCCAAGGGCTATGGACAAGGCCCAGGGAAAATCAAGTGAGTCATACGGAAAAATAACTCAATTCAACAATACAAGATTATAGATATATTGATAATGATATGATACATTATTCAGGAACTCATGACATTGTTGTTGTGTGTTTCAGATTAATAGTACGAAGAGATCATCTATTGGAGGGCACATTTAACCAGGTCATGGCCTACTCACGCAAAGAGCTCCAAAGAAACAAACTCTACATTACCTTCGTCGGCGAGGAAGGGTACGTCTCACTGTACATCATCTCCTGCTCACAAAGCTTAGGGTTTAAGGTTGAAAAACTTTCAATGCTACTGTACTGTAACGATTTGGATTCTATTTTGAAGGAAATGGTGAGTCAGTGCACATTTTAGTGTAGCCAGTTTTCCAAAAGTAAGCAGCGGCAATAGTTATGGCAAAAATTGTATAGATACTAGGGATGTTCAGATTCACAGATTGGCATAAAAGTTAAAGATGTGATGCATTGATTTTAAATAAGTGTGCAACGGATACACGTTAGTATTCGTATCGCGAGGCATAGTTTTTATTAGTAGATGCGCTAGACTTTTATTATTTAGATAGTGACCAATAATTTGTGCCCAATATTTGATATTTAGATTGATTTCTCCTCGCTAAACTGTTTCTCAAGTGCATTCTGTCGGTACCGCTGCTGCTACGTGAATATGACTTTTCACAATGCTACGGAGACCGAGGCGTGTCCTGAGAGTCACATAGAATACAGATTAACATGGCAGAGGTAGAGCTGCAACTTCCTGCAGACACAACAGGAAAATAACCTTTTTTTTATTTTTGCACTACAAAGGCGTGTTTGTGAAAGGGGCCATGCGTTAGAAGTCAGAAGGCACTTACGTAAATTTATGATTTGCTGTCTGTCTGTGTTAAAGAAATAAAAGCAGACTGTCTGCATTATATTGAATTGATATTGAATCACATTCCGTTGAATCAAAGCGAAATCGGTTCGCACTGCACTGTAATAAGGGGGAATTGTATCACATTATATTATATTATATTATATTATATATTATATTCCTGTGTATCTTTGATATCTTGTATTTTTGGCTATGCATCGAGATAGGAATCAGCTAAGGAGCTGCACATCCTTGCTAGATATGCATGACCAAGGAAGGCGAAATTTTAGTTGCCATTATTATCCAATCATATCCATCTGTGAAGTCATGTATGCAGAATAGTGCAGATTGCATTTATTTCACATCTGTTCCCTCTGTGCCTTGACTGGAACGAACTAACTTTCAACTTAACATTTTTATATTCTGTGTGATTGAGGAAAGTAAACTAGATGATCTTGAGCAATATTACAGTCATAATTTAAACTTTTTACTATTATTTTTCTTGTCTTTTTCGACCAGTCTGGATTACAGTGGGCCTTCTCGCGAGTTCTTCTTCCTGCTCTCTCAAGAACTGTTTAACCCATATTACGGCCTGTTTGAATACTCTGCCAATGACACGTACACAGTCCAGATCAGCCCCATGTCAGCCTTCGTAGAGAATCATTTGGAATGGTGAGAGCGTCTTCAGATTAATTTGTGATTATTGTAGCTGTGAGAAACAGAATCCTGCATGCAAAATCATACCTAGATTTAAGTAAAGGTTCATTTGAAGTGTCCACATGTTCTTCCGTAGCATTTGTCACTTCCTTACTGTTTTCAAGCTGTGTGTGATATTTTCTCTTGCTTTTTTTGACAGAATCCTGACTGGTGTATGTTTGTGTTCAGGTTTCGTTTCAGTGGCCGGATCTTGGGCTTAACGTTGATTCATCAGTATCTGCTGGACGCCTTCTTCACCCGGCCCTTTTATAAAGCTCTGCTCAGACTGTAAGTGCTAGCTAACATTTTGTTCACAACTGTACAGTATGTGAAATCCACAGCTCGCTCTATCTATCTATCTATCTATCTATCTATCTATCTATCTATCTATCTATCTATCTATCTATCTATCTATCTATCTATCTATCTATCTATCTATCTATCTATCAGTAGGGGGCGCCACAGCGGTTTATCCGTCTCCACAGCCCCCCGTCCTCTACATCTGCCTCTTTCAACCCAACTAGCTGCATGTCTTTCCTCACCACATCCATAAACCTCCTCTTTGGTCTTCCTCTTTTCCTCCTTCCTGGTGTCTCCATCCTCAGCATTCTCCTACTGATATACCCCATGTCCCTCCTCTGCACATGTCCAAACCATCTCAATCTCGCCTCCCTCACCTTGTCTCCAAAACGTCCTACATGCGCTGTCCCTCTAATAAACTCATTTCTAATCCTGTCCATCGTCGTCACTCCCAACAAAAACCTCAACATCTTCAGCTCTGCTACCTCCAGCTCCACCTCCTGTCTTTTACTCAATATATATATATATATATATATATATATATATATATATATATATATATATATATATATATATATATATATATATATATATATAGGGGCTGATGGGTAACATGGAAAATATAGTTGAGTTCATAATACTTTTTCTTCTTTCTCTGTACTCACTGATTGAATGTTCTCATTGTGTTTAGAGCAACCGACCTGAGCGATCTGGAGTATTTGGATGAAGAGTTCCACCAGAGTTTACAGTGGATGAAGGACAATGACATCACAGACGTCCTGGATCTCAACTTCACTGTCAACGAGGAGGTGTTTGGCCAGGTGTGTAGGGGAAAAAAGGGAAAAGAAGAATCAACCCAAAGTCTCTAAGCACATCTCTCTCATGTTTTCTTCCTCTTTACCACAGCAGTTTGCCTTGAGTTCAGTTTTATGTGTTGAGGGACATGTTATAGATTTTATCCATTAATAGCTACTTTAGAACGTTCAGAAATGAAGTCTGAGTTGGTTCATAAAAATCTGAGACAGGTGGCATACAATTCTTAACTCTCTCACACGTATCAGCAGATCTGATACCTCTGGAAATTCCTTACATCAAAAATACGATTTTATGTTTTTTCAGGTAACAGAGCGGGAGCTGAAATCAGGAGGAGCTAACGTACAAGTGACGGAGAAGAACAAGAAGGAGTACATCGAGCGCATGGTGAAATGGAGAGTGGAAAGAGGAGTGGTCCAGCAAACCCAGGCTATGGTCCGTGGCTTTTACGAGGTATACACACTGGAATGGTTGCTGCTTCCAGACGATTTTTGTATCCGTCATATCAAAAGGCATCATTCACTTTTTCATAAAATAGGATATGTGTGATGTCATGAATCGTAGATGCTCGAATGGGTCACCTTTGCTTGTGCAGGTGGTGGATTCGCGCTTGGTGTCTGTGTTTGACGCTCGAGAGCTGGAGCTCGTCATCGCTGGGACGGCTGAGATCGACCTTAACGACTGGAGGACCAACACCGAATACAGAGGAGGTGAGGATACGCCGTTTAATCATCTTATCTTAATTATTAACGAATGAAAGCTGGTTGCTATGGTGACTAGAGCAGTTAATTAGGATGTGGTCACGCAGTGGTTGAGGCATTGGACTTTGGACCACAAGTTAAAATTCCAGCACCACCTGCTGGGCCCTTAAGTAAGGCCCTTAAGGGGCTCTGCCAAATGGCAGAAATATAAATGTAATAGTGATTGGTTGATAGTAGTTGTGTTTTTTTTTTTTTCAGGTTATCATGACGGGCACATCGTGATCCGGTGGTTCTGGGGAGCAGTGGAGCGCTTTAACAACGAGCAGAGATTGCGGCTGCTGCAGTTTGTCACAGGAACGTCCAGCGTGCCGTACGAGGGCTTTACGGCTCTGCGCGGAAGCAACGGCCTGCGCCGATTCTGCATCGAGAAGTGGGGGAAGATCACCGCTCTGCCCAGGTACATTTTAAAATACACGAGCGAGTCGTGTAGATCTTTTTTATTGACATTCATGCCATAGCTATTAGCTTTTAAACAATATATTCTAGGTAACAGTGAAAAAGTATTTCCACTAGATTTTGGGGAGCGTCTGTGAGATTTTGTGATCATACAGCTATAAGAGAAGGGAGATCAGATTCTGATGTAGGTGAAGTGAGGAGGCCTGAGGTGCAGCTCCAATTTATACTGAAGGTGTTCAATCGGTTTTGAGTTCAGCGCTCTATAGCAGGCCATTAAAGATCTTCCAGGTGCTGATGTAGGTGAGGTGAGGAGGCCTGGGGTGCAGTAGTAGCAGACATAGAGATACAAGATCTTTCACAAACTATCTACCCATCTAAAGCATAGAGCTTACTTTCAAAATTCCTGATTGGTCTCCCTGATATCAAATCAAATCTCTGCAATAATCATGTGTTGAATTTTACTAATGTGTCTCTGGTTTTCAGGGCTCACACGTGCTTTAACCGGCTCGATCTCCCCCCGTACCCGTCCTACACCATGCTCTACGAGAAGCTCCTCATTGCTGTCGAGGAAACCAGCACATTCGGGCTCGAGTGACGTGACCAATCGGTGCCGCACGCCTACTACACTGCTATCGCTATGGATCTGTTGAATATGTAAATATATATATATATATATATATATATATATATATATATATATATATATGTTTATATATATTTATGTATCTGGCTTCTAAACCGAAGACCGCCGCATGCGTCACTCACCCCCGTGCACTCCGGGCGGCAGCGTGTGCAGCACGCAATCTGTGTATGCAATATCACACAAAACACTTAAATCTCAGGGCCTCGACCTCTGCTGCGGCATGACAACTCCAACAAGGCTGCACTGATCACTTGGGATCCCCCCACACACACACACGCACACACACGACTGACTGCTCAGACCACAATCTCGACTTCGGCAATCGAATTGCTCAAGCCCCAGGAACGTTTTCCTTCCAGCATCATTACAGAGATGACACTATGTCATACACCAATATCTTGCAAGCAGGAAATGACATCACATCTTGAAATACGCTCTTATTTTTGTCTTTTTCATATTCTTTTGTACATTACGCAGTGTAAAGATTCGACACTGCTCGTTACATAGTGGATTCTATGTAACCATGTCCCTGTGATGCTTCTTTTTTCTGGAGATTGAAGTTCTTATGTATAGAAACGTCCACGGAACAGGTCATGGGATTGCCTGGCGGTTCCGGGGCGGTCACGTGATCTTCACTCGGGTCATATTTACACGTCTGGGCACGTTCTATTTGAGGAGCTTGTGGGCTGTAAAGTCACTCTTTATACATGTAAATGAAAACGCTATGAGAATGAAACCCCATGCAATCCAGTGTACAGCGATTGGATTGGGGGCGATGTTTGTTTTTTGTAAAAGGAAGTATTATAAGATTCCGACATGGTAAACAAATGAAAAATGCTGCAGCAACGATCAAATTATAAACCTTTTTTTTTTTTTTTTATTGTGCTCGAACTTGGATATAAAGCAGTGCGTTCGTATTTAATGTGAAATTAAACATCGTATAATTGGATGTATTGTAAAAAAAATCTAATGTGTATATTATTGTCTATACAGTATGTGTAACGGTATAACTATCGATTTTGAAATGCAATGTATGTATTTAGGGGGATAAGAGGCTTCTTCTTCTTCGTCTTCTTCTTTTATAAACCGATCGATTGATTCGTTTTGGTTGTATAGACGCTAAAAAATCATGCTATGCACATTCGAGTTAAACAAGAATGCAATTTCCTGTCCGTTTGGTTTTTTTTTTTTTCGAGGGCTTCTTTTGAATTCCACAAATTTCCAAGATGGACAGTCATCTCGGACGGATCGATCCAACCGCCTTACGACGCCGAAACATTCGGAGGACGTTTTGGCTCCTGCATCCTGTGTCCTTGTAGACATAAGGTACAACGTAAAAAAACAGAAACACACGTCTCACGGCGTTGCACTGTGTGTGTGTGTGTGTTTTCATCAGGTCTCTGTCTCAGCTGGGTTTTCTAATCTGTAAAGCTCCAGGCTTCTTTGCCAGGCCGAGCTGTGTGAAGAAAATAATGAATAAAGCATAGCACTGTTCGAGAATGTCAATAAACAATCGCTTTGTAATCCATGGCCTGCTGATCGTTTCCTTGTACAAAAGTGCTGATTTTTTTTTTATGGACATTCTGAACATGGAAATCAATCTAATGCATTTTTTGTATATAAAAAATAAATAAATACAGATGACTGGTCTTTAGACTGATTTTATTGGAATTCTATGGTCTTATTTTCTTTGGGGTTTTTTTACAAATCCATACATATGTTTAAAATATTATATCTTTGCCAAATTTCTCAAATAAGCAAACATACAGAGCCTGTAAAAATTAGGATTATAGGTGCACATTCCATTATAGATATCACTCCAGACGCCTGGTTGCTTTCTAAATAACAATGAATTAACAATGTCGCGTGCATTTCCCCGTATTTGACACTAGGTGGCAGGATTGAGCTCCGTCTTATTACGATGAGGAACAAACAAATCAGCTTGAAAAGAGGAATTTTTTCCAACACGGACTTTTTATTGTGTTGCACCTGATTTTTCTTTCAACGGCTCAAATTGATATCCACCAATCGCGTCGCAGATCGCCAGTCACTGTAGCCAATCGGAGACTAGGGGCGGGATTTGTGCGAACTATCAGGAAGCGGTTGCTGTGGAGACGCGGCGAGTCTTAAAAAATATACCCAGGTAAGAGTTTCATTTAAAAGGATTATTTTGCGTCAATAGTTTGATCACGTGGTTTTCTAACACGCGATACACACTGCAATCTAGAGAAATAGCGATCATTTATATAAAAATAAAACAATTGCAAGCGTTTTTGAAGTAATTTGGGGATGTTAATGTGGAGTTTTGTGTCCACAAATGTTAAATAATAAACTGTGTTAATCAAAAACGGCGAGCGTGAACAATTTGTGGAAAGTTTGTAAGAAATCTGAAAAGTACGACAATAAATAAAATAAAGCAGGTGAACATCTCCATGATGCTTTGTTCCTCTGTTTGTTTTAAAGCTATGAGACCACACTGGTGTCCTTGAGCGATGTTCAGCGCCCCTTCACACCTCAGCATGCTTCATTCCCAGAGTGTCCAGCTCTTGTGCCTGACAGCGTCCAGTGGCGTTCCGCTCTTCTCCCGTGGCTCCGCCAAGCCACTACCCTTCTCCATTATTGGTTCCCTGAACGGCGTACACATGTTCGGGATGGGTCACGATGCCTCTCTGTCCTGCTGTGAGACTGACAGAGGTGGACGTGTGCTCTGGAGAGTCTTCCACGACAGCCTGATGCTCATCGGAGCCAGCAGTAATGCCGAAGTTAGCGAACTACACTTGCGCCGCTTGTTGGAGAACGCCTGGAACTGCATGGTGCTCGTGCTGGGCCTGGACGAGCTGGCTAACGTGCGGAATGTAGAGAGGCTCAAGAGAGAACTGCGATCTTGCTATCGGTTGATCGACATGCTGCTTGAACGTGGCGTGGACGACCGAGATCGTGATGGTGATCAGGGCCTCATGGGAGATCTGACACACTGCACAGACTGCATACTGCTCCCCCAACCTGACCTCCTCCAGGAGACACTGGAATCCTTCACCAGGGCTGCTGAGAGCGAGTTTGGCTGTTTGCTTGTCCGCGGGCGACTCGCAGTCGCCACCGAGAAATGGTGGCGCCTCGCTCCGCAAGAGCTCATCCTTCTTTCTGCCATCGCAAATTTGCCCCCGGGGAAAACATCATGTGATTATCCAGTTTTTTTACCCCAAGGTAGCCCTAATGTCGCACTCAGGCTGATGTGCTTCCAGCTGCTCCCAGGTGCCATCGCTTGTGTCCTGTGTGGCCCCAAACCGTCTCTGCACCAAGTCGAGAACGAGCAGGTTTGCTGTTTCTGGTCTCCCGTTGTGGACAACCTGCGATCCTCCCTGGACCAAGTCGAACGCTCGCCCCTGTGTTCCTCCATTACCTTCAACCGAGACGTCCTGTGTCTTCTTCTAATAAACCGAGATTCGCGCAAATCGGTGGCATCTCTCTGCCCCACCTGCTCAAAAGCCCTGCCCCCTCTTTCACCAGCTCGCCGCTGGGAGATCCTGAGGCTCTTTTACACTTTCGCGGTGACGCGCTATTTCACCTCGGAGGAGACTCCAAACTCATGGTGTCCACTTTCAGATCCGCTCCACGAGGAGTTTTCCTCAGGGTTCACACACCTGCCCGTGCACTGCTACCTCCTGACTGATGAGTGTAAATGCTACGCTGTGCAGACGCCTCAGCACCAGCTCTTCCTCCTCACTGACCTCTCCGTGCCCACGTTTGCTTTACGCTCCGTCGCCACGCACACACTGGATGTCATCACCACGGCGACGGGCTTTTAGGTTGCCATGCGTTGTAGAAATAATCACTCTTTATTATACTTTTTTTTCAACGGTTTGTTAAGGTGAGATGCACACAAAGTTTAAGAAGCGTTGCCATTTGTTAAAAACATGTGAATTTCCCTGTACAAAATACATTCCCAGGATAGGATCTGGCAACCCTGAACAGGAGAAAGTGCGTACCTACTGAAGATAATGAATGACTACAAAGGGTAATACTACAGAAGTCCTAAGAGTCCATGCATTAGTAAATTATTAGAAAATTAATTTGTGATCATGAGAAAATAAAAATATATTATAATGAATGGCCTCTTAGGACTTCCGTATGTTACGAAGCTTCATGGCTACATACAAAACAGGTTGTCGTTTCCACTCAAAAAACTGCCGTTCCCCTGATGCTTTTTGTTAACTGCGGCATTCTGCACAAACAGTGTATACGTTTTTGTGTAAAAATCTCACTGGACTATTTCTGGAAAAAAAAACAAAGTCACATCATCTCTTTTTCCACATTTTGATACTTTCACTGAAACTCCTGACCTGTTTTTTTTTTTTTTTTTTTTGCTGACCCTGCAGGGAAAAAATAACTAATGACAGAAAATTGAGGAACATTTACCAGAAGTGCTGTTGTAAAATAAATAAACGGCAATGAATAAATTAGAATCCGAGGTATTTATAGTGAAAATTTCTTCTAAGCTTAAGACAAAAAAAAAAAAAACTCTGACTAAGGATACATCTTGCTTATCTAATCACTCTCCACTCTAATGCTATTACATTGATTTGGTACCCATCAGCAATATCCTGTTCATTTCAAGCTGAGATTCTCCAGCAGGTCAGAAAGGAAGTATACAGCACCTGTGAAAAGTGTAAAAACTTTGTTGGTCTTTCCTTTTGTTTCCATGCAACAAACTAAATGGCAAAATCACACAAGATTTGGACAGTGAATGATTAGAAGGGTCCGAATTTGACGTTTTTTCCTTCTAAGAGAAGAACTTGTGTAAGACGGAGAACAGTAGAAGATGTTAGCAGACTGCCTGACCCCCACAGTCAAACATGGAGGTGGAAGCGTAAGGGTTTGGGATTATTTTGGAGCAGAGAAGGTTGAAAACTTATTCTGGAAAGGGAAAGGCACCAACATGGCAACCTTTCCATACTTGAACACCATGCAATTATGTCTGGACTGCGGCTCATTGGAACCGACTTCACCACGCAACACATACGTCCGAGTTCTATAAGCGTTATTTGTCGTCTGGAGTGATATCTATCATGAGTTGACCTGCCCAGTCACCGCACCTGAATCCTATTGAACTGCTCTGGGATAAACTGGATCATAAAGAAATCTCCAACTAGGGAAGAACATTTTTAGCAATTTTTACAAACGGCATGTCAAAGTATTTTAAGTGAATCAGTGGAGAAACAAACTGTTGATGCTGAAAGTGTGAAAAGCTGGTATTCATGCTATTTTTTTTTTTTTTTTCAATAAAGTCTGTACATTTGTATATTTATTTGTTCAAAGTAAATCTTCATAGTGTACCTCATTTACCTAAAAGGAACATTCACATGTCTCTCAAAAACCTTTAAAGACTCTGTGTTGCCAGATTTTGGCAGGCGCTGTAGGCTATCCTTATTATACATTCAGGGCAGAGAGCCTTTTAATTAGCTAAGAGGTTTTCCTTTTCTACTATACGAAGCTGAAATCCCATCTGAGGGCCATACTGCATTATGTGTTTTGTAGTAAGTGGCGATACATCGTTACGTTATGCAGTCCTGTGCATTGATATATGTCTGTTTCTATGTTGTATCCTAAATTTTTAATCCACTTAAGATGTAATCTATATATATTTTTTTATTTAATTACATTTTTTTACTTAAAAAAAAAATGTATGGGCTGAAATGATGCCATTAAGAGATAATTGTGTTCACTGCGTGTTTGTATTATGAGCTATCAAGTGTACACAGAGGGAAAGTGTAAGATAATGACTGTGCAGCGGTTTGAAGCAAGACTGGGCGTGTCCTGAACAAAGAGTTGAGATAACTTCCGTACTTCCATAGCGCCAAGTGGTAAAATCAACTCAGTTATACAAAAAATATGCAGTTATGGCCTCTGGACGTTTTCAGAGTTTATTTTTTTGTGCAATGATTAACACAGGAAATGGATTTAATCAAGAAATCCTATTTGGTTTTATTCTTCACTGGAACTAAACCTGTTTTAGCATGTACAGTACTCCTGTATACAAACTGAGCTCCACTGTGGTGTTATGGTTAGAGTGTAAGAACTTGAGCGTCCTCAACAGAGCCCTGGTGAACCCCACCAAACACCTTAGGGGGTTGAGCTGGAACGCATACTGAACCTCAAACCTTCTCATCAAGTTATCATCGGTAGCTGATTATCATGAATGCTTTTTTAGTAGAATGACCTCCACATACACACCTTAAAATTTTCCCAGAAGAGTGGAGATCATTATAAGACCATAAAGGGACATTCAGGTGTCCTGAAACCTTTTGGCAATATTGTGTATTAAAAATGAATGTATCTATCTATTTTTTATTTTTATTTTTAGGAACTACAAGAAATCCAGAGGCATCAGGTTTTGATGGTTGGAACTGAAAGAATTGACCTGTATAAGCGGAGCCAAGTGCCCTGGCAATGAGTCTTTTTCAGACAAAAGAATTGACTCATGGGTGAGTCGAGCCAAACCAATGCCATGTCCATTAAATTCAAATGTGCTTTTATTGTCATTCCAACCATATAGTACACAGTAAAACGAAACAACATATCTCCATGGACCACGGTGCTACAACAAATTAACAAAAAGTAACACTAGACACAAATACACAAAACTGAGTGGGGCTTTTTAAATAAAAGGTTTGACTCTTTTTAGTGAGTTGAGCCGAATACTAATTATTTAATTGACTGTTATTGCTGAGCTGACCATAATATGGCCAAAAGATTTAGACTGAGCTTTTTTTTTTTTTTTATTGATTCCCATCAAGTCATTGCCAGAGTACTTTTTGACAGCAAAAACATGACTAACTTCTGATTATAAGAAAATACTGTACTATATATGTCTGTAATACATTTAGGGTTTTTTTTACTATTAATTTATATACATACATACGTACATACACTATATATCCAAAAGTATTTCCATATGGTTCTTTTCCAAACTGGTAAAACAAAACTGGAGGCACTCGATTGTCTTTAGATTCGCTATAATAAAATGTTGCATTCACTTGAACTTGAAACCCAAAACCTGTTCCAGCATGGCGATGCCTCTGAGCTCCTTGAAGATCTGGTTAACAAGCTTTGGAAAGGAAGATCTTGCTGCTATAGAGCTCTGATCTCATCCCTACTGAACACCTTTGGGATGAATGTGAACGCTGACCGCACCCCAGGTCTCCTCACCTACATCAGTACCTGCCTTTCGTAACACCCTTGTGGCTGATGAACACAAATATCTATAAGCACACTCCAAAATCTGTGGAACATCTTCCCAGAAGAGTGGAGGGAATTATAAAGGTAAACTGGGACTAAATGTGGAATGCGATGCTTAAAAATTACTTTTGACCAAGTGACCCAATACTTTTGGCCCTATAGTGTATATACAGTATGTGAGATCCTGATGAACTGGATCACAAGTTCAGAAAGAGATCTCCAACTAGTCAAGAAGATTATGGGCAAGATTCAAAAGAGGCATGGCAAAGTGTTTCAGCTGAAAGTTTGGAGAAATGAACTGTCAGGTTTTTATTGTGTAAAATTGTTTCAATAAAAAATAAAGTGGAATATTTAAACATATTTATTTATTTGTTTCGATGTAAATCTTCATGCTTGCATTATTGTTGCATAGAAACAAAAGGAGCATGTATGAGTCTTTAAAAGGGTTACTAATTATATTTAATGAAGCAATTTAAGAAATGCGCAAAGTTTTTATAAGATCATTTATTATGGGGGACGCATAAATTTGTATCTAATTCTTGCGACATTGAGGGTGGCAGAATGCGGGTTTTGGAGTTCTTCTGTGTCGCTACAGCGCATGGGAGGAGCCGGACCTTCAATTTATTTCATTCCGTGTTTGACTGAAGTCTCCTCCCAGAGTCGCTCTGCACGGCGGGGAATCTTCATCCAAGTTCTCGCGGCTCCTCTGCCCCGGCGTCGGTCGTCTAGGAAATCCGAGGAAGCTTCTTCAAACACTTCTGGTGCGTAAAAGCTGATGGATGGTGAAGCTGAGTGGGAGGTGGTGTTAATGGTGGGGGGTCTTTATAAAAAAAAAAAAAAAAAAAAAAAAAAAAAAAAAGAGAGAGTATACAAAGTGCATAAAAAGAAATGGGACTTTGGCAAGGAAGTGTGTGTGTGTGTGTGTGTGTGCATTTAATGTCCAAGCAACGTGGTTTGCTTATCTTAGTACTATCCCTGATCAGGATCAAAGGTCTCCTGCAGTCTGGACCTTCTGCGTGATCTGCGTTTTAATCGAGTCGCGCTTCTGTTGGGGAAACTTGCGGGTTTATTTGCGTCAATTGCGCAAAAAGAAAAGAAACAAGCGATGCTGCAGTACACATGTGAAAGACTAGTGCGTCTTATGATGACTTTTCCCTCTTTCTCTATACCCCGGTGTCCCAGAAGGACTTTCTCTGCAGGTTGGAGCCGACTCGCGTGGGAGAAGATGGCCGAGAAGGAGCTGCTCAACCAGCGCAAGAAGGTGCTCACCATAGACTCAATGAACGCCAACGTGAAGAAGGTGGAGTACGCGGTGCGAGGACCCATCGTGCAGCGCGCCTTGCAGCTGGAGAAGGAGCTCAGAGAGGTGCCATGTCCCATCTCCAAAAAACTTCTTTTAAAGCTCTTCAAATCCCATAAAAAGGGTCGAGTAAACTTTACGGAGCCCCTTTATCTCTACACTCTTAGAAGTAAACGTATCTACACCTGGAGTTCTTTGTTGGTACGTTTGAGGTACCAACAAAGATCCGGTTTTTGTTACTAGATACATGATGTATGTACGTTTATTCCTGGAAGTGTGCACACAGGCTTTTCATTGAGTTTAATAATAATTTGACAATTTTTTTAAGACCCATTCTTGAACATTTGGTCTTCATCTTGCACTGATCGAGATGCTTGTTGTCCTTGAATCAATCACATTTAGCTTTTAAAGCTGTTTAGAACAAATTACTTGTCTCTAACTCTAAATATTATATGATCTCAATATATAATCGAATGCTTTCATAATATTATGCTGTGATTAGAACATATTCACCCTTCATAAAATTACAGACTTTTTGACTATGCTTCATAGGTCATGGACCCTGTATTAAAAACAGTTTTAATTAGTGTTGCCACAAAATGATTAGGACAAAAATAGCCTTAATGACTAACCCTGATTGTGCTGTAGGATTGGATTTAATCCAAATCCATGGAATGGAACAACAGTTCATTAAGGAAAACCAGCTTGACATCGATCTGGGTGAATTCCGAAAGATTTCGAGTTCTCGGAGATGTTGCAGGTGTTGGTTTATAGTGACATCCTTATTCCATTTCTCTTTTCATTTTTGCTGTTTTAATAAATGTATTTAAACAGAAACAAACAAAAAAGGGTTACTATTTATATTTAATTTAATCAAATTTAAAACATAGGGTGGTGTGAAAAAGTGTTTGCCCCCTATTTTTTTTTGTATGTTTGTCACACTTTAATGTTTATATCATCGAACTAATTTAAATATTAGTAAAAGGAAAACACAAGTGAACACAACATACAGTTTTTAAATGAAGTTGTTTTTTAATACTGAGGGAAAACAAAATCCAAAACTTCATTGCCCTGTGTAGACCTGACCTGAATCCTATTGAAATGCTGTGGCCTGACCTTAAAAAGCTCGAAAACCCTCCAATGTGGCTAAATTACAGCAAATCTGCATAGATAAGTGGTTAAAAGATCCTCCACAGCGCTGTAACGGACTCATTGCAAGTTATCGCAAACGCTTGATTGCAGTTGTTGCTGCTTAGGGTGGCTCAACCAGTTATTAGGTTTAGGGGCAAACACTTTTTCACACAGGGCCATGTAGTTTTGGATTTTGTTTTCCCAACAATAATAAAAAATGTCATTTAAAAACTGAAATCAGGTAGGGGCAAACACTTTTTTACACCACTGTACTTAGAGTGGCCTTCGCTGATCTGGGTACATTCCGAAAGATTTTGAGCTCTCGGAGATGTAATTTGAGCACAGGTGTTGCAAAGCATCTTATGTGCATTTATAGGCCAAAAGGAGTGAATAAAATTGTCCTGAGCAGTAAGTCTCTCGGAGGACACAAAAAAAAGAATGGTGACGGTTAGCATTCTATCGCTGCGTTCTAGCTTTAGTTGTGTTCATCCATTGCATCTTGCATTTCATGCAACTTTGCATTATCAGAGAAACTGCTTACAGCGATTTTTATTCTAAAAAATTATCTGTGCCTAGAAATCTAAACTGGTGTAGCTGCATTTCTTGGTGCATGTATTCCTAGATCTAATCTTGTTCTGCATATTTTGCTTCGTCCCCCTGCCGTACTACTCCTGACCCCGCACCGGTTGAACTTTTCTAATAAAGTGAAGTCAGGTGCAATACAATCAGAATAAATTGTCGTTTTGCTTGAAAAGTTAAGGCTCATGGATTAGGCAGCACTAATCTAATCAACTCATCAGCTCCAGTCCAGCACTGCACTTTAATCCTTTACTGAACTAACAAATATGAACAGCTGTGCAGGTCTCCAAAATATGTCATGAAGCCTTTTCGCGTGTTCCGTTATGAGATTCTCGGTTCAGTCTTCAGGGACCAAAAATGAGCCGTGTTTTAAACTGCACCATTTCTTCTCTAAATGCCAGAAGTACTATTCTACTGCACTGAATCACGGCACTGCCGAGACCAACAGCAACCTAACCTTAAATGTGAATGTTCTCATCTATAAGTTGTATCTGTTCTCATAGTGGCATAAGTTTTCTGATCTGACCCTTCCATTTTTTTTTTTTTTTAAGTACATACATTTAGCAGACTCTATTAAAACCCCATGTGTTTGTGTTTTGAGTGAACTTCCCGGTGCCCCATGGTGCATTTTAATTACGTTAGGAGGTTAAGTTTGCAACTGATCTATGACGTAATCCCAATTTAAAAAAAATTAATTGGGACAATTGAGACATTACTGTGTTGTATGTAATATAAAATTATTCTATTTACTTGTTCTGCAAAGGTTCTATGGTATATCAGCATTTCTTTCATGGGTTGCTTGGTGATAATGGCTGCTAAGCTCTCAGACGTCATGCTCAGTCATGTAACCTGTGTTTCTACATACCACGCAAGTACTCGCAAGTCTCGCAAAAAACTTTTTTTGAAATTTTTTTTTTTCTGTTTTAATGTTCTGAAATTCTTGTCAAGAACTTAAAAAAAAAAATGTATGTACAGGGTGTCGAAATTTATGAGCAGACATAATTTGTGTGGTAATATTTTAACATTAATATGATGGAAAGAAATTAAAACAGCTAGTTCATTACAATGGCTAGATTTTTCGAATTAAAAAATCAAATATATTTTTATTGGGCTTTTGTTACCTCGCATGTAATAATGTAATAAGATTGAATTATAAGTCAAAAATTAGCAGTTAAAAGTCCAAAAGAGTAATATTGCACTACAGCTATACAACTCGTATATGTGGACGGGGCAGAGAGCACTTTGCTCATGGGGTATTTCACTGTCCTGTGATGCGACATTAGTTTTTCACCATGGTGGAAGTTAAAAAAAAACCAGTGAAATGTTTTATTTAGAGTGAAATTGAGCATTTTATTTACCGAATTTGGTAGACACCCTTACCCAAAGCAACTAACAATGATCTCATTTAGAATTAAGCAGTTGAGGGGTGAAGGCTTTGCTTAAACAGTGGCAGCTTGGTGTTGACTGGCACCATTGTCATTCTCATTGAATTGTATGTAAGCTCCACCCATTATGGCTCTGAGACCCCTGTCCATCTCCACAAGGTCAAGTTAAGTTAATTTCTATAGCGCTTTTCACAACAGACATTGTCTCAAAGCAGTTTTTTTTACTTTGAGTTAAGGTGAATGGTGTGCATTTATCCCTGATGAGCAGACATTGCAACTGTGGCTAGGAAAACCTCCCTTAGATGTTCTGAGGAAGAAACCTTGAGAGCAAATAGACTCAAAAGGGGAACCCGTCCTCATTTGGGTGATTTCAAGAGTGTGATTATAAATTTTCAAATAATACAGAACACTGGAGAGAGAGAACTAACATGAGTACTGGAGTATAAGATTATGAGTAATGTTCTTTCTACTATTTTATCATTATATTATCAGTCATTTTATGGTTATAAAACTAGGAGCTACTGAGCAACTCATTAAATAGCTCAACATTTGCGATCATCACAGATAAAACACCAGCTTCTCCATGCCAGAACCTTTAACACTCAAGGAGGTCCAGTGTCCAAACTCCACATGAAGTGGGATCCAATTGGCGCTGGTACGTCTCTAAGATGGTTCGGAGTGTTTTTGCGGGGTCGGCATCTACTTCTTTAAAGGTCCACAATCTTCATAAGGTCTGACTTAAAAATAAATTCCCGTATTCCTTTTTAATTCCATTAGATAGAAGGTGAACAATTTCAACACGCGAGATTAATCCTATTGTCATCAAGGTTAAGTTTAATCAAAATTCATGATGGTTAGACATTTCTATTAGTTCAGTCTTATTTCATGTTTTAAGTGTACAGAAAATCTATGTAAGATTGCGTAACATTCCAACGGGTTGAGCGTAGAGTGATTTATTCGTGAAAGCTCTGGGCTAGCACCATTGAGGTATTGGTACAACTAAGTGACCATTAGTTGTAACTTGACTATTAATTGATTTATTAGATTTTTTTTATGACTAGCTTTAAAGTGTATAACCGGCACATGGCTACACAGTAAATCACAATACCCTAATCGGTGTATAGTAGACTGTGTTTAGACCACAGTACTTTCCCTGGGGCTTTTTGTTTAGGCATGTGCAATTAGTGTTGGGAATAAAGGATCTCCACCAATCATCTCTCTCTCTGGATGTTTGCTTCTGTCACACAGCTTTTCAGAATGACTGCTCTTCCAAATCCAAAATTTGACAGCACTGTATCTCAGGGAGTTTCAGGCAGCTACCAGTTTCCACAGTGGCTCCATTAACACCAGCTGCTCTGCTTCCTTTGGGCCAAGTGTATTCCAACAAAGGAGTCTTTTATATCAGTCAGAATCTGGCTTATTTGGGAGTAGCCGGTGTAAAAATGGCACACCTCTTTATTTCTATGCAGACACATTGTGCAGGATTATTAGACCACATTGTGTGTAATTGTAACACAATTATTCTGTTTTGGGTTCAATCAAGGACAGGGGCCTCTAGGACATACATGTCAAATTCACATCAAATTCGAATAACCACTCATGGACAGTATGACACACTGCTGTTGTTGTTGTATGGTATTATGTAGTAATTCACACATCGAGGTGGACATACAAGCTAGTCAGTGTTAGGCTAAGAACCTAGCTAATATTGTGTTAATACTCTGGCTAGTGGTATAAGTACTTTTTTGGTAATTAACATTATTAGCTAGGTTCACAAACAGGCTAACCAATGTTTAGTAAGCTATATATTTTTTTGGTAATTAGCATTCTTATTAGCACTCTTAGTTATAGTGTCTTAGTGACTTTTTCTAAATGATGCTGCTAGCAGCTAGCAACTTTTACTAACAAGCTCACTATTGCTAGATTAACTGTTTTTTGTCTAATTTTCTTAAATATGGGTTTAGTTTTCCAGTTTGTTAGCAATTTAGATACGCTAGCACACAGTTTAATGCAGCACACAGCAAATGCGCTCCCTCGCCTCAATATGTGCATGTGGAAACTCTTTTTAATTCATCTGTTGGTCATAGCATTTCTTTGCTGACTTTTTACCTGGTTACACCAGTTGCATCTCCACCCTTTTTTAAATCCAAGCTTCTTTTTACCTGAACCTCATAGTTGGAGAAGACAATGCTCTGCTCCGAGACTGAATTGCTCCCCAGGGGGGAAACCAGTCCAACACCGCCTCCTCTTTATACATGTTTACACACCCACATCTCAAAGTCTACCATTTCTGAAAGCACTTGCTCAACAGAGCGCTTTGTTTGCTTTCTAGTGGCGCACACGTAGATCAGCCTCATCTTTGTTTGTCCCTGGCCAGATCTTAAAGAGGCCATTTACAACGAACCGAGGATATAAACGGAGACATAGAGTTGAGCAAACAGGTAATGACAGAAAGGCTATGGGGGGCCGAGCCGAAAAGTTGTGACGCAAAGGCTCGTGGAAAAACAGGTCCAGAGACCGAAGTTCACTTTGACCCTGAGACCTGATTTATTCCTGATGATTCATGCTGATCCTGTCTTACCCCCCCCCCCGAGATCAGACATTAACGTGCAGTAATGCTTGTGTCTTTCATTTTGTGCTTAGTCATCTTGTGGGCTTCAATCAAGCAAATACCAAAGTTCCAGTGCAACAGCTAGGAATTAGTTAACTAACAAACAGCTTGTGACATGGATTTCTGTAAAACTGAAGTGTTGTCATAATTTTTATTTATAAATTTCGCCTTTTATAATTCAGTCAGTGTTGACACAGAGTGCTTGGACTTTTTGGAATGCTTGCAAAAGATCTGCGTGTTTGAATTGGAAAATGATCTGATCTGAAAATAAGATAAAAACGTTGATCTATAAATGGGATTATTTGGGAAATAGTCTGTAATATGGTGCAATAACAATAGTGTATATTGTGTATGTAATAGGGATGCGCATCTCCATAACTAAAGCCGATTCAATTCGCATCTTGATTCATATCCAACGATATGATTCATATAAAGATACATATGAAGCAGCTACTAATGTGATGCGATTCACCCCTACTGCGATGCAGTGTGATCCGATTTCAATTCAACACAAGGCGATACGTGTGATAAGTGTTTTATACTCCTTATCTGGCAACGTAATTTTGGCCATGATTGTCCTTTTTTATTTGTTAATGAATGACTTGCTACTTTTATCTATTTGTAGCTACATTTCAATATTGTTGAACGTCTATAAGTATATTCAGAAGAGCGATAAACATTCTCCGTCTAACTTATTTTCGCCTGACACGAGAGGTTTTTTTTGCGACAGTGAAGGAGTTATTTACCCGAACCAGATGTCATGATTTGGTGGCCCTGTACATGATTCATTATAAACCCTATTCCTGTTAGAAAAGCATGTGAGTAACAAGCATCTGTCGTTACTTCACTTTCTGCACTTCCTGGTGTCATGACCCCCGAGTCGAAATGACCGACATGGTTACAGAAGTATTTATGGTTGTCAAAAAGTCTCCATAAAACTGAAAGCTGTATCCTTCCATGTCCGTGGCACCCAGGGTTGAAAATAAATTTGAACACATAGTGGATACATTAGCGAGGATTTCATGTTTAGAGTTTGAGAAGACGAACTACAGTAACCTTTAAGAATGAACAGAGATTATACGCACTATATGGACACAATTTTGTGGACACCTGATCATAAGATTTGTTTGAACATCCTATTTATTTCGTCCGTTTGCTTTTATAATGACCTCCACTCTTCTGGGAAGATGTTCAATAAAATTTTGTGCTCATCAGCCACAAGGGTGTTAGTAAAGTCAGGTGCTGATGTAGGTGAGGTGAGGAGGCCTGAGGTGCAGTCAGCGTTCGCATTCATACCAAGGGTGTTCAATAGGGTTTATTTCAAAGCTCTATAGATCTTCTCAAGATCTTCCACACACTTCCAAACCATCTATCTTCATAGAGCCGGCTTTGTGAAAAGGGGCATTGTTATGCTGGAACAGGTTTGGGTTTTAATTTTAATTGAAATTCTACCACATCAGAAAATATCCTATGCAATTGTTTGCCTTCAGCTTTGTGGTTTGGTGTACAAATGGTCCAACCACATAATGTATGGCTGGAAATCCCAGGTTTCCCAATACGTTTGTCCATACAGTGTTGTTAATAATGTAGTCGGTGATCAGACTGGTACGTCTAAATCAGAGACACTCTTCATGTGAGCAGAATCAAGTTACCTTTCAAAACTGGGATGTTTGTTACAGTCCAGGAAAACCATTTGTTCTACTTTTTTTTTTAAAGCACAGCCAGTTTCACGTTCGGTTTCAGGTTCTTCTGCGACTACATTCGGAGAACAAAGCAACACTCTTATGTCTTCCCTGATTACAGTGCGAAATCGGGAAAGGAGCAGATCGGCGAAAAATTAGATACTTTTCTAGAAATTCTATACGATTTCTAGAGGCGAAAACAACAAATATTAAACGTGGTGCCAACCAGTGCCAACAATGCTGTCGTAATTAAAATGCAGATAGTTTACACATTCCTTGAGGTGTGAACAGTGGCAAGTTTCTTTTGGTCTAAATGTGAATGGAAATAATCCCATATATTGCAATGATTTAGAAGATGTTGTGTGTGCACGATGAATCTTTTACTTTTTCTTATACTTATTAATTTCAATATCTGTCATTTCAACAAACTGTTTTTATTTTGTGTGTTCTTTTTTTTCCCCCTCAGCAGGGAAGCTAGTCACATGTTTTAAACCACAAACCAACAGTTTCGAATCTGCCATTGACTGCAAGTTTTTTTTTGTGTTACTTTTTCTTCCTTATCAGTATTATCTGTTAAGTCAAATAGAAGTATTAATACTTTTATTTTTTCAATATTAAATAGATAATTGGAATTCCTGATGATCAAATCTGAATATTCTTTCTATATCGTTGAGGAATTTGTGTAGAACTAATTCTATTCTCTGATTTCTTTAGTGTTTATTTGGCCAAAAATTGAACTATGTGCATTTTTTTTTTTTCTGTATTCTCAAATTTCAAACCTGACACTAGTTGCACGTTATTCCAGGCAAGGTAATTTTGCGACTGTTGCTTGTCAGACTGTACGAAAATGGTCCCCATGTCACACTGTAGGATCTCAGTTGTCATCATATCAGACTGTACAACAGTCAAAAACTGACCACCACAAGAAAAAGACTCGTCCAAGTTGGAAATGAGTCCGTGGCACGTTCAGGCAGTTCTCTCGCTAATGGTAGCTAGCAGCAAACTAAAGAAATCTGTAGCGTTCATTGTGTTCGTGCCTCGATAATTAAAAACATCAGCAACAAAAACTCGATAACTCAAGAAGTTTCTCCTCTTGCTGTACTGTCCAGCTGACTCGTTTTGACATTTTCCCTGAGGTGGTTTGAGATTGTTCCGCTAATTGCGTCATCAGGTTCTTCGGCGATCTTTTGGTTCTTGGATTGATGGTCAGCAGAGGAAACTCGCACTGCAGGAAAGTGTCTGAAATATTCAGTCACTGCCAGAATTTTGTGGGAAGAAAAAGATGATCACAACGGCCATTAATTGGTCAACATGTCAAACCAGCATTTAAAGGCTACAGATTTTGTCTTAGGATTATAGAAATCTTTTAAGATTTAAAAATTTGTCTTCGACAACCAATCGGGGCCAAAAGTGTGTACCTGGCTTTAGGCAAAATCTCACTGATGCAACCATGACATGGTTTGACATTGACGCCAGTCCGGTTTGTGTCAGTCAGTGTCACATGGTTATGCCATAAATTATTAGAACGTTACAGTATTTACAATCAAAACTTTTACAGACATTAACAAATGTATTGGTGACCTTTAGATAAAAATATAAATACATTTAGCATTTGCTAAAATGCATATTGAGAAGCCACAAGATTTTTCTTTGGATAGATAAGACAAGACTGGAGCTGTTTGACAATCAGCTGCATGTTGATGGATGATTTCTAAGGCTAGAACACAATATTTACTGTAAAGGCACCAGAACTCTGGCAAAGGCATTCTTCAAACCTGAGACGGCTGAAGCAGTTTGGCCAGTCTAGCTGTGGACAGGCGCAGGAGTCTGAATAAGAGCTCCAGTAAATGCTTGTTCACAGCTATCGCTTCAACAGGTCGCGCCGCACAATGTTGCATTAAAGATCCTATCATATTTGTCTACTTTTTATTAATATTTAAAATATTCTGTTGTGTTTATAGGACTGTGGTGAGACCTGAGATGTTGTATGGTTTAGAGACAGTGGCATTGAGTGAAAGACAGGAGGTGGAGCTGGAGGTAGCAGAGCTGAAGATGTTGAAACATGCACTTGAGTTAGAGATTGACTCGGTAAAATATGACGCCAGTTAATGTAAAAAAAAAAAGTAAAGTAAAAGTTCAAACGTTTTTGCCTTTAAATGTATTTAAGTATCCAAAGTACTATGATTTATTACGGTTATAATGTTCCTATTATTATTTTTTATCACAAGATTCTATACTTAATCAATTAAATTAATGTGAAAAGACTTGAATGTGACTCTCAGCACACTGATCTACTAATAAAATGATACGAGTCAAACACTGATGGATTTCTATTACAATTGTCATGAACCCAAAATCTTCTTTTCAGCTACTTAAAAATAATCGCTCAAATGAGGACACGGGTGTTGTGGTGAGTTCGAGTCAGAAGTTTCTCCATCATTTATTCCTCTCTAAATGTTCTGCTTGCTGTTGAACTTACGCTGTATGTTGGTAATCAGTAGATACACCAAGCGCCAATCAAAACAAGTTCTAAACAGAGCGCGTGCTCAACCCTGATTGGTGGTAACTGATTGACCAGTTACGTTTTGTCCGCTCATAAATAAAAAGGGACAGCTGATTTTCGCTGAACGTTGAGTAAAAAGTAAGATTTTGGACTTTGAAATGTAGTGAAGGTAAAGTAAAATAGAAATAGTGCAGTAAAGTAAAGATTTGCAGTTAAGTAGCTTTTCTGCAGTAATGAATTACATTTACTTCCTTACTGTCCACCACTGAAAATGACCATGCATCTGTTCTTTGTGCTTTAAAGTGTCACAGTTCTTGTCTGATGAGTGCTCGTAAACACAACAGGCCCAGTTGGAGTTGTCTGGCCTTTGGGGAGTTTCTCCCACACCACACCTGATTGGCCAGAGCTGATAAACATCACTGTTGTTTGACCAATAACAGGATCCGAGGCTTCATAGTGTTGAGGGTTATTTATTCAAAGCAGAGAAAGAGTCAAGAGGACGGACCTGCCAACTGCTTCGATTGGCTGAAAGAGAGTGCACACACACACACACACACACACACACACACACTTTAATGTAGAAGGATTTCAACAGCATGATGGTTCTCACACATCACCTGTTTTTTTAGTGGTTTTTTACACACCAGATGCAGAAAATGCTGCACTTCATATCTGTCAAAAAATAGTATCCTAGATCAGAATTAGTGTGTTGAAATGAGTAGCACAAAGGTACCTGGATGGTCAACTAATTCCTGGGAAAACAAATAGGTCACAGGAGTAGTAGATAAAATGATAGTAGGATAAATTATATAAGGAATAATAATAAAAGAAAATCTGATCCGCATCAAGGAGATTCTTAATGGTGTTTATGGTGACGGTGTGTTTAAACAGGCATCAACATTCTCATTCTCGTTTATGTCTCAGTATTTGCACACACAGGTTACACACTCAAAAAAGGTATCTAGTGAATTTATTACGTAGTGCATTGTATACGTGCAAAATAGGACGCAGCACATGACGAGGGTTTGAGTCAGAGAAGGAAGTTGGATTAATAAATGGCCCTGTCTGAAAAACGAATCTGTTTTTTGGCGATTATTTAAAAACGAATGCTGCACTCTGATTGGTTTGACTGATTAATCGCTGGTAACAAGGAGGTGGTAACTCGGTGGTTAAGGCTCTTGGTTACTGATCCGAATGTCGGGTGTTTAAGCCCCGGGATCGCCAAGCTGCCACATATCCTGCTTCCATGCGGTCCAGCAATCTTTTGGTCATGGGAGGATCTGTCCTCTTGTCCAACATTGCTTCTTTTAGCATCTCAGATTTCTGTAATCTCCAAATCTGACCTTTTACATTGACAGCATTTAGCAGACGCCCTTATCTAGAGTGACGTACTCGTTCCTAGCTCCAGAATTTCCACTTTCCCTTCGTCAATTTGTACTTGAATTAGATTTTATATGGAACAGTGTGCCGTAAGCAGGTCTGTTTGTGGTACTGTATCTACATTAGTTTGTGGTGCGAGCGTGTGATGATTGAAGTTTGCTTCTTGGCCTCTTCGTGCCAGTGCGGATTTCCGACACAGCGTATTTCATGGTTGATCGAGAACATCGAGACAATTGTGTGAATTCTTGGCTGATCTCTCTCTCTCTCTCTCTCTCTCTCTCTCTCTCTCTCTCTCTCTCTCTCTCTCTCTCTCTCTCTCTCTCTTTCTCTCTTTCTCTCTCTCTATCTGTGGAATGTAGGACTGTGAAATAAGAGCCGACGATGCCTCAGCTGTTTGCTTGGTGACAGGGATTTGTGAATGAAGAAGAGAAAAGAATGGATAGATAGAGGAAAGGACGGAGGCACTTAAAAAGACATGCACAAAGACTGTGAGGCAAAAACGTAGACACGGAGTGAAAGATAAGTGGAAAAGTAGGAGATGGTGAAAGACGGCTAGAGGCAAAAAGGTGGAGAGAGGCAGCGGGGGAAAAAAACGAGAGAGACCTAGATAAATAAACAATGAGGAAGAGAGGAGAATGGAGAGAGAGGGGAGACAAAGACAAAGGTGAACATTGAGAGAGACGGTGAGACAAAGCACTTGATTGAGACAGAGGAAAACTGGGATAGACAGAGAAGCAAGTAAAAGACAAAAGAGAGAAAAAGACAGTCAGAAATGGATAGAGGGAGACAGAGAGAAAGAGATATATAAGAATCAAACTACATTTTTAGCCTTATGGCAAAATCTATGACTAATTTATGACAAATTTGGCCATGATTTATCCACTTGAGAGATCAAGAGAACAAATGCAAAGGAGGAAGTAGGATCTAATACTCAACATGGCCTGAAGAAACTTCTCTTTTTTCCTATAGGGAGTTAAGAAACCCTTTGACGAGGTCATCAAAGCTAACATCGGAGACGCCCATGCCATGGGACAACAACCCATCACCTTCTTCAGACAGGTAGGTATCAGTTCAGAGCAGAAAAACCTTATCTTCTGTTCTTTCTCTTCCTAATAAGCAACACAGTCAGCATGTATTAGGCCCGGGTTACATGAGTAATCTAAGAGCAGTTAGAATGTCAAATAAACGTCTAGCGTGAAGCATATTTGTCTTTTTTCCCCCAGTGGTCTCACTGTTGTGCTTCTTTTCAAGGTCTTGGCGTTGTGCTTGTATCCAGACCTGCTAAATGATAACAAGTTTCCTGACGATGCCAAAGATCGTGCACGGCGTATCCTGAAGGCGTGTGGAGGAAGAAGTATTGGTATGTGCTTTCCGAGGCATGAACTGTCCCTCAGTTCTCTAGAGGATGTGGCCTTTGTGCTTCTCACTCTCTATTTAAGAGGCGTGGCCATTTTGCTTAATTGTTATTTTAGGAGGCGTGGTCTCGTCATTTATAGTGTAGAGGGTGTGGTCTATTTATTGGTTGCATATTTACGGCGTGGTCTTTGCTTGTTATCCTCAATTTAAGAAGTGTGTTTGTGCTTGTCCATCACATCTTAGGAGGTGTGGCCTCTGTTGGTATTATTCTCAGTTTAGGAGGTGTGGCCTTTTTCTTATTCTTTGTTTAGGAGGTGTGGCTCTTTTCTTATTAGTTTAGGAGGTGTGGCCTTTTTTATTATTAGTTTAGGAGGTGTGGCCTTTTTAATTATTATTAGTTTAAAAGGTGTGGCCTTTTTCCTTATTCTTAGTTTAGGAGGTGTGGCTTTTTTCTTATCAGTTTAAAAGGTGTGGCCTTTTTCTTATTCTTAGTTTAGGAGGTGTGGCTTTTTTCTTATCAGTTTAGGAGGTGTGGCCTTTTTTATTATTAGTTTAGGAGGTGTGGCTTTTTCTTAATATTAGTTTAGGAGGCATGGACTTTGTGCTTGTTCATCACAGTTTAGGAGGTGCGGCTTTTTTGCTCATCCATTACAGTTTAAGGGGTGTGGCCTCAGTGTCAGATCATAAAATGAAAGCTAATCAAACTAATTGCAAAATATTGCATTTGTGGTGATCTATTAATCATTTAAGGGCCTTGTGATATTTGGACCCAAAATTATGAGCTGAATTGAAATACATCTTAAAGCTTTATTAGACCCTGAACTAATTTCTAGGCTTCAGTTTTTTATTACGTTTGTAACGTGCAGCGTTTATCCTCCCTTTTTTTTTAGGCTCATACACTGCAAGCCAGGGTATCGACTGCATCAGGCAAGACGTGGCCCACTACATCGAGCGCCGTGACGGCGGCATCTCTTGTGACCCGGACAACATCTATCTGACCACGGGCGCCAGCGACGGCATCGTCGTACGTCCTTGTGATTTATTACGACTATTCTGTTAATGAATTTGCCCATAGCCAGACAGATACTAAAATATCCATGAGCCTCTTAAAGTTATGTGTTTAGTATGAATGATGATGTGGGAATTGGAGCTTTTCTTTCATAAAGATTCAGGAAATCAAGTGCAGAAGTATTCAAATAATTCCAAGGCGAATTAATGTTTTCCACCTTTAGTTTCTTGGGGTGAAAAAACTTTCCATTGCAGTTCTGAGAATGCTGAGAGAAATGTTTGACAAACACACTGTATATTTGTTTAATGTGCATGTAGGATAAGCTCTGGCTGCTTTCGGAGGACTTAATGTACTGTAAATAGTTTAACACTAGAGTTTTGTGTAATCTTATCGCCTCCAGTTTAGCTTTGTGCTAATTTTATGGCCAAAGCATCACACACATTAAAAACTCAGAGCCTGCGCTTGGAGAGGTCAGTGGGAGACTTGTAATTTCTACCCACTTGCATGGTTTAAAGTGGTGCTAATGGGGCTAAACTGGAGGCTATAGGCTTCTGTTACTTCTTAACAAAATTTGCTTTGTAGTTTGGGAGCAAAATCTTTAGTCACAGGGGCATTTTTTTTTACTTTAAGTTTCTTTTTATGACATTAAATTCTTTGTTGTTAATATATATTTTCTCCTTTCTGCCTTTCATTTTCTCTCTCACACACATTTCTTTACGCCTCTCATTTTTTTTCTCTCCGTCTCTCTCTCCCAATCATTGTAACTCACTCTCTTGTGTTTCTCTATGCCACTCTTTATCTCTCTCCTTGCCCACACTCCCCCCCCCCCCCCCCCCCCTCGCTCCAAGTTCAAACGTTCCAAGCGTGGTTTATTGCCCTGACCGTTTCGGCAATGTTTTTGCCAAAGCAAGTTGTAGTGCATTCAGAAAGTATTTATACCCCCTTCACTATTTTACATTTTGTATATGTTGCAGCCTGATATTGCAATAGTGTGTGTGTGTATATATATATATTATATAATATAATTGTAAATTTAAAAATATATTTTTCTCATTAATCCACACTTGGTTCCCCCATAATAACAAAGTGAAAATATTTGCAAATGTATGAAGAAGGAAAAACTGAAATAACATATGTACACAAGTATTCAGACTCTGTACTTTGAGGAATCAGCTCTGGCAGTAATTACAGCCTCAAGTCTTTTTGGATATGACGCAAGAAGCTTTGCACACCTGGATTGGGCGATGTTACTCCGTGCTGCAGCATAACAAAATTAAAAGAAGTAAAGGGGGTCTGAAAGCTTTCACTACTTTCCATACATATATATATATATATTAAATATAATGGGTTTTTTTTTTACATCCTACTTCATCCACATTTAGTTTTCATTTGCTGGTATAATAACCCACTTATTTAGGAAACCGATCCAGTTGATTTTAAAGTGTGCTTGTGGAGATTTGTTCTTCCTCAGCCACAAGGGTGTGATCTAGGTGAGAAGGTGAGGAGGCCACTCAAGATCTTCCACACACTTCAAACCCATTTAAAACATATCTTCATGGCTTTGTACACCGCAGCATTGTCATGCTGGAACAGGTTTGGGTTTTCTAGTTCAAGTAAAGGGAAAATTAAATGCTTCTACATCCAAAGACATTTTATACAATTGTGTGCCTCGAATTTTGTGGAAACAGTGGGGGAACCACATACGGCATGAGAAAATAAGGATAGATATTATAGATATACATCCAAATAGGTATAAGGATTGGATTATATTTAAGGGGGATTTGTGTATCTTTTATATAAAAAGTGAGTATTAACATAACTAGATGCAATATGCTTGTTTCATGTCTTCATTTTCTCTTTTTGTCTCAGACCATACTGAAGTTGCTGACAGCAGGTGAGGGTCGTACTCGTACAGGTGTGATGATCTCCATCCCTCAGTATCCTCTGTACTCTGCCGCATTAGCCGAGTTGGGCGCTGTACAGATGAACTATTATCTGAACGAGGAGAAGTGCTGGAGCCTGGACATCAGCGAGTTGCAGCGCTCCCTACAGGCTGCCAGAGAGCACTGCAACCCACGGGTCCTGTGTATCATTAATCCAGGCAACCCAACAGGTACTGTAGAGTCCAGTGGTTTGTTAATCTGTCTTCTTATTCACCTTTTCTTTATATATGATTTCTAGAAGTGAAGATGTCAAAGCATCATGCAGAAAATACCTGTTTTTAAAATTCAGCCACAGCAATTTCCAAAAGTTGTGTTGCTTTGCACCATTGTCCGCAGCTAAGATGTGAGGTTTTCATTAATAGTGACGAGGATGGACAGGATTAGAAACAAGTTCATTAGAGGGCCTCTACATGTAGGACGTTTTGGAGACATGGTGAGGGAGGTGTGATTGAGATGGTTTGGACATGTGCAGAGGAGGGACATGGGGTATATCGGTAGGAGAATGATGAGGATGGAGCCACCAGAAGGAGGAAAAAAGGAGGTTCATGGATGTGGTGAGAGAAGACATGTAGGTAGTTGGTTTGATAGAGACAGATGTCAAGGACAGAGTATTATGGAGACGGATGACCCGCTGTGGCGACCCCTAGTGGGAGCCGCCGAAAGAAGAAGTCTGCAGCCAAGATGTATTTTTTCTCTGACATGTGCTTCTTTGGATGTGCATTAAAATCTGTTTGATAAAAAGGGAACATACTTGAGTCTATTAAAATCTTTGTTTATACAGTCATCCCCGTTTATCGCGATAGTTACGTGCCAAAAGCGACTGCGAAAACTAATTTCTGCGATAAATGAACGCCACCCCAAAAAGCTTCATTCATTCATCCATTCATTCATTTTCTAACTCGGGATCTTTTAGCAAAAAAATGTGCCAAATTGAATATCGAGATTCGAACCGCGATAAATGGAGGGACGACTGTATTTTGCATTTATTGTGGGGAAAAAAGTATGAAGGGGAAAAAAAAATAAAATTTTGTTTTTCCAAATTCTAAAATTAAACTGAAGGGTTTTCTTTATATATATTTGTGAAAGCTCTTAAAAATAATAGTATCTTAACTGGAAAAAAGTTGTATATTCTAAGCTAAATTTGGTTTTAAACATTATGCGAAACAAGATGGCTCAGCAAATAAACAAAAATAGCGAATCATTTGCTAGGTTTTCTTATATTAACTCCCAAGAGTTCCTATTGCACATGCATATCATGACATGGCACTTTCTTCAATCTGAGCTTTGTTCTTTCTCCTGGCAGGTCAGGTACAGAGCAGGGAGTGCATCGAGGACGTGATACGATTCGCTGCCAAGGAACGTCTCTTCCTGATGGCTGACGAGGTAACGTAATACCGTCTCAGGACTGCTGTTAATTCACTTGTTTTTTTTTTTACTTTCTACATGGAAAAGGTTGAAGCCTTTAACTCTCGCTCCTTCAGGTCTATCAGGATAACGTGTATGCCGAGGGTTGTGCCTTCCACTCTTTTAAGAAGGTGTTATTCGAGATGGGTCCTGAATTCTCCAACACAGTAGAGCTGGCCTCGTTCCATTCCACCTCCAAGTGTTACATGGGAGAGTGAGTACACTCTTTCAGTTCGTCTTGGCTTGCTTCCCAGGCTCACAATTAGCAGCCAAATTAGAGCGTAATAGAAAATAGGACACAGCTTCCTAATAATCAGATTGAAGGAAACTGGTGAATTCATTCTTTTTACTACCATTATTTGTAATATTAAAATGCCATTTCAGGTGCGGCCTGCGAGGCGGCTATATGGAGGTGATAAACATGGACCAGGAGGTGAAGGCTCAGCTCACTAAGCTGGTGTCTGTGCGTCTGTGTCCTCCTGTACCAGGTCAAACGCTCATGGCCCTGGTCACCAACCCTCCTCAGCCTAAAGAGCCATCACACGCTCAGTTCATGAAGGTAAAATCCTGCTGTCATTTTTCCCACATTTTTAAATGTATTTATTGTAGGGTGCGTGTAAGTAACGATCAACATCCCGGAAAAGAATGTATTCTAATTATAATAATTACAATAAATTATTTATTTATTTAATTGTGAGCAACTCACAATTATCTCTTTTTTTTTCAACTGAGTATTTAAATGTTAAGGTCTTTGCTCAAAAGCTTAGCTTTGTGCTCCTGGGATTTGAACACATGACCTTCTGATCATAAGTCCAACATTTTACCAATAAACTACTACTTTCCTGTTCAAATGATATGCTCATTTGTGGTTTATTTGAATCACCCATATTTTTTTCAGAAAGAAGCTTGATTTTTTTTTGATTGTGAAACAGATTCAGACGCATTACACAATCAGAGTTTAGAAAATTGCGAAAGCAAAAATTGCATTTGTGCATTAGAAAAAACACCCTGGGAATTTTTTCAACTTGAGAAATATATAAAATGCTTTCATTTTTTATAAAAAAATGTTTATTGTTTATTAGTTTTTTTATAAACCAAATCTAAAAAATTTTTTTGGTTGAAATTGTTGTCTTCAAAGGACAAGATCAGTTTCAAATGTAAGGACTTTTAGCAGTTATCCAGAGTGGATTGTTTTTTTTTTTTAAGTATCATGAGAAAATCAGGTGTAAGGGCCTTGCTCAAGGGCCCAGCAGTGGCAGTTTGGAGGAAACTTACAACCTTTCAATCAGACGTTCAGCATGTTATCCAATTCTTTTATTTACCTCTTTTGTCATACATGTGGTCGCTTATTTTTGGTTTGAGGGGCAGAGTAAAGTAGATGACACCAGAGACCTTGGTGGGTGGAGGGGGTCTGGGCAGGTGTTCAAATTGTGTTTAAAAAAACAGGCAAGAGTGGGCAAGTTTCACAATCGACACATTATAAGACATTACGTCTTTATAATGTGTCGATTGTGAAACTTATACTAACATTAGCTCCACCTACTCTATAATTAGGTCAACTGTTGTTTATACTGTACTTTGTTCTGCATCTTACACCCACAGGATCTACTGTGTAATAAGAAATAAGTTAAAGTCCTGATCTTTTGTACAGGAACGCGTGGCCACGCTGAATGATTTGGCGCAGAAGGCCAAGTTGACCGAGGAAATTCTGAACACGGTGCCTGGGATCAAGTGCAACCCAGTGCAGGGGGCGATGTACTCGTTCCCTCGCATCATTCTGCCCGAGCGAGCCATAAAGGAGGCCAAGGTGTGTTTGTGTGTCTCTGATTTTTCTGATTTCTCATTTCCTGTTATATGTCTCTTAGAATTTGTAATGTGTGCATGTGTGTGTGTGTGTGTGTGTGTGTGTGTGTGCGCAGGAGCATGGCCAAGAACCAGACATGTTCTATTGTATGAAGCTCCTAGAAGAGACAGGGATCTGTTTAGTTCCTGGCAGTGGGTTCGGGCAAAAAGAAGGAACTTATCACTTCAGGTATGTCTCTTGTTAAGTTGGTTAAACCGCACCATATGCAGAGGTGGCAATGTTTACAGTTTAGCAGGAACTTTCTTGATTTTCGGCTTGTTGCTAAGGCAATATGGGAGACGTATGCCTGGAAAAGCGTTACATTGAAGCGGAAAGGATATGTCATCGAAATAAATGCATGTTAATAACGTTCTTGTCCTTTGCCCTTCAATTTTATGCTTTTTCTGGCATGTGACCAGCAAAGTGGGCAAACATGGCCGCCTCAATGTTCATCTTTTATTAGCAAAAATCTATGATGGATATATTTCTCCTCAGAACAATCTGTATGTCTGCAGTTTGTATTTACAGTACAACTTATCAAAAGTTGTCAATGTTTACTGTTGATTTTGTGAGTGACCATGTTGATTCGCTGAACTTTGGCATTGGGATGGCACAGTTACGAACTGGTCGAATTCGACTAATTAAACTTAGACCTAAAAAATATTTTTACCTCAGTATTGTGAGTGAACAGATCATAAGTGGACAATAGTACAAAATGGTTGAGCTACTTAATAGGAATTAGCTCTCAGACTTCACTTTTGCTTTGAATGCTATGAGTGAATGACTGAATCTGCACCTTGACAATTGGAGTGCACATTGGAGAATAGAGTGTGGACTCATTGCTGATTGATTATATTGATGCTTCTGAGTGAACTTTTGAAGGTTTGTGAAGACTCAGCATCTCCGAACGATCCTACCCACTCGATTGTCTATTAAATAATTACATCTTGTTATTTGTAGAGTTACCACTAGGTGGCGGAGTTCACCAGCTAATTTTTGTTTATAATATCCTGTTTCTTTAACCCGTCTTATTTGATCTTTTTTTAACAGGATGACTATCCTACCACCAGCTGATAAACTCAAGATTTTGCTCAATAAAGTCAAAGAGTTCCATCAGCAATTCACCAAACAGTACTCTTAACACCAACGTTCAACATTCTCAACTCTTTCGACCAGCCGTATGCCTGATCCTTCAATCTTTTCCAGAGGCAACCTGATGGGCATCAGCAATTAACATGCATTTCTGACTCCTTAAGAGTAAAAATCCCAGTTCATAAAAGTTTTTTGCACACTGGTGTAGCAGTGGTTAACCATGAGGGTTAGATTATTAGCACTACATGGTAAAGGAAATTTTACTTTTCAACAGTCTGATATGTGGAATAGATGAAATGTGGCAAATGGGGTGGGGAGGGGGGAGTATATGGAAAAGTGTGTGTGTGTGAGTGTGTATGTGTGCTGGTTAAGGACTTACAGGCAAGTAATTACCACTGGACAGAGCAGAGTCTTGCACTGGTAATAATTACAGTAAAATCTTATGTAAAAATTTTATCCTGTTTATAAAAACATTTTAATAATTTTAATTTGTAATAAATCGCTTAATTTTACAAAAAATATTATCGGTTCTTGTTTTCTTTTTGAATTGCAACACACAAGCGACCAGCAGTGCTTTGTTCCACTTTCCATTGAATGAATTATTGTAATGCAAAGGCAAAACTTATAAGTCAGATGATCACACAGACTTTCTTGACTTTCTGAAAAGTGCTTTCATAGATGGAGGACAAAACAGTAGGGAGAATTTAATGAGAGGAAGAAGTGGGGGGAAAGTGGAAAGAAGGGAAAGAATCATTTGCTTTTTAAATGTTCTGTTTCTATCAACAATAATTAGTTAACTCTATTAAATGTTACAGTACTTTGCTGGATAGATGGATGGATGGATAGATAGATAGATACCCGTTTCCTCTGTACCCTCTGGTTTCATCCAAGCCCCTAAAAAAACTTCTAAGAAATACTTTTATTTCAGCCCAGTCTCACAGCATTTTGTGATATAGTAATCTATTGATTCGTGTTCATTGACATGGATCTCCCACTTTTTTGTGTCCTATGTAATGTATTTCAATAGGAAATATTTTTTGTGCCTCTGTCAAAGTTTTCTTTCTGCCACCGAATACCACAGATGCTGTATTGTTTTTTTCACGTTTCTTCTTTAAGCTTTAAATTTATATCTGGTAAGATACTCGCTATTATAAACCATCGCCAGAGGTTCCTTACAGTCAAAATACAGTAAATATATTATCTTAGTTAATTAAGGAGTCTGTGTTTATTAGAGGCATTAATTACAGTTTCAGTACAGTACAGTTAATACAGTAACTGTATATTTTTTGCCTTATTCTATAGTAAAATGGAGAAAAAAAAAGATTACCTCTGGCATTCCTGTCAGCATTTACGCATGACTGAGGCAATCATGCGAAAAAAGATGGAAATTCGTGTCAATGAACACGAATAAATAGATAAAAGTTTGTGACTATTTCACGAAATGCCGTGAGACTGTGTTGTTTATTTTGAATAGCTACTGTATGCCAAATTTCTCTTGTGAATGTGTGGTGCATTGTGCATCGCAATAGACTGCTGTCCTATTCAGGGTGTTTTCCTGTCTTTTACCTACAGTAGGATTACCATACACGCTCCAAAAAGCTCTCAAAATTAAAAGAAATTGACTGAGACATAAATGTTGTCCAAAATAAAGCTGAATTCAGAACACAACTTTCAGTCGCATCCCTTCTGCCTCATCTCCAAACTCTTAAGTACGAAATCTACAATTACAATATAATTAAGCTCTGCGTGTGGAAGGCTGTTAGCGTCAGCAGGACATAAAAATCTCACAGAAAGCGGAAGAACGATTTCCAATCAGCAACTATTGTTCTGCTCATCTCTCGTCTTGATCTCTGATCTTCGCTCCTCACCACGCGTCATGCTCGCTACAATCGAAATATGGAATGTGCCAGTGATCTCTGGCGTCATTTCAATTCTGTTAATTGTCCCTGGGAGTGCTTAAAATACTGGCAAACTACAGATCAGTTGACGGGAAAACGTCGAGGGAGAGAAAACCAACAAAGAGAAACCAGAGTTTTCAACATGACGCTGATTCATTTAAACAGCATGATCTTTTGCGTTTATTTATTCCTCACAGTCAAAGCAAAATATTTTGCTTAGTAAGAAAAACACTATTCAATATGTTAATAGATATTTGTTGTAGAACATCTTCCCAAATTTCCTGTTATCACTTGTTTTACAGCAGCTACAATCAGTTGTTGCTTCACAGACCCTCTTTTTTCCACTTCTTTCTCTTTTTTCGCAGCTTGTTATTCCACTGAGAAGCTGAATAATGTAATCAGATCCACCTGAGCTGCGGCTTTAACTACACCTTTTTCGAAAGGACTTTGTTTTGTTCTGTCAGGCTGTCGGCTATTATGCACCGCACGCATCGCTCATGCACGTTTTCCCATCTTTGTGTGCGCATCGGTGTTCTGTCTGTGGTGGATTAGTAATGCTCCCCCTCTGTTACAGACTGATGCATCGGCAGAAGGAAAGAGACATGGTCAGGGTCTGGGTATGTGCCAGTCCTGAGAAGTTCACACTCAGTAGGAACTCTGATCATGAACATTACATAAGTGCAAACAAGTCTCGGTATCGAGGATCAATGTTTTCGGCCATGTGATCGTGATTGTGGTTATAAACGACATGTAGCAGGTGGGTGGGTAAGGAGGGAGAAAGGATAGATAGATAGATAGATAGATAGATAGATAGATAGATAGATAGATAGATAGACAGACAGACAGACAGACAGACAGACAGACAGACAGACAGACAGACAGACACACACACACACACACACACACACACACACACACACACTGTCATTGTTTTATATAAGATATAAATGACCAAACGCCTTACTAATGATACTGAATGTGCACTTAACATCCATGCATCCTCTAAAAAACTTTGATCTCACATACCCAATAATAAACTCAGGAAAATTTGAACCCACACTAAGACAACATGCAGGAGACTGAAAAGCACCCCGCCATGGTGTATAGACGCTATCACAAGCCTACTTGGTGCTATTTTTACCTCATTTTACCAGACAGAATGGAAAAGCGTGACGGAACAGGGTTTGTAGACACATGAATGAGATGTACGGCATGAAGATTAAAAAAAATCACCATCAAATAAAATAAAACACACTAGCAAGTCCACAATTGACATTTTGCCTTTAACGCATTTTAGACTTTGCCTTTTTTTTTTTTTCTTCCAAACATAGAACCTAACAAAACATGCATTAAACATTAATTTCTTGCCTACCACTGGCTGCATTTGTCTGGTGAGTTGAAAGATACATGATTAGCTTTTAAGCATTGGTTTAACTCAAAACTACACCACATTGTTTTTACTAGCATCCACATTACATGGCAGGAGGATATTAAAATACCATATTAATGACTGTATTAATCATTACCATTCTTGTTACACTTTTCTACATCCAGAGCAACTTTATCTAATTTATGCAAATGAAGGGTTGCTCAAGAGCCCACTTTCTGATCAGAAGGTAAGAAACACTTCACATGATATTGCTTTATATTTTACATTCGCTATGACGCTTCTTTAGGGTTTGTATTAAGATCATTTTGCAGTATAATTGCATCCCAGCTAACACTGAGCATTTACCAGGAGTGAAGTTCAAACCCACATGGATATTGTCCATTGGAGATTAAGATCAGCAGTTTAACAATTCCTTACTTTCAAAGTGCATTTGTTAGTGAATGATCAAATTATGAATGGAAATTGTCTTGTATATTCTGTTTTTGTCTTGTCGTGTCTGTTTTGTCATGTATAGGTTTTTATTTATGTCTGTACTTTTGAGAGTAACAAACAGCTGGAACCAAATTCCTTGTGTGTGTCACCACACTTGGCCAATAAACCTGATTCTGATTCTGAAATTAAATAAAAATTGAGAACTTTGCTGTAAAAAAACCTTTAAAAATATTAACTACTATTACTAACCATCAACTCAATTAGTAAATGCTTCTGATTTTGCTATATAAACATACTCTAAATAGCACTAAGCTTTTACCAGGCAGGGATTTTGAACCCACAAGGAAATGTATCCATTGGATCTAACACTTTAACCACTCAGCCATCCTGGGATATATATACAGATCATAGATTTACAGTGACCTCATCAGTAAACGAGCACAAGATTTTTGGAAATGTCATAAGAATGAAAAAATCCTATAGAAACTATCAGAGAAACTTCATCACTACTAACCATAAACTCTATAAATAAAGGCTTCATATATCAACACATCTTACCTAACATGAAGTTAGGTTTTACCAGGAGTGGGGTTCGAACCCACGAGGACATTTGTCCATTGGATCTTAAGTCCAACGCCTTAACCACTCAGCCATCCTGGTGCATACAGAATGGATTCTTTACATTCAATGTGGGCTTATTGGTCAATAATCACAAAAAAAAAAATTCTTTTAATTTTAATAATATACATATTTCATGTATTATTCTCATAAATAGTCACACCTACAAGTTTACCTGAAATATTATCAAGAACTTTTTGTTGAAATATTTAGCATGAATTTGGTTAATTTTGCTTAAATAATAAATCATCACTGCTTTCTGCTATTTGACTAAATTATGCATAGACTACATTTTCCAATTTGCTGAATCATCATGTCATGCCATATATACACATTCTACACAATATGTACAGTATATACAATACATAGCGGGACCTCCTGCACATTTCTCCCATCCCCACACAGGATCTCTAAAGCCATCATGCTCTTCTACACCAAGAGCTTTAGGAGGAATCCTGCATGTTCCAACTTTAAGAATTATGGACTATACTGAGCTCTTGGAAAGATTGAATGCAGCAAAAATCATTTTTGTAGCCTTTTCTCAGATTTGTACTTTGACACAATCCTGTCTCTGCAGTCAATTTCTTTCCAAATTACTACCACATTCTCCAAAAAGTGGCAAAGAATTCTGAGAAACGATGATGCACCTGAGCTAAATTTCATGTGTCATAGAAAACAGTCTGAATTAATATCTAAATGCGATATTTCAGGGTTTTTTTATGGTATTATAACTTTGTTTTTTGCTCCGTCTTTATGGAGTATGAAGTGTCAACTGGTGACACTAATGTTTATTATCATAAGGCTGCGACAGAATGCTCAGAAGAAAGGAGTTTGATCTATAGGTGCTATGGGGACTCATTTAAATAATTAAATAAATAACACTTGAATTCATTCTTCCATGAAATTCTATAGAAGCTAGGGAGGTGCAGCTCCATAACCGAGGTTGATGTGATTTACATCTCGATGCATAGCCAACAATATACATTAAAGATACAAATGAAGCAGCTACCGATGCGATACGATTTACCACATTACGATGCAGTGCGATACGAATTTGATTTGATTCAACCCAATGCGAATCAATGCAATACGATGCAGATAGTTCATTTTTTATTTCTTGGGTTCAGACAGACAGCAAATAATAAATTTTTCGGTAGTGTCTTTTAATGCATGACCCTTTCACAAACAGGCCTTTGGTGTGCAAAAAAAGTTACAGAGAAGTTACAGTTTTACCTCTGCCATGTTAATCTGTATTCTATGTGACTCTCAGGACATGCCTCGTTCTCCGTAGTGTTGTGATACGTCAAATTCACGTAGCAGCAGTGGTGCTGAGAGAACATTCTCGAGAAACAATTAAGCGAGAAGAAATCGATCTACATAGAAAATATCGGTCACAATTATTGCTCACTTTCTAGATAACAAAAGTAAAACGCAGCTAACATTTACGCCTGTGCACCGATGCGAAATGCTAA
This sequence comes from Silurus aristotelis, assembly GCF_946808225.1. Lineage (NCBI taxonomy): Eukaryota > Metazoa > Chordata > Actinopteri > Siluriformes > Siluridae > Silurus > Silurus aristotelis. The sequence continues at coordinate 2,952,394 of NC_139595.1, read as the reverse complement.
ATCTTGCCATCGCTAATAGCAGATGATGGAATGACAGGCAGGTAAGATGAGCGATTTTATTTAGTTTTTTTTAGATTATATTTTACCAGACACACATACAATTTGGTTTCAGGAGGGTTATATAAGAGTAGTAAGTCATCCCTCGGCAGGAGAGAGTGTCGGCCCAGTAGGAGGACATGCTTTGAGGGGGTGATGGTGTACTCACACCTACTCTTCCTCCAGTCTCATCTGTGCTTGAGCGCTGCGTTCTGGCGCCTGCACATGCACCGGGCGAGAAACTTCACAACGACTTCAATAGAAACACAGTCATCAGGGAACAGCAGGTTACCAGGAGGTGATGAGCCACACACCATTGAAAAAGTAAGAACCGTGAACCTGATCCAGCTCAATCTAGTAACACACTGGTAGCATTTGGAGCATCTTAAATGATAAATATTAATAAATTATATTTCGGTTTGATTCATGTCGCCAAAGCGGTTTGTCCGATAAGATTGAAAACCGCTCCTCTGGATCTGTTTGTCAGCGTTGTCAGCTCGTTTCAAAGTCTGCATTTCGTTTCACAAACTGCATGGACATCATACATATTTCATGCAAGGGCCCTTAGTACCTGACAGCAGATCGACTTCAGATTGACAGTGTCTGAGCATATTAGCATAACGGAAACATTTCCGACAAGTCATTTCTGAGAGGGTTTATGGCTCAGCATGTTTTATTCAAAACCTCAAAAGACAAATTGTTTCCAAATCAAAAACAACGAAGCCTTCTCTGGTTTGTTGCCTTGTGCCTCGTGATGTGTTCGAATGACATATGGAAACTTATGCCATGTATGTTTGGCGAGGAGAGCGTGAACATGAAATCTATTCACCATTCTCGTAGCTGACGTTGTAAGGACCATGAACAAAAGTACTTATGAAAGACGTTAATAATTTAATGAACTAGCTGTTAAATCTTTGGCGTGAACAAGGGAAAAGGCAGTATGACAGAGGAATGAGGACAAGATTGCCAACATTCTGCTCAGATGTAAACAAAACGACAAAACAAAAAGGTTTTTTAAGGGCTAATACTACAGAAAATACTGAACTATATGAACTCTATTTCAATGTCGGCATGCCGGCATGGCCTCTGTGCCTGTCAGTCCCAGTGAAGGAGGCGTGGCCTCACCTTTAATTTCCTGCGAAGGAGGTATGGTCTTACTCCCTGTCACTAACACTAAAGGAAAGTGGTCTTAGTACATTAACGTTATTTGGTAGACACCCTTATCCAGAGCGACTTACATTTATCTCATTCATGCAATCAGTTATGGGGTTAAGGGCCTTGCTCAGGGGCCCACTAGCGGCAGCTTTGTGTGCCTGGGATATGAAATCACATCGTTTGGATTCAAGGCCAACGCCTTAACTACTAAGCCTTCACCTCTACCTACTAGTACCTACCAGGAGACATAACCTCACTACCTGTCAGTCCCAGCAAAGGAGGGTCTTAGTGCCTGTCAGGTTCAGTGAAAGATGTTCGGCTTTGGCATCTGAGGGTTTCAGATGTGAGGTCTTTGTGATTGTCAGTCCCAGTTAAAGTGTCCCTGTGTAGCATTTGTAAGCGCCAGTCAAAGTTTAGGAGGCATGCGCTCAGTGCATGTCAGTCCTAGTCAAAGAGGGCGTGGCCTTAGTGTGTTACAGTGAAGACTTTTATGTCTGCCAGGAGACGTAGACTTTATATCTGTCAATCTTCAGAAAGTTAGATTTTTCTGCTTTGAATTAGTGTACGTTACATAAAATGAATTAAATTTAAATGCATTTTCTGCAGTTTTTTACTAAAAGAGACACATATTATAACTTAAATATAATAAAGGCCTGCTGAGTGAAAAAGTTGCAGCTTGTTTTCAGAGGCCATTCTGGTGCACGGCTGTTCATCTGAACATACCATGTGACTCATGATCCGCACCAAACGTCCAAATGCACTGAGTAAGCGGCTGCGCATGCCAGCTGGAGAGGACAAGACAGGCCACAAGCAATCATTGA
>NC_139595.1:2722882-2945382 GCF_946808225.1 Silurus aristotelis | reverse complement strand
AAAATAAGAATGTATTTCATTTACAAACTACAAAATACTACAGATTGGATCATTTGATTTCTTTGCTTTTTATTTCTTTCACAGTGATATACATTTGCCAAAGAAACAAACAAAAAACAAAACAAGATTAATCACAAATTATATAGTGAAAGCGCTGAGATGACGAGTTTTAAAATCTAAAATACAAAACTGCACCTCCCGTACACTTTATGGACAAACGTTTGTGGACACCTGACCATAAGACATATGAAGTGAATCATATGTACATCAAATTCCACATTTAGTCCCTGTTTGCTGTTATAATAACCGCCAGTCTTCTGGAAAAATGTTCCACTAGATTTGTGAGATTTCAGCCACAAGGGAGTTAGTCGTAAGTGATGTAGGTGAGGCGAGGAGGCCTGGGGTGAGGAGGCCTAGGCTGCAGTCAGCGTTCACATTCATGCTGTTGAATAGAGTTTGAGCTGTATAGCAGGAAACTCAAGATCTTCCACACACTTCCAATCAATGGGACATAAAGCTGGATGTCAGGTGTCCCCATACCTTCGTCCATATAGTATATGTCCGTGTACATTGCATTAATTTTTCATTTGTAAAACAATTTATAAACTAACTTTAAAAAAATATTTTAACTATGCCTCATTGAAATACCAACTAATTTTGACTAATGATTATTCATTGTAAATATAAAAAAATTTAATCAATCAGTGCAGATAGAAATACATATACAGCAAATTCTTTCAGATCAAACTTGCAAAATAAGTCTTTTGTTCCCCAACGTTCAGTTCGTATGTTGTTATTGCGATTAAACGAGCCATTGTTGGATTGCGTTTTTAATTAATACCGGATTGAAAAAAAACCCAAACAAGACGAAATCAAACAAACAAACCAAAAAAAACCCGACAATCGCGGTCCAGACGTTGCGCTGACGTGATGTCTCATTGAGGCAGAATGATTAGCTGAAGGTATTTGTCTGAAATCAAAGGGTTTCCTATTATTTTTTTGCATCTGGGGAATTGAACGATGTCCCGAAAACCTCCTTTAATTGTATAATTGTTTCCTAATGAATCGAATGCAGACGTTTCTGACTCCCTGATGAGTTCCACAAAAACAACAGCCTTGAAATCTATTTTGATTTACCTTAATTGGGTAATGACTGAATAGCCAAGGTAACGGTGAATTCCACACACAAACACACACACACACACACACACACACACACACACACACACACACACACACACACACACACTTACACACACATTAATTTTGAGATTCAATGCAAAAAATATATATTATTGCAAACATTCCAAGCAGTTTTTTCCAGTCACACAGCTCAACATGACCATGATCACATGACTCTTTGGTTGGGTATAATCCCATAATCAGACTGAAATATCAGATCTATTTAAAGGTTAGCCACTGCTTGGGGTTGTCTATCAGTATCTTATCCACCTGCTTCTGGCTGATGCCTCTGGAAAGCATTTTGGGAACAATGTTGTTCAGGATGTGGGAGTAACCGTGGCCGCCGTATTTGGTCAGTCGGTTCTTGGTGTGAATGTCATGGGAGATGACGATCCTGTCCTCATAGCCGTTTTTAATTAGAAACGCCAGGCTGGTAAGAAAATAATGGAAAAAAGAATATATTAAACATGACCATGCTTAATTTAAGAGGGAAACTACACAGTAAATGTACCACAGAAAACTCTGTTTCTATGCAACAAACTCGGTAAACTGCGAATAAATGGAAAGTAAAACGTGTATGGAAGAAAGTTCTGTGGACAAAATTTAAGGTTATGCCTCTAAAAATGAACTTGTGTAAGACGGAGAACAGGAGAGAAGATGTTAGCAGACTGCATTACCCCCACAGTCAAACATGGAGTGGAAGCCTAATGGTTTGGGGTTGTTTTGGAGCAGGGAATGTTGGAGACTTATTCCAGAAAGTGAAAGGAACCAATATGGCAACCATCCCAAACTTCAACACAATGCAACTCTGTCTGGACTGCGTCTGGTTGGAACTGACTTTAGCATACAACAAGACGATGAGCCAAAGCAACAAATACGTCGTCTGGAGTGATATCTATCATGGAATGACCTGCCCAGTCACCGCACCTAAATCTATTAAACTGCTCTGGGATGAACTGGATCATTAAGAAATCTCCAACTAGTGAAGAACATTTTTGGCAAGTTTTATAGGAGGCACGGTAAAGTATTTTAGCTGAACGTTTGGAGAAACAAACTGTCCGGCTAACAAGAGTGTGTAAAGCTGTTCTTAATAATAAGGTAGGATTAAAAAAACAAAACAAGTGGAACATCTGTACATACACTATATTGCCAAAAGTATTGGGTCACCTGGTCATAAGTACAGTATGTGATTTTTAAGTGTTGCATTCCACATTTAGTTCCAATTTACTTTTTTAATCCACTCCAATCTTCTGATAAAATGTTCCACTAGATGTTTGAGTGTGCTTGTAGACATTTGTGCAGCCACAGGGGTGTTACGAAAGGCAGGTACTGATGTAGGTGAGGAGACCTGGGGTGCAGTCAGCATTCACATTCATCCCAAAGGTGTTCAGTAGGGATGAGATTAGAGCTCTATAGCAGGCCACTCAAGATCTTCCTCTCCAAAGCATGTAAACCAGATCTTTAAGGAGCTCACTTTATGCACAGGGGCATCGCCATGCTGGAGCAGGTTTGGGTTTCCAAGTTCAAGTGAATAAAATGTTTTATTATAGCGCATCAAAAGACGTCCTGCAAAAATGCGTGCCTCCTGCTTTGTGGTAACAGTTTGGAGAAGAACCAATATAGTGTGTGTATGTGTATATATATATATAGTTTGTGTTACTAATTCGATACTTACGTTTCAACCCTCTGGCTGTCACTCGGCATGTCAATGTCCATATTAAAAGGGTAGTCCAACATTTCCGTGCCGAAGAGATCGTACTCCAGGTAGCTTCCTAATTTTGCAAACTCCAGTAACTCGCCGTGGTCAAATATGGTCCTGGATAAAAAGAATGTTGAGAAGAAAATATGTAGATGAGGTAAACTGATGTTAAAAATACAAGTCAGCAATAAATACAACAGAAATAAAATACCAATAATAGACATTTATGTAGAAAAAGGATGAAGGCATTTTGGTGCCACGTTAAAAAAATTCAAAGCAATCTGAGGAATCTTTTCTTTTGGTTCTTCAGCATGGAATTATTAGTAAATCAACACTGCAGCAGTTCTGCAGAAATCGAATTTATTCAGAAGAAAAAATCCGACAGACATTGAGGAAATTGTCTCTTTTGTGCAGGCTGAAGGATATCGATGGTTACGTCTGAGTGCTATTCGAAAAGGAGATGTTTCTCAAGTGACTATGAGGATGATGAGTCCGACGTTACCAGAACTAAAATATTTTGACTTTTTCTGTCGTACTGCTAAACACATATGTGACCGTGAATCTATTTTGGGGCAAATAATAAAAAAAATGAATAAATAGTAGATTGAGAGTGTTGCAAAAGTTGCCTATTAAATATTTGATATTGTTTTCAGATTGTTTCATGTAAAGAAATTGAGGATTTTGTCCAGTTTGTATGAGATTCACGAATGTAAACTAATATCTTGCGGATTTCAGGTTGGTTTCACAAGATTACCAGGTTATGACGAATTTTTTTTTTTTATTTAACCACACAGTGTTTTCTCACCTGTCCAGATGAGACATCACAGTTTTAGAGATGTCTCCTCCAGCCTCCTGAAGGATTCGTATGATCTCATCAGGGGCGGCGTTGTTTCGGCCCGGATGGATGATAACCGGACATCCCAGCTGTCTCTGAGCATGTGCGGTGGCACGCAGTACTTTCTTTTCGCTCTCTGTGATTGGCCAGCCGGTGCCAATCTCTCCAATCACGCCACACCGGATATCTGTTCCATCAGCTCCATGTGACACCTCGCTGATTATAACATCAGTCAGCTTCGGAGGGATAAAGCAAAAAAAGCAGGAATCTTATTAATCCCAACGGTAAGTAGAGTAAAAATCATTAATCTGAATTACAGGAATGTAAAATATATTTACGATATATATACACACAATCAAATCAAACAAACCAGATTATGAGAGCTACCACAACCACACACCTTCTCCACTGTCATCTTCCTGGTCTCATCAGAATGAGTGACGTCCACATAGTAGCCAGCTCCAGCTATGATGTTGACCCCGGTGTCCTTGGCCAGCTGGCGTAAAGCGGGCAGATTTCTAGTTATACCTGTCGTCGTGTTCTCCACAATGGTGCCTCCTCCAGCGTTCTTGAAGCCTAACAGTTCTTCTCGGACTGCCTCGAGCTCCTGGCACAGCAGGAGGTTCTCCCGGTGGCTGTATGGGTTCTGCTGGAGCCAGTGCACGTTTTTCAGCTGGATGGGTGCGGTGGATTTGTCCTCGTGTCCCGAAGTTGGGGGGACAAAGCAACACTCGAAGCTCATGGTCAAGTGCTCGTGCGTCATAGTGCGACCCAGTTGGTCTGGATTCATTAAGCCCAGGACTGTCTGAACCTTCCCGCTCAAAGAAGACATGACTTGAGATAGATATAAAAAAAGCAGACTGTTTCAGTGTCAGAATTCTTCTAATGTTTGGATCTGCTGAACCACCAGCTTCAGGCCCGTCTGAATGGAAGAGTAATGTGGTATATCAGCAGAACAGTAACGACAAGGTTGCAGAGATCTGCCCTGTAAATCATATATAAACAAGTCCTTCTGTTCTTATAAGGAGTCACCTATTCGCACACTACGGACTTTGAACATTGCACTGGATACTTACATGCTTTTTGTTTTCCAGACTGAATTATAGCATGCTGTCTCGATTTTTACAGTGAATTCTTGCATGCATTCTTTATTCATACACTGAATTCTTGCATGCTGTCTTGATTTCTACACTTAATTCTTGAATGCATTAATGATTTCTAGATTGATTTCTACACTTAATTCTTGAATGCACTCTTGATTCCTACACTAAATTCTCGCATGCATTAATGATTTCTAGATTGATTTCTACACTGAATTCTTGCATGCCTCCTTGGTTACTATAGTCTAAATTCTTGAATGCATTCTTGATTTCTACACTGAATTCTTGCATGCCTCCTTGGTTACTAGTCTAAATTCTTGAATGCATTCTTGATTTCTACACTGAATTCTTGCATGATTTCCGGACTATCATCTCGCATGCATTAATGATTTCTAGATTGATTTCTACACTGAATTCTTGCATGCATTCTTTTGATTACTACTGGCAAAATTCTTGAATGCATTTTTGATTCCTTAACTTAATTCTTGGATGCTTTTTGTGATTTCTAAATTCATGCACGCCTTTTTTTAAAAATTGTTTTTATTTCCGGATCGAATTCTTGCATACATTCCCGATTCCTATGCCCTGTATAGGGTCTATAGACTATTAAACACAGCACAGGATAATTTATTTTTATTAAATGTATACTCTCAGTAATAATGCATGCCCAAAATATCTAACAATACAATAGGACAAAGCACGGACATAGTTTTAGAGACGTGCAGAAGCACAAAAGCGTTGCATATGAAATCAAATTCACTTTTATTTAATGATCATATAAACGACAAACCAAATCAGTGCAACTAATATATACCTTTGGATCAAACAACAGGCTTTTTTTTCCGGTTTGAAGCGCAACAAGTCCTCGCACGGTGGCTGTAATCCAAAAAGCACTCTATTATAATCAAAGTGCACTACTTAGGGCGCAACCGCCGCTCACTTAAAACCCTACGTAGTGCATTTGTGCAGAAGGAAGACAGTGGTTTGTATTACAGCCGGAGCAGCAGCAACTCTCGCGACTTGAACTCTGAAATATCGCGAGAATATCATGAGCCAGCGCCTTCGCCATTTTGCTGGAGATTTATTTGCAAGTTTACAGGGTTTTATTATTACATACCTCATTTATTGCATCCAAACATAAATGGGAAAAATTATATGAAATAAACACTAAAGTCAATAAAATTGCATTTGCCCTTTTTTTTGGGAATTGATAAATAATTTTGACAGACTGTTCTTACATCGTTATAAATAATATACTATATTTAAGTTGGTTTTTTTTATCCTATTACATACAACCAGACTTAAAAAAAAAAAAAAAAAAAAAAAACCATAAGATATGCAAAATTGGTATTTTCTTAGGTAAAAATACCCCAGATATTACCAAATGAGAAGAAAATAACCATTAGGGACCAAAATATGGGACAGAACACATGTAGAGAATGTAATAGCTGTCTGGATAATTTGATGTAAATGAAATAATTGATATAAATTTGATAGATTAAAGAGAAATAATAGTGGAGAGACGTCGGGTTCTCGCAGTTGCATGGAGACGGTACAGTAGGTGGAGGATCCTAGGCCCTGGTGGTTGTGCTGAGATCCTAGACCCTGGTGGTTGTGCTCAGATCCTAGGCCATGGTGGTTGCTCTGAGATCCTAGACCCTGGTGGTTGCTCTGAGATCCTAGACCCTGGTGGTTGCTCTGAGATCCTAGACCCTGGTGTTGCTCTGAGATCCTAGGCCATGGTGGTTGCTCTGAGATCCTACGCCCTGGTGGTTGCTCTGAGATCCTAGGCCATGGTGGTTGCTCTGAGATCCTAGGCCATGGTGGTTGCTCTGAGATCCTACGCCCTGGTGGTTGCTCTGAGATCCTAGGCCATGGTGGTTGCTCTGAGATCCTACGCCCTGGTGGCTGCTCTGAGATCCTAGACCCTGGTGGTTGTGCTGAGATCCTAGGCCATGGTGGTTGCTCTGAGATCCTAGACCCTGGTGGTTGCTCTGAGATCCTAGACCCTGGTGGTTGCTCTGGGATCTTAGACCCTGGTGTTTACATTGAGATCCTAGGCCCTGGTGGTTGCTCTGACCTTGAAACTCATGAATAAGGCAGATCTGAAGAGAAGAAAGGGACAGGAACGCTGGTGACTGGAATGTCAGGAGCATGTTTAACTCGACAGAGAGAGAGAGAGAGAGAGAGAGAGAGAGAGAGAGAGAGAGAGAGAGAGAGAGAGAGAGAGAGAAATACAGTGTGTACATCAGGATGCAAGCAGGGACTCCTGGAAGATTAACTATTGCAACATAACTAAAATGGAGAGACAAAAGGTAACACAAACATGTGGGATCGCTGGGATAAATAGAACGAGTGAATAAATATAATCCTGAGAATATCTTCCCACTCTCATGCGTTTGCTCAGGTTTGTTAAGAGTAGTCTGGCTGGGCGTCTCGTTAGCCTTCATCATTAGTCAGGTGAGAGCTTATAACATGTATCACGTATGCAGGCTGGAAAAAGTCTTTTAAATATCATAGATTTTTTTTGCTCTCATTTAGATTTCAAAAGGATGCAAAAGAAAAAGTGTCAACACTTAAGCAAAAAGGGAACGACAAACAAAACCTATTCATAGGGCAAGACCTTTTTATACAGTATATACTAATTTAATTTTACAGATCAATAAATTTATGAAAGATTATTATGCAAGATTATAATAAGACTTTTAAATGTGGAAAATATAAGTGAACCTATGAACAACAGGTTCAGCAATAACTATAAAAAATATGGCTGTCAATTCACATTAATCATTTTTTTTTTAGTTTTACTTTTTTTGGAGACAGCAGCGTCATTGTGAATTTTTGATAACACGAAAAACTAGAAAAAAAAAACTTGGCTAAGGCACAATTTTTGGTCTTTTTTTTTTTTTTTTTTAAAGAACTACTGCCCTCTACTGGTTATATCTGTGTAAGTGCATCTTATTATCATTAAACAGAGATGTAAAACAAAAGGGTTTTATTGTTTAGAAAAAAAGTTTTGATGAAAGATGCTTTTAGGGACAACAATATTGAAATAAAAATAAATAGAAAAATAAGATTTGCACCCCCCCCCCCCATTATATTAACTCATGCGGAATGATAACTTTAATATATTACACTTTGAATTTATTTATTTAGGCTTTATATTTATTTTACATTTTCACTATAATTATAGAATTATATAACATAATTTTCAACACTTTAAATTTGGACTACTGTCAATATCTCTGTCATATCCAGACCCATGCCGTTCTGTCTTATTTTTGTATAAATATTTTACAGTATAGTATAAAGTTTTTATAATTATATTTTATACTTTATAGTTATACTTCAAACATTCATACTTAATTTCTTTATTAATATTTTTATTTACATATTGGACAGTCATTAAAAGCATTTAATTATTTTTTATAATATTGAATGTGTATGTGACAAATAAAACTTTGATTATATGTCTGGCCACTGGAAGATTAGCAGAGCAAGAATTTCACATTTTCTGTAATTGTGACAAAAAACTTTTAAATAGAATCTTAAATATTGAGTTACGCTGCATTTAAAAATATTAATCTTTTCATCACTGTTATTAGAGACGTCACATAAGGAGATGCTGACACCTAAACGACAATAAGGAATTGATATCAGCCATTTTAAAGGGGTTTTTATCAGCTTTTGGGTGTCTGGATTAATACAGTTAGCTGCTGTAACCTTTAAAAGCAACTCGATGAGCAGATCTGGACCATGGTTAATATTTATATACCAGCTGAACAACATAAGGGACACAATTTATAACCTCAGATGATTATGGAAGAGAAACCAGGTATATGGTTCATCACAAGGAAATATTAAAAGGGCCATGGTATGAATATTACCAGGTCCCAAAACTAAGTACAGGGTGGGGGAAGATGAACTAGGCATTAAAATTTGGTGATAAAGAACCTATTTCTTATGTAATAATGAATTTATTGAAACAAATTGTACATATACTTTATTACATAGGGACATGAAACGAATGGAATGCACAGACTTCTGAAGGATGACCTTTGGAAAGTTGCTGAGAACCTCTCGAAGTAGCTCCACAGGAAAAAATCGCAGGTTCTATAACCTTAATTATTGCCTTGGTGACTTTCATGACCCGGTAAATCTCATTCTCATTCTCTGACATTACACTGATTTAAAAGTTGGTTTGAACATGTTCTTGGTGTCGGAATGAATGTAGTCTAGCAGCCCAGTTAGTTAAGAACTATTAGATGAATCTCAGGTAGGTAAAGAAAGTCCTGATGTTGTTCTACGGTTTAAATAAAGCTCACTAACCTTGTTGATGAATCACAATAAAAACCTAATGGTACTATTGGAAGTGATTAAAAAACGAATAGAAAATGTGATTAACTTGTGAACAGAGAACGAAGCCTGAGGAGGTAAGTGGTAAGAATAGTACATGTTCTTCTTCTTGTTTTGGCTTCTTCCTTAAGGGGTTGCCACAGCAGATCTTCTGTCTCCATACCCCCCTGTCCTCCACATCTGCCTCTTTTAACCCAACTACCTGCATGTCTTCCCTCACCACATCCATAAAACCTTGGTCTTCCTCTTTTCCTCCTTCCTGGTGGCTCCATCCTCAGCATTCTCCTACTGATATACCCCATGTCCCTCCTCTGCACATGTCCAAACCATCTCAATCTCACCTCCCTCACCTTGTCTCCAAAACGTCCTACATGCGCCGTCCCTCTAATAAACTATTTTCTAATCCTGTCCATCGTCGTCACTCCCAACAAAAACCTCAACATCTTCAGCTCTGCTACCTCCAGCTCCACCTCCTGTCTTTTACTCAATGCCACTGTCTCTAATCCATACAACATCTCAGGTCTCACCACAGTCCTATAAACTTTCCCTTTCACTCTCACAGATACTCTTCTATCACAAATCACTCCTGCTATCACTCTTCTCCACCCACTCCACCCTGCCTGCACTCTTTTCTTTACTTCTCTAACACACTCTCCATTACTTTGCACTGTTGACCCCAGGTACCTGAACTCCTCCACCTTTTCCACCTCTTCTCCCTGCAACCGCACCACTCTACTGCCCACCCTCTCATTCACACACATGTACTCTGTCTTACTCCTACTGACTTTCATTCCCCTTCTCTCCAGCATGTACCTCCACCTCTCCAGGATCTTCTCAACCTGCTCCCTACTCTCACCACAAATCACAATATCATCCACAAACATCAATTTCAATTAATAGGTCACTTGTCTCCTGGCTCCCATTTCTTCCTCCGTGAGCCACTGAGATTGGAACAACACAAATACATGAGGTTGCTGATTCAAAAATCATTAATCACATTCAAAAGAATCTCACACACACACACACACACACACACACACACACACACACACACACACACACACACACACACACCAAGATACACCAAGACACACAACAGATCCGACTGATATCTTAGTATTTAATACTGTATAATCTGCCCTTCACATCCATATTCAAGACAGTATATGAGATATTTACAGCATGTTCGAATATATACATCTTGTTTCCAAAGGCAGAGTTCAGAAAGTTGCCATATCGATAACATTGTGAAGTCTGTGTGTTCCATCCCCGTGTGATCTCGCGTTTCAGGAAGTTGTTAATTGGATTGGAGCGGTGCCAATGCTGGAGATTTCTAACAGCCACACAGCCCCCCATCAGCTCATTAATGAATCCTGGAGAGCTTGAATGACTTCTGAGGATGTCAGAAATCAAACATTAAAAAAAAAAAAAAACCCAGCAGAACAAAAGGATGAATGAAAAATTGAAATTAGAAAAAAAAAATCATATTATTGTTTAATAGTTAAAATTGCTTGAAAAAAATCTCTTTTTTAATTATGATACTCTTTAATTCTTGATTTCATCAGACAAATTTTTTCTATCACTAAACCAGTTTCAGTATAAAACCTGTAATAAAGCCATAAACATCCATCTGAGCTTATTTAAAGTAAATTTTTTGAATTATTGTGGTTAATATTATGTTTAGTTCAGTGCATTTTCTCATCAAATATAGTGCTACGCTAAAATTTCTTTAACGTCTCTGACGTTTCTACACGTTTCTACATTTTGTATTCTACATCATAATATTTCCAGTATATTCGATTAATAGATTATTCTGAATGCTAAACAACATGTCGGATTTTTACTGCTTCTTTCACATATTTGAACCTGGAAGACCTTTCCTAAATAAAACAAACGTGAAATAAATACATTTAAGCATCTTGTACAATTGAGTGCAAAAAAAATTGTATATACAATAAAATTTTACTGGGAGAAAAAAAGATTTGGAAGAAAAACAACGAAAAAAGAATTTAGAAGAAGTAAAAATTTAAGGTTGTGTGACCTTTGACAAAACAAACTATAAGGCAAAAACAACAGAAAAAAATTTAAATAAATATAAAAAAAAAAAAACATAAAATCCCTGATGTAAAGACTTCTTTTCATTATGAATTTTTCAAAATGACAAAAACAAACCAAAACCCGTTTTTTTTAACAGTTTCTACTGAGGCTCGATGGACGACTGCAAATAAGATAACATTAACATATTATCTGCTTCTGCATGTATCAATAAATAACCCAAAAGTTCACAATGCAGTGCAGATTCTGTCATCTGATTCATTTAGCACCTGCTTTGTGATTTCCCGCAGCTTGAAAGTCATTTCAGGAACAAACGCTGTATAAATGAATGCGGCTGGTACTGAACCCTGTTTTCCACAAAATATAACAATTATTTCATTATGGGTTTTTTTTTAGTCTCCTGTAATAATGTGAATGACAATATTACCTTAGTGAAGTTTGTTAAATGTTAGAGATTTGCTGGAAATTTGTAGCATATCTCAATACCATATTAAAACACATTGATTTATACAGAAGGTCACATTTTCTCCAAGAAATTAGTTTCGGGTTTCGGTGTTGTGAGATCTGATCTCTAAACCTAAGCATTTTATCTCTTGTTTTGGCCTAAAGGTATGCAAACCTTTGCACTTGGCAATAGGTTCCAAGCCATTTGTTATCGTACATGTATAACACACCTCACCCTTACACACGAGCACACATATACAGAAAAAGAAATATGTGCTTAAGGCATTCAACTAAATATCACAGATAGAGTTGGAGATTGTAAAAGCTGATGATAGAAATATAGAACGCACGAAACCTGAAAACGTATGCACAGTTAATTTATGTTCCGACTAAGATCTATGGTAAGATCTAAGAAAAAAAGCATTGTCTTTGGAAACCAAAGGTGTTTTGGTTTGAGTATCAGTTCTTAAAACATATGTAAGAGTCCACACTTTATGTGAAGCTGATAAGCAGTAAGAGATTCTTTTCTTCTTTTTTTTTTTTAATTCGAAAATGTCTGTCCTTTAGTGATTATTTCATTGAGATCTGGTTCTAGTTTTAAAAAAAACGACTGCGGACAGTCGAGAACGGAGGCCTGACATGACACACACATAACGACACGGCGCTCCTGGGAAAAGCCGACACCACAATTAGGACGTGGGCATGCTGTCCATTTCTTTCCTCCTCCCTCTCATGAGAGACTGAGGTTCAACACCAACCCTCAGGTAAGACACATTGGCACATCCCACATGTCTTGGAATGGGGAAGTCAGAACCCCCCACTTTTCAAACCCATTCCTGCATAGAGCGCTTGCAGTACAGTATGTGGCGCTTGGTGTCCTTACGCTTGACTCGGAAAACAGTGTGCAGTAGGACCATGAGGCATAGGGCTAGCACGCAGGGTATGGCGATGGCCACAGCTTTTTCTGTGCCGCCCGTGCCCTCGGGTTTGCGCACGATATCCACGTCGTCATGCTCGTAATGTGGTGGCTCATCATCCTGTGGCAGCCGCCAGTCCCAGTCGGGGTCAGAAGGCAGGCCATCGCAGCCCATGAAATCTCGCAGGATGGACCTGGGGTACCCCGGTTCTACCCGCAGCCTCCTGTTATTGAACTTCCAGTACTCTTTTCCCTTGTAGAAATACGTGAAGCCTGTGTTTTTACAGAATGAATTCAAAATTTTTATGTTAATATTAATGTGTTAATTGCTATTGTACCACATCAGTCAGACAAGTGATTAATGTTAATAATACCAAATTCTAAACAACTTGTATGGCTGGAAAAAAAAAAGTAATTTACACATAAAAACGCATTATGTAATAAATAGAATTACGCAACACAAATACACACTCAATAACAATTACAGTTTCTTCGGCTCTGACCTATAACTATATTCTCCAGCAGTGGTGGATGAAGTACACAAACAGTGTACTTGAGTTAAAGAAGAGATACACTCGATAAAATATTACCCAGTAAAGGTAATCGTGCTCCATTGAAACTTGAGTAAAAGTACAAAATTGTTTGCCCTTAAATGTACTGAAGTATCTAAATTACTATGATTTATTATGGCTATAATGTTTCTATTTTAATTTTTATCACCAGACTTTTTACTTCATCAACTCAGTTTATGTGAAAAGACTCGAATGTGACTCTCAGCACACTGATCTATTATTAGAATGATATTAATGACTCAAACACTGATTGATTTCTATTACAATTATCATGAGCCCACAACCTTCCTAAAAAAATAAGTAAGTAAAATAAATGAGGCCACGTGTGATGTGGTGAGTTCGACTCAGAAGTTTCTTCCATCATTCATTCCTCTCAAAGTGTTCTAGTTGCTGTTGAACTGATGCTGAACTGTTGTTGGTGATCAGTAGATACACCAAGCGGCAATCAAAACAAATTCAAAACACAGCGTGCGCTCGACCCTGATTGGTGGATTGCTGCATGTTTGACCAGTTAAGTTTTAGTAGTAAGTTATTTGACTTTGAAATGTAGCGTCGTGTAGTAAAGTTAAAGTAAAAGTCTCCCCAAATGGACATACTTCAGTAAAGTACAGATACGCAATAAAAAAGCTACTTAAGTACAGTATCAAAATTTCATTCACTTCATTAATGTTACCCAGGAGTGTTTTCCAAACAATTTTAAGTTCAAGAGTAGAAAGAAATGGACCCACCATTAGCTTTATCCACAAAGGCACCCTGAGGAGAATCTGGGATGCCCTTCCAAATAGTGATTGGTTTGGGATAACCAGGATCCATACTCCGAATGTCTTCATTGTACCTCCAGTACCTGAACCAAGGCCATTTTTAACATTTAAGTTACTATATAAACACTCTTTCAGTACATACTACCTCATACTTGTTACAAACAAAATTTTTTTAAATAAATAACCAATAATTTTTTTAAACGTTTTAAAGCCATGTTGTAAAGAAACATCGCAGAAAAAAAATAGAACAAAATGTGTTTAAAAAAAATTTTGTTCGATAAAGCTAAAAAAATAACAAATAGCTGCAGAAAGGCCAAACGGCAGACAGGATTTGCATTTCACGTGTAACGTGTCGAATGAAATCGCCTGTCTGAGCGCGCTCTAAGTACCGAGCAATATCGGCGCATTGGAAAACAATCAAAATATTAATTTACATAATTAATTTAGAACAGAATATACCTTTTAGAATCTTCCATACACTGTTAAATATTTAAATCTGTGTCAGAGATTGAGGAAAGTGAAACTGTCAGGGGGGGGTTGCATTTATTTGTACGTGTTAAAAATATTTAGTAAATGAGTATTTTTGTCACTTTTTTAACAGCATTATCATAATAGGCTGTATATTAACTTATTGGAAGAAAACCGGTAGGTCAATGAGAAATCAGACATTGAGAACCCCCATTTAAACAAAATGGCACGATCCTCGTTTTATAACACCTCCGCAAAGATTCGAGTCTTCTCCTATCAAAGCATCAAATCTTCAACTCTTCAGGGTCACCCCCTAATTGGAACTAGCTAATTTCTTGATATATGATTAATGAAAAGCCCTATCTTGCTAGATTTTCTTGAAAAATTCCCAAGAAACTAATATCATGCTACTAAAAATGATATAACATATCTTTGATTGTGTAACTCTTGTTTGTTTGATGTCCACTGACCCGAAGAATATATTTTCTTGAAGTCCTCCCTCGACAGGACATTAATGTGTTTGGGGTTGTTCAGAGGCATTTAAAGGAGACTTGAAAACAGCAGTGACTCAGCTCCGTCCTCTTTACATCACAGTGTTGAAAATAGGACTCTGATTTGACTCACCTGTCCCCTTTGAAAAAATAGGTTTTAGCCACTTCTTCCCACCACACCGCCGTCTCGATGTTTTGAGAAGGCATCCCAGTGCCGAACAGAGAGATGTCCTGAGGGTACGTGGGCTGCAGAGTGGTGTCCTTGAACACCCAGAAGCGATGGCCTTTAAGGAAAAAAAGAGTAAGGAATCCACCTTGTACGTTAATTGGTATTTGCCAAGGAACACAAGAATCGTGAAATGTCATCAGCTGGTGTGTCAAATCCAAATCAGCCTTCTGGTAAGTTCAGCTCTTCCGAACAGGTTTTATCTGAAACCTGTTCTCTTCTAACCATGTACCAAGTTTCATTAAAACAAATGATGTAAGCAGAAAGTGGCCTCACCTTTGAAGAAGACAAACTTGCCCTCGCTGTTCTCATAGACAGCGTCGATCTTGGGGGGCAACCCTTTCCAGAAGTAACTGATCTGCATGGGGTAGCCGGGCACCACCGAGTTATCACGCACCCTCCAGAACCACTGGTCCTATTCAGAAAGCCATTATACGGCATATTAATGCACGTTAATGCACTTATTAAAGTTTAATGTGAACGCACACCCTGTAAAGCATTATTCCATGGGGTCATTTGAGTTGATGTATCTCGATGAGTTACAAGTGCAAAATAAAATATCTGAAAATGAATTAGTCCTAGTGAGGTTCCAGGGCAGTTACCTTGAAGACAAACAGCTCTTGGCGCAGGATGGCCAGGGTGTTAAAACCACCATCGCAGATGCTAGGTTTGGAGTTGGGGTTCGTGGGTTTGGATTTTTGTGGCGGCCTATGAGGACGGCTCTGCCGGTCGTGCTTCCGAGGATCCGATGGAGGGTGAAGGCGAGGAGGTGGCGCCGTCGTGAACAAGCGGGTTGGCTGAGGGTTTCTATCTGGAGGACCTGGAATTATCAAGAGATTGAATTTACCTTCATTAGCTTTGTCTGCCTGTGTTATCTGATCGGATATGGACCATGTGCTTAATTCAATAAGCAGGATATCCAGGAATTTATTCGTAAAACATGTTGCATGGGCATTTACACAACAATTATAATGAAGACTACTTCGGTGTCTATTAATCGTTTTGTCATTTTTATTCATAGCTATGAAGATATATGGACGTTGGTGGACACCTCACCAGAAGATTAGTATGTGCTTTTTTGAACATACCATTTTAGATTTAGTCCCCATTTGCTTTCATAATAACCTCCACTCTTCTAGGAAGATGTACCACTAGATTTTGTGGAGATATGTGTGAGATTCATTCATCCACAAGGTTGTTAGTAAAGTCAGATACTGATGTAGGTGAGGTGAGAAGCCCTGGGTTGTGTTCCAATTCAACCAAAAGGTGTTCAATAGGTTTGAGAGTCAGAGCTCTACAGCAGGACACTCAAGATCTTTCATTCCAACCCATGTAAAGCAGATCTTCATGGAGCTGTCTTGGCACATAGGGGTATTGTCCTGATGGAACAGGTTTGGGTCTCCTAGTTCAAGTGAAGGGAAGATTGTGTGTTATATTATCCAGAGCCTCCAATTGTACGGTAACAGATTGGAATGGAACCAGATATGTCTAAAAAAGTCAGGTGTCCCATTAATTTTGTTTATATTCTGTATTTATCAGCATATGTTTAAATGATGAGAAAATCAGCGATGATAAAACCTCTGAAAATCTAGCAGATATATTTTAATTTGGTTTAGCCATAGAAAATGTTTTTAATTTACAAGTAAACTGTCTGCATTTGGATCCATTTATATTAATTTGCCTTTGTTGATTAGATTTTCTCTCTCCTGTCCCTAGTGTCCTGTTCTGTTTAGTATCCTGTATAAATGTTGATTTCTGAGTTTTTGAGAAGTGAAAAAAAGTTAAAATTGCAGCTAACAAACTTTCGCCTATAGAGCAATATATAGATTGTTCACTTTCAATAATGTAACAAAGGTCAAACAATGAGAGAAATCATGTTCTAAATTGCGATTTAGATTTCTTTTTATATTACCGTATATTTTCTGGATGCCTTGTAGATCATCGTGAGGCAATTTGAAGCTCTCTGTGTCCATGTACTGGTAAAATGGGGCCATTATCGCGGTGGGGTCGTTTGAGTGCTCCAGACCCAGAGCATGGCCCAGCTCATGGACGGCCACCAAGAACAGGTCATTCCCTGTGATAACGCACAAGGGCAATTGAGCTGCGTGATCACGCTGAAGTACACACTCAGACACACAAAAGTAGAGCAGATTATGGTAATGGCTACAAAAAGCACAGCAGAGACAAGCTTTTTTTTCTTTTTATGAATTATGGATGAAGGAGAAAACACAGAAACAATTCCAGTGTTATCAGGACGCAGCTTTTTGAGCATTATAAAGCTAGGCACTAAGGAAGTGAAATAGGAAGTGCTTGTAAATAATTGGGAAAATTTAGCTAAAATAAAACAGGATATATATGGGTTAAACACTCTGGTCTACATAATTTGTAGAAGTAGCTAACTATAAACGTAACTTACAAATTTTTCCAGCTAGCTAAACAGACCATAATAACTGCTGGGAAACTGTAGCTAAATAGCATATGTGACTAGCTGTTATATCCAACTAGCTAATATAAGTGATCTCAAGCATTTCTCACTCCCAGATTATGTTTTTTTATGAATTATTTTTTTTTTTTGTAAACTTTCTCTGTGTATATCTAATGCTAGCAAGAAATGAATAAAGAGAGAAATCTAATAATACCGTCGCAACTATTTGACATGAGATCCTCATTATGAGAAGCTCCTACATGGCATGCTGCCAAGCCTATAACAAACTTAACTACATAATAGTAATAATTCATGACCTTGGGAATAATTTATAATAATTTGAATATAGAAATCAGAACTAAAATCAATGTTATAAGTTTTAGTGTTTGTCACAAAAGTGTAACAGTGTGTGGGATCCAAACAAACAACTCCCAGGTTTCTAGTTCGAACATTTTTACAGAGCCTTGAATGCAAAACATATGGAAGTC
The DNA here is from genome assembly GCF_946808225.1 of Silurus aristotelis. Taxonomy (NCBI): domain Eukaryota; kingdom Metazoa; phylum Chordata; class Actinopteri; order Siluriformes; family Siluridae; genus Silurus; species Silurus aristotelis. The sequence goes on along the minus strand of NC_139595.1, from coordinate 2,927,364 downwards.
CATAAAATTGAATGTCATGTAGCGATAAAGATTGTATAAAAGCAGACAGGCATGCCAGAGCTTTATCTGTCTTTTAGGCAGACTGCAGTATGAAGCGTAGCTGTCAGTATCCATTATGGCCATGATGGAGATGTTCAGCACAGGCACAGGAGCATCTTAAAAGCCCTTTTTCGATGAGCCAGACTAGTTATTATGGCTCACGGCACAATGACAATCTGATTACCTCTCGGCTAATGGATGTGCATTACAAACAACATGTCTGGAACAAGAACAACATTGTCTTGTCGAATTTCGCTATACAAACATAGGCTCTCTGACACACAAACAAACATGGACAGAACATTTACAAAACCACAAACTAAACAAAAAAATTTGATTGATCATACAAGCTGTTTTTAGCACCTGACATTCGCTAATAAATTAATGCAGATAACAGTTTGAAGGTAATCTCATCTATTTTAAAATACCTCATTGACTTGTTATCATGTGTTTTCTTTTTATATAATTTTTTTTTAAAGCAGCAATTATTTTGGTTTATATTTTGGTTCTGTCTAAAACTGTATTGTAGTGTTCGCAACTTCCAAGATTTGTGGCAGATTGGCAGAACCATCTGACCAAATTAAAATTGTGTATTAAATTGCCTTGTGGTATAAAGAGTCCACACAAACATATATGTATATGCACAATTTTTACTGCCATAGCATTATACCTATTTAATTTAAAAAAAAATTCTTTATTTAGGTCCTTCAATTAATTTGTTAATGTCATCTGGATTGAGAAAGATGGAACGACTTGCACAAACAAACAACAAAAAGCCCCTAACCTGCCGTTCTCTCACCATCATGGTTGGGGTTGCCCAAGGTCCAGGGTTCATCTGAGTCAAAATGCGTATCACCCCCTATCCCAGGCCCGGGGAAGTATGCGTGAGCCAAGAAGCCACCTTCTCCATCGAACGGAGAGCTGTCACCATGGAAACCGGATGCAAAGATAATGGTGATGTCTACGTCACGCTTACCGCTCTCCAGCGCACTGTATGGAACAGCCTCGAAGTTCAGAGGCGTAACGCTCTGCCACACGTCAAATGCCCTCCGGATGGCTTCGTGAGTCTCCCGTGCGCCCACCTTTGGGGTCACATTCTTAATACTGAAGGAAAAACATGGTTTATTAGTAAAGGTTACGGATGAAATTTGTCTTTCATTTAAACATGGAACTGAGATATGTCATGTATCTTCTTGTCATGTATCCAAGAAGGGGTAGCTTGTGGTTAAAGGATTGGACTCTGGATCAGAAGGTCACAAGTTCAGTTTAATGGGGTCTCAGTTGGTCTGTAACAATAAATGACATTAGCCAGAGTAACTACCAGTATTATTGTGGAGATTTTATTATGATTTATGATAAATGTATTTATGATGCCTCCTAATGCTAGATTAAGAGCATTATTATTAATATATTGACATTTTTTTATATTCATTGCTATTGAAACAAATCAAAACACTAACTTTCCTATGCATAAGCATTTGTTTGGAAGGTGAATCTAACAAATAATTGGGCAAGGTAAATACTTATATACCGATAGCTAGGTTGGATCGTACTTGGATAAAAAAATAATATATATATTCATATATTCAATATAATTATTGAATTAATAAGTTATAATTAATATATATATATATATATTATATGATATATCTGTGCGGCCCACCATCCCATGTGTCAAAACAAACAGCACGTAGTGTCAATAAATCGCCTATAGAGGCTGCTCTTGTAATTACGGCAGACCGAAACCCGGAAAAACTATAGGTATGAATTTTTGCCAATAGCTGATAGTTCCGGTGCCTCGACCTCTATTGATAACTACTGGAAATTTTAATTTGAAAGCCAACCTTTATTAACAAATACAGATATGATATGAGATTTTTAAAATAAAATTTTCAATGTCTTTGGCATTGTTTAGAGGGCATTTATAGCTTAAAAAGTTCAAAGTTTCTATGGCTGGAGATTCAAACCGCAAACCTCTCGTAACCCCAATGCACTTTGTGCTCAAGTGCTCTTTCATTTGGGCATCACATAAAAAAAAATTGTACCATTAGAACATCGTTTGACAGGCACAGAATCAAATAAATAACCTACACCCAATTACATTCACATGGAACAGCTCAATGTTAAATGGTTCACTGAAAAAACACAACCATCTTTTCTATGATATATTCCCTCTGCTTCACAACAGGTGCAAAGACTATTGATTTTCTTCTTTTTTTTTTCTTTTTGCTTCTGACCAAGGTACAGTTTCTTCTTTCTACATTGTTATCATAACCATTATAAAAAAATACCAGCACAAAAGGCCAAGCACCGGCACAAATTTCATAGCGGCCTATTAGGATGATGGATTGCCTGCACATAGAACAAACAGAAAAGTGATTTGTTTTTTTGTTTTTTTCAGTTTCTAAGAACTCAACAGTGAAGTTTAGGAAGTGGCGGCTTTGCCGAACTTTGCACCACGAAGGCTTAATCTCTGGCTGACAGACGGGAAGAAGCTGAAAATCTCCTTTATCTCATTCATTCACTTCTCTCTCTCTCTCTCTCTCTCTCTCTCTCTCTCTCTCTCTCTCTCTCTCATTAAAGAGTCGTCAACAGCTGCCAGATTTTGGCCTCATTCACGTTCCATCTGCATAGGCGGCTCGTCAAGAGGAGAAAAAAAAGCGGCAGATTTTTAATAAATCATTTTCCCGTTATCGCCCACTGTAACCAGGCTAGTCTAAATTGAGGTGAGAACTCCCTCCATTTCCCTTCAAAGACTAATCTCCAGTAAATTATAATGGCTAAAGTCACTGGTGGAGGTTATTTTATGCTTGAGTATATCTCCAGTGCAGTGTGAAGGATTGGAAAGTAGGATTTTGCAGCCATTGGACACAATCTGCCTCGACTGTCCTTGAATCAGTTTGCTGGCCTTTAGTTAGGACTGTAACGCCTTCTGAACCAAACTTAGGACAAGATGTGCTCTCAGTTCAGGTCAAAAGAGTTTTTACGTTGTATATTTGAGCATTTTTGTTGAAACTAAATTGTGAAAACAAGAAATCGGTACATGTTTATTATTAAATGTTTAGTGAACTAAAAATGTTTTACCAGTTTAGTTTATATATTTGGGTAATATAGATACTTTCCCCAGAACGTCCTTGGGACCCAGTAGCATCTCCTCCCCGGCAATAACCCAGTAGTTATGTGTTAATAACTTCTAGTAGTTATGGGTATTAATACAGTGAGGATTAACTACCATTTATGGAAGGGCCCCTTATAAGGTGAGGGGTAAAGCTGTAACTTTTCATTTTATTTTCCCACAAAAATAAGTTATTATAGTTCAAAACTGCCAAATCATAAGTGAGTGTTTCACAGTGTACAGTGTTTATAGTGTAACTATAAATGGATATAGACTACAGAACAGACAATAATTTGTGGACAGCTGATAATAAGATTGTGTGCTTTCAATAACATTCAATATTTAGTCCCTATTTGAAGTTATAAAAACCCCTGATCTTCTGGGAAGATGTTCCACTAGATTTTGCACTGTGCTTTTGGAGATTTGTGCTCAAGTCATCTACGTCCGCCTGATGTAGATGACTTGAGGAAACCCGTGGTGCCATCAGCATTCCAGTTCCTACTGAATGTGTTTAATAGTGTTGGGATGAGAGCTCTGAAGATTTTTCACACCCATCTTACACATGAAAAGCAGATTTGTGTGGAACTGGCTTTGTGCACAGATGGTAGCTTAGTGGTTAACAACAAGCTGCCACACCCGGGCCCCTGAGCAAGACCCTTAAACCCATAGCTGCTGAGTTGAGATAAATGTAAGTCACTCTGGATAAGGATGTAAATGTAAATGGCTGTAAATATAAATGCACAGTGGCTTTGTCATGTTGGATCAGGTTTGGGTATCCTAGTTTAAGTGAAGGGAAAATGTATTGCTTTTGCATTCAAAGACGTCCATATGTTTTTTAACTTTGTGGGAAAAGTGTGGAAAAAGAAACCAAACATGGCTGGAAAAGTCAGGTGTCACAATACTTTTGCCTCTATAATGTTATCTTTGATGACGTAGTTGTTATTCCATTATATCCAATACAAAATACGCTTACCTGTAAGTGATGTGCGTGCGCTGCCACTTTTGTCCCGTGAGCGCGTATCGACGTGTCCGTGACGGTGAGCCGGACAGTCTCCTGACCTGATCTGGAACTCCGCACCTGGGCTTCTTCATCCACCTGAGAGAAACTCCAGGATGGTTAATAAAGCAAACTAGCAGTCTAAAGATTCACAGTGACTGCCGTGTGTACAGGCCAAATGATAAAGCTCAGTATTAGTCTGATATCACAAGCACTGCTTGTTACTTGATCACTTTTATTAGATAAGTTCAAATTAAATGATTATTCAGTTATCAACAAACAATGCTAAGTCTTTTGCACTGAATTATAGTGCTGCCAAAAACCTTAAAATCTTTAAATATACAGATACTTCCTTAGAAAACACTGATTTCAGAAGTATTCTAAAAAGACACACACACACACACACACACACACACACACACACACACACACACACACACACACACACACACACACACACACACACACACACAGCTGTTCCGGGCACAGATTGACTGTATTGCATAGCTGGTAGCAGTGAAAGATGCTGAATATCATTTTTTTAGAGATCTAAGCTTTGAAGAGATTGTGAAATGCCCTCGAAGGTTAAATCATCGATTGGTAGCTGGGTTTTGCTGTGTCTGTTTTCGAGCTGTTCATTACTGACTACTCAGCGATTTTGTACACTTTAGTGTGCCACTTTATTGTGCCATCAATGCATTATTGAAAAAACAGTATCCTAAGGTACCAATAAATGTTTTTTTTTTTTTGTTAATATATTGCCTTAGATACCTGAGTTTAATGCCAAAGCATACATATGAGTCATTTGTGCGTGCTTTTAAAAGCACGTCCTGTTCTGGGATTATAGCATGACTCAGCAAATTTAAACGTCTAAGGTGTTGATGGTGATTATGATGATGATGTTGAAATCTGTGTCAGAAAAAAGCACACATTTCAGTGTACACATTGAAAGTAGAACAGGGAAAGTTTAATTATAAAAGATGTTTAAAAAGATAAAGGTAAGTCAAATTACCGACATACATACACAATATGGACAAAAGTTTGTGAACAAGATTGGTTTGTGCTTTTTGTACATTCCATTCCACATTTAGTTCTTATTTCTGTTATAATATATATTATAACAAATTATATATATATATTTCTTCATTCTTCTGGGAAGATGTTTCACAAGATTTTGGAGTGTGCTTGTGGAGATTTATGATCATTTAGCGACAAAGAGCTCGATAGCAGGAGATTTTCCACTCCAACCCACTGTCATGTTGGAACAGGTTTTTATTAAATTTTATCGTACCTCATGCAGAGACGCCCTATACAATTGTGTCTTTAACAGGTTAGGGATGGACTGCATTTGGCTGGAAAAGTCAGGTGTACAAATACTTTTGTCTATACAGTGTATGTAAACAAATACGATTTGTAATATAATCACTAATAATTTAAGATATAAATTACTGCTGTCAAAATTTACGCGTTAATAACTCGTTAACGCTCATATATTTTAATGTGACTAATTTTCTTAACGTGCGATTCATGCAGCGAGCATTTCTGTTTGATGTGCCAAGTCTCAAATCAAGCCCCAAAATACACCATGATGCACACATCCGGCAATTAAAACCGTCCGTGTGGAAACACAGCAAAAGTTCCGTTCGGTGTTCTGATGATTTACGTAATTCACCATAATTACTTTAAAACATTTACAAGAATATTTTGTCTTCATGGTCTAGGTTGAATTTGGATTCACTAATAATAAACATGTATTTGCGTAAAGCATCCATATTTGCCCATATATATGTTTTTTAGATTATTAAAAACTTGACGCAGACATAAAGAAGCACTGTAAACACATTACATTTTTTTTTTTTTACAAAGTACAAATAATTTATTTTTTTAAATATATATATATATATATATTTTTTTTTTTTTATTTTTTTTTTTTATTTTTTTTTTGTGTGTGTGCATGGGATTCAAGTCAGCATTTGTTTCAGGAAGCATCATTTTGAACATAATTGCATCGGTAAAAAAATATTTATTTAAACAATCAGACTTCAACCTATGACCACTCGACATTTTGGAGATACAACAATCACCTCCAACAAAAAAAAAAAAATAAGAATAAATAAATAAATATATATATAGCTTCGGAATGTCGTAATACATTTATGACTGTATAAATAAATTGCTTCCCGTGGGCTCACCACCTGCAGGAGGGACCGTAAGGGACGGTGCTGTGAGGATTGGGCAGCAGTCGAAGGTGGGGGCCTGCTTAGACTGCTGCCCCCGCGACCCGAATTACGGATAAGCGGGAGAAAATGAATGAATGAATTAATAAATAAATTGTTTTTTACTGATGTCAAAAATTATGCTTCATGAAACAAATGCTGACTTGTATCCCTTGCACACTTTTTAAGATAGATGCATCACATCGTAAACTTTTATCCTGATGCACTGATGTAAATCGGCGAATCTTACCATCCCTAGGGGGTCTGTGTGTGTACTCACTCTATAGTGCTCAGGTCTAAATGTCCCGTGACGTTAAGGCCGTAGACACGCTGCATGGCGGCGATGGCTGAATCAACAGTTCCAGCAGAGCGCAGGACGCCCATGTTGGGCTGTGTGGGCTGGAGGTAGCCATACCTTTGTAGCCAAACCTGACAAGAAAAATGGAAAAAAAACATAATTTATAGTCATAGATTTATAGTCAGTGATGGCAGAATACAAAAACCTTGACAAAATCTTAGGAAAGCATGTATGTACAACATTGTGGCTAACACCAAGGCTCTCTTTGGTTTATAGCAAAACGTCATTATATTTGCAATATATACTTTCCTGCGCTTTAGGCTTTGTGATGAGGATAAAGTGTCTATTTGCACTTATGTTCCTGTGACACATCTAAACAGTCTTCCTTCACAGCTTTTTTCACATGCTAAAAAAAAGGTTAGCTGTTAGCTGTACATATTGTAAACCTTAAGACAACATTTGCGTTTGGATTTGTGTCCTAGCCATCATTTAATCACTGATTAGACCAGCCAAATTGATTGAGCATGTGTTGGTGTACACTATATGAACAAAAAGTATTTGGTTACCCAATTTTCTCCAGCCATTAATTGTTTATTCTTAGAATGTTAGCACAAAGTTGGAAGCACACAATTGTGTAGGATGTCTTAAGATGAAGGAGCATGAAATATTCCCTTCACTTGAATTAGACGAGCCAAACCAGTTCCAGCATGAAGATGCCCCTGTGCACAAAGCCATGAAGATATGCTTTACATGGGATGGAAGTGTGTGGAAGATCTTGAACGGAACTCTGATCTCAAATCTTTTGAACACCTTTGGGATAAATTGGAATGCTGACTGCACTGAATGAAAGGATTCTTCAGTGTCAGAGCCTTCTATAGTTTCTATGGTAGTAGCATTAAAATACTGAGAAACATTATTTTGACTGAGGACCATTCTTAAAAATACTACTAAAAAAAAATCCCTGTTTTTACTTGTTTACTTAAGTATTCTATCTAAAGTTGTACTTGAGTAAAAGTAAAAAATTACTTGCTTTTGAATCGATTTTAGTACCAAAAGTAAAAGCACTGATTATGAGAAATCTATGTGAATATTAGTTGCAGTGCAGTGTTTCATTCTCCTAACCAGCAGACTTTGTATAGAGGGAGTTTTCTATAGTTATAGACACTTAATAAAACAATTAATAAATAAATAAATAAATAAATAAATAAATAAATAAATAAATAAATAAAACCTTAATAATAATAATATATAATTATAATAATAATCATAATAATAATAAAATATTACTAATAATAATTAATCAAAATACTTACTAAACATAGATACTTACTAAAGCTAATAAAAAATCCACAGAAGTTAAATAAAAGTCAAAATATGTTGTCATATGTCATTTTTCCCCCTTATTTTTCAGTAAAAAGTAACTTTTCCAATGTGAGTTAATAGAAATGCTTTCAGGGAAACAACATCTAATTTAGACAATACGTCAATACAAAAAAACTCCTGTTTGTTCCTTGTTGGTCTAAATAGTGTGTGAGTGTCTGTTGATGGTTTATGCTGAAACCTTTTTTTCCCAAAGTTCGTTTATGTTTATGACAAAATAGAATATAGAAGGATCGTCCCTCATAAACAGCATAAAGATCCGTGAGGTTACCATAGAAGGTTAAACTTAAGAACCAGGAAAAGATTAATCTGGAATAATATAAACTAATATAAAAAACTAATATAACTAATAAAAACTAATATCAACTGCTTTAATGGCTTCGAACTGCAACTGTCGTAAAATGAAACAGTTTTTGCACTCAGGTGCCCAGCAGTGAACAGTTGATAACCTTAATAATGATGGAACTATAATGAATGGACATTCGGTTTCACCCAGATAAGGAGGCCCTCTTGAGTAAGGCCTTTAATCCTTAACTGCTCAGTTGTATGAATGAGATAATTGTAACTGGCTCTGGATAAGAGCATCTGCCAAATAGCGTAAATGTGCTGTAAATGTAAATGTTTTTTTCGGAGTCTGGTTTGTTCCTTATTCCATTTCAGCGTGTTACTTGCTATTGTCGCCACTGGCTCGCTCATTAGGTGTAAAATCTCAGGGAGTCATTTCTTATGTTAAAATGTACATTTGCAATTTATTTATTTCCATTTTGGGAGCCATTTTGCAGTTAAAAACGATGTCTCTTTAGGTAAGCAGTTTATGATTCATATGAATGGATTTGTGTTGATGTGCTAGCAGATCTATCCTGAAGTAAACACACTTTATATTCCGAACGGTTTTTTTTTCTTAATTCACATCCGGTGTGAACGCTTCATATGTCAACAGGTAAATGAGTCTTTAATAAGCCTTAAATATATTTAAAGGCTGCCAGTGCGCTAATGTCAAATCAATACCAAAGTACGGCATAAAGCACAGCATGAGCCAACATTTTCAACAACTTGTCTTTTAATATCGATTAACGTCCTTCTCCAGAGAAGCGCCTGAAGCCCTGAGGATGTTATTAAACCAGCCATATTTGTGCAGACACCAAGAAGCCGAGGCTCGTTCACTTCTTTATGTCCAGGGTGAAATCAATTACGTTCGGTTCCACAAATACACAGAAACTTGACATCGGTTCTTGATGATGCGCTTCCTGTTTTAGCACTCGTGCATCATCAAGCTACTGGTCTGAAAAAAATTTCTCACTGAAGCGGATCTGTTGTGCAGTCTGAGGCAGGCGGGTTAATTCTTAAGCTGACGTAGCTGCCAAAATGCTTTTAATAGCACATTGGGAGTATATGCAGCTCAAGCACTTGTTAGTTTTGCTATATATCAGATTCAGATTAGATCAAATTAGGTTCGGCTCTGAAGCGGACACGAACATGCAGATGTTTTTTTTTATTCAGAGGAATGTGTTTGCACATCATAATGCTTGTATGTTGCATATAAGAAATGAATCAGTAAATAAATATTTTGCGTTTAAGTTTAAATTCTGTCTTCACATCAGCCAGAATAACATTTTCTTCTTCTTCTTCTTCTTCTTCTTCTTCATCATCTTTTTTTATCGTTCCTGCAGGTTTTACAAGTCATCATTTAATTTGTCCTGCTGAGTCGGAGGAAACTTCTTATCTGGAAAAAGTGGAGTATGTGTCTGAATAATGAGGTGATGCTAGTAACTATACATCAACTTTAATCTAGCTGTGGCAGTTAAATGAGCCGTACTGAGCTGAGATAAGAATGAGGCTTCTTCACAAGACATTCGTCCAACTGGCTTAGTTTTAGGCCGAAAAGGAAAGGAAATGTAACATGTCATTTCCATTAAAAAGCACATGCCAAAGGGTAAGGCTCATGAGTCTTTGCGAAATTGTGTGTCAAATTAGCTCTAGACCAGGGGGTCTCCAAGATTTTGTACACTACAGATCAGTTTTGATTTGAAAATTTTCTTGCAGATCGCCTAGTGAGATGGTTGGGGTTTTATAAATACTGGATATATTTTTATTTTATTGAGTTATTAATAGAGGTTGAGGCACCGATATTTATTTGCTGGAACTATCAGCTATCTGCAAAAATCCATACCGATAGTTTTTCCGGCTTCCGGTCATTATCAGAGCGGCCTCTAGAGGCAAATCAGTGATGCTACATGCTGTTTGTTTTTACACATGGGACTGCGTGCTGCACAGAGAGCGCTATATTATATTTATTATTTATTAATTATGTCATTATATTTATTAATGAATATATTCATGGTTATTTCATTTAGCAGATTGTCATGATTCAGTACTGTTTTTTTTATTAATTTATTTTCTAATAAAGTTCAGTACTATTTTACATTGAGTGTTTGTTTTTAATCCGGTAACCATTTAGAAATCAGTTAATTAATCGATTATTGGCAAGTATGATCCAACCAAGCTATCGGTATCAGTAAAACCAAATCAGTTGACCTCTAGTTATTAACATATAACTATTTTTGATAATATTTGTTAGATTCACCCACCAACCGTATGAATAAGTAACGATCTGTACATTTATCTGTACAGTGCATAACAAAATAAAAAACGAATCTGGAATTAGGGGGCATAAAAAATTCATTTAAAATCGTAATAAAATCTTCACAATCATTTTGGTAATCACTCCGGCCCATGTCATTTTCTTTTACAGATCCGGCCCCCCAATAAAGAACAAAGTTTGTGGTCCTTACAGAATAATATTTTTGAACCCCTGGGTGAAGACTTTGGACTCTGAATCAGAAGGTCACAAATTCAAATCCCAGCACCACCAAGCTGCCATTAGTGGGCCCTTAAGCAAATCCCTTAACTCTCAACTGCTCAGTTTTAAGTCTCTCTGGATAAGGGCATCTGCTAAATTCCGTAAATGTAAAGAGCCAAAACTGTGGAAATGATGGTTTCTAAAATTGTGCTGTATGCAATTTGAATATTGGCTATTAAATGGCAAAACACATGATAAAAAGTACAGTGTCAAGTCTTTTCTATCTATTCATATATTATGCTTCTCTGACTTGACTCTTTCATGGCCTGGTACTGGGTCTCAGCCCATGTGATTGGAGACACCTGCTCTAGACTTCAGTTTTAGTGGCTTAGATATGTTTATTATTGAAATTTTTTTAGTTTTGGACTAGAGTTACACGAATAATATTGGTAATACCTACAGGAATCCATCACACCTGAAAATAGACATGCATTTTTATTTTCAGAAATCTGCCATCTTTCGCATACTCGAGCTCACATTTCCCCACTATTGGCTAGAGTTGCTGTGATGAAAAAACAAATCCAGATGGCCTTATAAAGCAATGTACACGGTATGTATAGGACAGCTAAAAATACACCTATCTAGGTCATAAGACAAATCTTATATTATGGTGATAAGTCTCCTGCTGGAATGTCTAGAACAAAAAAGATCTTCTTCTGGGACAAATCCAAAGTTTTTGAACAAACTGATAGGCCAGTTCTATTTGTGTACGGATCCCCTGGGTCTCCACCTGGCCCGGAACCGGGACAACTTCCTCAGCCATCCCCATCTAGTTACACTGTTTTCCTCTCTTCATGGAGAGCGAATTTCATTACAGTGTTTATCGATCCCTCGTTGTATCCCAATAATACAGTAGTACAAGAGGGTGTATCTGCTTGCATGCGTGTTTCTCTCGCAATATGCAAATCACATATTTGTGTAGGCTTAAAGGGCCTCAATTTCATGCCCTACACACAGCTCTTGCATTTTAATTTTGTTTTTAATGACCTCCTCGTCAACTTTTCGATTGCTGTATGACTCAGGAGTGTGTATCGACTCCCGTGTGGCCAATCGCAGCGAAAGGCTTCGGAGCTCATTGTTGTTGCGTTTGTTTTTGGCAGAGAAAATAATACTGAATATAGATTTGTTTCGCTTGCCAATTATTACTGATTCCTCATTTACATTGTGGTTTCCATGGCGACAAGCACCATGAGTTTTTATTTTCCCTAACTTTTTTCCTCTGGTTACTGGTTTGCTGCCCAACTGTGTGCACCTGTTTTGTGTTTGTTGGGATCAACTGTTGAGTCAATTATTACTTTGTTAATTTGACTTAAAATTAATGTATGTTTACTGGATAATTAGTGAGCTACCAGTTACCACTGTTACAGTTACCATTGTTACAGTTAGAGTTATGGTTTCTGAGTATTTATTATGACTCTATTTAATATTCTGTGATGTTCTGGACATGAAATCGCTTTACGTGAACTGATAAACATAAAAAAAAAAAACTTGAAATGTTTCTATATTGAAAGTGAATGTAGATAAACGGAGTTAAATTGAGCCACATCTAGAGGTTATGGTTGGAAGCAGCCAATCATCAAAAGTGTCAAAGCAGAAATGTTGGTCTCCATCTGTCGTCTGCTAAGGAGCTGCTGTGCACTGAAGATTCAAGTGCAAAGTCACAGAGCCAAATCCTGTTTTATCCTTATTTCATGTCTTCAACCGGGAGCATTGCACAACTCCTACTTCTACAGAAATCTTGTAAGATACTGAAAATGTAAGTCGAAAGAAAATAAAAATAAAACGCAAAAGATTTTGTGTTGTAAATGATTCCACTGGGTCAGAGCTGTACATTTACAGCATTGAGCAGGTTCTGTCATCCATTGAGCAGTGATGGGGTTAAGGGCCTTGCTCAGGGGCCCAGGAGTGAACTCACAACCTACAGCTGCCAAGTCCAATGCTTTAACCACTAAGCTTCCACCTCCCCATTCTTGCATGACAGATAAAGTGATAACAAGTCTTTAAAAACGAACGTGAAGAGAATTTGATTGGACAATTCCACAGCAAGTAAAAGCAAGTGGGTGCAGAATTGAGGTATGGATTGTTCCCCAACGATCGTCATGCAGAGGTTGCCAAATGTTTTCAGTGGTGAAGCTCCTTAAAGGTCTTCGTGATCTCTTTGTGATGACGTTCTTACGCTCTCGTGCCACTCAAAACACCTCGAACGACTCGTTGCAGCGTCGCGGTATGTCAAGCGTATGTCATGTCAAATGTGGAAGATTTGGCCAGTTTTATGTTTTCAGGTTCACACATGGTACCAATAGTACCAGTTAATAGTACCAGTACCAGTTTAGAAATTTTGATACCACCTCGTGCTGATTCAATGAAAGGTTCAATGTAATGTACAAACAGTTATTGTGATACATTCAAAAATTTGTTATATATCTGGACTATTTATGGTACCAAAAAAGTGAAATGCACTAGATTGGCAAAAGAAAGTGCACTCCTGACCATGACATTTTTGCTTGGTGAACATGTTGATTTTGAGAAGATGAGGAGGTCTGTGGTACAGTCAACATTCCATCCCAAAAGGTCTTTCACGGGGTTAAAGTGGTCAGAGGGTTTGGGTCTGATTTCATCAAAATTGTGTTGGATTAAGGTTCATATGAAGGTTCATATTTTGTCGGATTGTCATAAGGATATCATAAGGTTTATAGAGTTCAGTTTTGATAAAGTAGGTTGTATGAATGTAGTCCTAGGATTTCAGGGCACTTGCATGGAACCTTGACCCTGGAGTGCAGACCTATACTAAATAAAGCCAAAATAAACCCTTCTTTTATATAAAGCAGCCTCTGGATTTCTGGACTTTTAGATGTTTTTTATATTTGTAACTGTAATGTGGATGTTACTATATTGCCAAAACTTTGTGGACACCTCGTCATAAGTCTGGCAGATGCCTTTTGAGCATTGCATTCCATATTTTGTCCCCATTTGCTCTAATAATTCCCTTCAAGTCTGTTTGAAGTCTGCTCGTGGTTCTTTCCTTCAGAGGTATTTCAGGCTGAAGCAGATTTCTGCCTGCAGAGTAGCACCATCACCTTTCTTATCTCTCTCTCACACACACACACACACACACACACACACACACACACACACACACACACACACACACACACACACACACACACACTCCACTGATCTGTAGTCTCCTAAGTCTGCCTACGACTCTGCAGCACAAAAAGTAAAAAGACAGTGTTACACAGGCACAATTGAGAAGAAAGTGGGCGAGAGGAATTGCGTATGATTTGTGTACGTGTATTTGTGTGGGTTTTAGCCATAAAGTAGTACATTTCTTACTCACTCGATTGGTACTCATCTTTTCTCCCTTTGATATTTATCTTTTAGCTGGAAACCTGGACATTGTGCACTTTTAAATGGATTAAACTGATGGATGTTTTCATTTTGTCAGGTTAAAGCTTATAGGAAACCCCACAATTTTTTAAAATAAACAGTAACACTGATTATGGCCCTGGACTTCAATTCCCATCAGCACCATTACATGCCTTATAAGGTCACATGATCTCTGCACCTAAATCACACTCACTTTTATTTTGCAACACTCTGTGTCTCATGATTGTCGTCCATGTCTGGTGCTATTGTTCACAGTAGGGATGCGGATCTCAATAACTGAGGCCTACGCGATTCACATCTCGATTCGATTCTATTCAATTCAATTCATTTTTATTTGCATTTGTATTGCGCTTTTAACAATGAATATTGTCTCAAAGCAGCTTTACACAGATAATGTGTTGATTAAAAGTGAATATGTTCTTTCTAAGTAAGTTTGTCCCTGATGAACGAGCCGGTGGCGACTGTGGCGAGGAAAAACTCCCCGAGACGGCATAAGGAAGAAACCTTGAGAGGAACCAGACTCAAGAGGGAACCCATCTCGATGCATAGCCAACGATAAGATGCATTAAAGATACTTCTGAATCAGCTACCGAAGAGATCCGATGCGATTCACCCCATTACGAAGCAGTGCGATTTCCGATTTCGATTTGAATTAACCCAGTGCGATTCAATGAAATGCGATGCAATGGAAAAAAATATAATGCTATGTAATTTAATATAGTACAGATAGTTCACTTTTGTTTCATTCTTTGATTTCTTGCAATTTTTGCCTTCTGACTTCTAACGCATGACCCTTTCACAAAACGTAATCCAAAAAAGAAAAAAGGCTTTATTTTCCTGTTCTGTTCTCCAGGAAGATGCAGCTCTACCTCTGCCATGTTAATCTATATTCTCGGTCTCGGTCGTATTAACGTAGCAGAAGTGGCGCTGAGAGAACGCGCACGACTTTCACTTTTTTGATGATGCACTGATGCGATTTAGTGTATCTTACCATCCTAGTTGACAGTGTTCATTTTTATGCTAAGCTTTGTTGTGTTTTGGTTTAGTGAAAGTGGTAGCTTAGTGATTAAGACATGGATTTTTCTTCATTTAAATCACACGTTTCTAAGCTGATGCTCCTGGGCTCCTAAACAAGGCCCTTAACCCTTAACTGCCCTGTTGACTAAATAAGATAATCGTTGCTCTTGATTAAGGAGTATGCGATGAATATTCTTAGCATTTTTTATGCTAGGTAGTATCTTTGCTCTCATTACATGACAAGTGTGCACTGGATAAGCAGTTTAATAATAATCATGAAATTAAGTTTTTATGATTAAGGCATTTCAATATCTGTTATGTGAAAACCTTTTAAAAAACTAACCATGGCACTCCTAAAATAGTGTTTCAACAATGAAACAAGGAACCGATGTTTGTGTTAGAAACCCACCCTAAAGCAGAAGTTCTCTCACTATTTATCTACAACTATAAATTACATTTCATTGACTACATACAAACTATAGACATTATATGGACACATCCGTTTGTAGACACCGGACCATATGTGCTTTCTGAACATCCCATTCCACATTCAGTCCCTATTTGTTGTTATAATAAACTACACTATTCTGGGAAGGTGTTTGTGGAGATTTGTGCTCATTCAGCCACACAGGTTCTGACGTAGGTAGGGTGAGGAGGCCTGGGGTGCAGTCAGTGTTTCAATTCATCCCAAAGCTGTATACTGTTTAACTGGAAATCTTCCACTCCAACCCATGTAAAGCATATTTTCATGAGGTTTCCTTTTGCACAAGGGTATTCTGATATAGCTTCGGGTCTCCTAGTTCAAGTGAAGGGAAAATTTCATGCTACTACATCCAAAGACATCTTACACAACTGTATACATCTGTGTGCCTCCAATGATGACTAAAAAAAATTACAGTCCCTTGTGGTTAGACACTGTTCTGTCATGTCATGTAAATATAGGAGAGAAAGCAGGCAGATTACATAAGAAATTATTTCTTTATGTGCTGCACTTTTTTAATTGTAACATTTGGACACTGAGACTAATAAAAGCCTCCTTTCTGTCAGTTCATATCCGGCTAGTTATTGGCACGTCACTGAATGACTGTCTGAACAACGGCTTACAGTACAATAAAACAACAGAAGTGTAAATGAAGGGTCTGGGCCAATAATAGAGCTGTCACATTACATTGCGCAGCCTACACCTTGTCCTCCCACCCGCTGCACCCGGGCCTGTGCTCACAATGGAAAGAGGCGTCCATGATTATACGATATGAATAGATCTTGTGTTCATTAGAGTTGAGTTAGCTGACTACATGGTGTTAATAAAACATTTCCTTTTGCGTTCATCAGCACTGTTTGCTGGGTGAATAGAATAGAATAGAATAGAATAGAATAGAATAGAATAGAATAGAATAGAATAGAATAGAATAGAATAGAAAGCATTAACTGTAATTTTGGACACTTAAAGTGCACAATGGCTGTAATGAGCATAACATACATTTCTATAATAGTAACTGGAATAAACCAAGAATTTGATAGAATAGAATAGAATAGAATAGAATAGAATAGAATAGAATAGAATAGAATAGAATAGACATAACCTTATCTGTAATGTTTTCAAAATCTGATGCTACAATTTTGCTACAGTAAACATAAAATACATTTATATAATACTGAATAGAATAGAATAGAATAGAATAGAATAGAATAGAATAGAATAGAATAGAATAGAATAGAATGCAAGCTGAGTAAAAATCTATGGGAGTTATAATGATAATTACATGAAGAAATTGTATGGATATGAATCTCTAAGGTATAACAGTGAAATATAATTTTGTGTAGAATAGAATAGAATAGAATAGAATAGAATAGAATAGAATAGAATAGAATAGAATAGAATAGAAAGCAGTGACTGTAATTTTGGACACTTGAAGTGCACAATGGCTGTAATGAGCATAACATACATTTCTATAATAGTAAATGGAATAAACCAAGAATTTGACAGAATAGAATAGAATAGAATAGAATAGAATAGAATAGAATAGAATAGAATAGAATAGAATAGAATAGAAGTGTGCCTTCACATTTTCTGACAAAAGCAATGGTGAAGAATAAATCAGGACAGAATGAAATGGAATGAACAGCGGCAGAAAAACAGAGCAGAAGAAAATCCCATGGCTGCAAATGGAAACCCAGAATTCCAACACGATGAGGGAGAAGAAATGAACAGAATAGAACAGAAGACAAAAGACTCAGATGGCATTCAACTGTCTTCTCTGGCATTTCAATAAAAACGGAGACAAAGTGAATGAATAACATCCACATGTAACGTTGATAACGTGAGTGATGCGTAGCCCCTATACCCCCCCCCTATTACTCTCTCTCTCTCTCTCTCTCTCTCTCTCTCTCTCTCTCTCTCTCTCTCTCTCTCTCTCTCTTCAAAAGAGCCCCAGCAGATGCTGGAAGAGAAATCCGAAGGGGCCGACTCTACGCCACTCACCTCGGGGCTGAAGTGGTCCTCTGCCCCCACCACACACACGCTCCAGCAGCATGCGTGGAGCCACAACAGCGCGGCGCACACACACGCCAGCCTCGCTTTGGGTTTGTGAAGAAAACACACTGCGGTGGTGTTCATGGCTGAAGACGTGAAGGCTTTGCTCCTACATCAAGGGCGACTCGCTGGATGAAGCGGGATGGAGTAACCAGCGCGCGACATAAGAGCATCCGTGAGGTTTTTTCCGCTTAACCGCATCTCCTCGGATTCTGTCTGGCTCTGGAACACACACGCCTCCCAGACGCATTTCCTTACGCATCAGTTTGGCATCCTGCTGGCGAGCAGGCACGCTGGATCTCTCTCCAGCCGTAGCAGCATCAGCATCAGCAGCATCAGCATCAGCAGCATCCCATGGTATAAGCGGAGGCTGGAGATTGCGCATGCGCGTTTAATTCCCTGCGATGCTGCGCGTTTGCCTACTCTGCTTCTACTGCGCATGCGTCCGGCGCTTTCATTCTGAGATTGTCAATTCATAAATAGTGCATGTGCGGCACACTTAAACGCACGCATGGATACACACACACGTGCCCGCACGTGCGCGCACACACTGTTTTACACACTGATAACGCGACATCATATCAGCAGCATTACAATTACAAACAATATGAATTACTGCTTTATTTATTGCCTTAATCCAGTAATATCACCTGAGACAAATTTAATTATTAAACGATATTAAACGTTATTTTCAATAATCTTTTGCATAATTTGCCTTACATACATGTTTCACCTATTTACACGCGTGCGAAATTGTCTATAATTTAAAGATAGATATATAGATTTCAAGTATATAATCAGTAAAACCGCCAGATGGCGCTGTTTCGTCGGCTTTAATACAGTAAAGTGTTCATAAACTAGAGCTTCTTTGAAGATGTTGACGTGACAGTGTTATTTGAAGGAACAATAAAGAAATAAACACATTGTCCTATCATATTGTCCATGTCATATTAAAAAAATTAACAATAGCAATAAATAAACTGTGGAACATTTGTACGGTTGTATGAAAATTGTGTATATATTTAATATATTTAAATATATTCTGCATGGTTACAACTCCATAAAGCTGAGTTCGGTCCATAGTAGATGGACTGGGTGTGCTGAACTGTCCTTAGGCAACTCAGTGAATGTGTGTGTGTGTGTGTGTGTGTGTGTGTGTGTGTGTGTGTGTGTGTGTGTGTGTGTGTGTGTGTGTGTGTGTGTGTGTGTTTTGGGTTTGTGTGTGGCCTCAGGTGAATTCTTCAGCCGTGGTGTTGACTGGTGCTAACTAGGATATTCTGAAGCTTGTAAGACATTTTAAAGAAGACTTTCAGTTCATCATGTTTAGTATTCCTGGTTTAATCCAAGGTTTCGTTATGAAAGAAATCACAAAAGAGCGCAAAGTTTCTGACAGGAAATATGAGAATTCACAAAAAAAAAGTATCTAAAAAAAACCTCACCACCTAAATTCTATGAGATTAGAATATCACGCATAATTGAATCATTGGAAATGCATTTGTAACAAAAATACATCAAACCAACCAGTATCGTTCTGACACAAGGACTAGCCAAATGGAAAAAATAATAAATAAAACTCATGGCCTTGTAAAAAAAATTGCAGAATGTATTGGCTTCCTCCTGCAGCCAAGGATGATGAGGCTTCAAGTGCATGTCACTGTGATAACACCAGCATATTCACTGGCAACAAATCCATCATCCAAAATGTAAAATGCTCACAAAACTCAATCGGTTGCTAAATCGGATCTGTTTACATACGCTATATGTTCTTATATCTATGAGTATTGACACATGGGCAAGACCAAGCTACTGAAGATCCTGTCTGAAATAGTTAGAAGAAATGAATAATAAAGAAGAGGCAGGCTGTGACACGAGCAGTGCTTTCCATGGAATGCTGACAGATAACGGAGGTGATTGATACGAGATAATCCTTCCAGTCACTGGACTGCATGGAAGGATGGCATTAAGTGTGGCGCAAGTTCTCTGCGTAAGACTCGAGAGGAAAACGCTACTGACAAAAGAGGGTTGATTGAGAATGGCTGCAACACCTACATGCGGAACCACTAAGAATAGAAAGAGAAAAAAATGATGGGAGGTTTGATGATGGCAAAGCTGTTAAGCTTTAAAAAATATTTGGTATTTAATTAATTATAATCTAACATTACCATTTAAGCATTTATCTGTTTTATGACCTAGTTTATTCGCCGACTATGCAGAATTTTTTTGTTTTTGAATATGTGTTTGTGGCCCCAGTTAGCGTTATCTGGCAACCACACTACTGCTATAAGGACATTCATAAGGTCCTGCTAAATCTTTAGTAAGATAAAGTTTTTGTGTAAGATTTTAGTACGAGGCCTGTTTTTTTTAAAGCAGTCTCATCAGTAAATGAGGAGAAGAATCTCCCAGCATTAGTGCCACTTCTGGAATGTGTCCTGAAAGTCTTCTATCTGAAGCACCTTCTGCGATTCACACCAAGACCCCCCTGTTGACCCCCTACAGGTCCTCCGGGTTTGAATTAAATAAGGTAGCTGGTGGTTTATACTGCAGTGTTGCACCCTTGATACTAAAAACCTTCTCTCATAGTCTCCTGCACAGATCTGTGGCCATTGAGTAATGTTGTACTTTTTCCAGAATCCAGGATTTCCCTGTACACATGTATGAAAAGTCAAATGCCAGGACAAGATAGTAGCTTAGATGGAGTCGAGGTGGTAGTAGATGTGAAGCGTAGAATATTGGAAGCATATTAGTGTATTGGGACCAACAACAATACCACGGTCACTACATTTCCCCATTAATCTAAAGTTCGATGCGAAAATCACCTGACCTGCATCAGCTTGGATTGATGTATTGCATGGCTGCCACATGATGAGCAGATGGAAACCAGAGTTTCGATTAAAGTCGCCTTTGGGAACAGGGAGAAGTTTCATGTCAAATATTTTTTTGAAAGCCTACAGACTAAACTTGTGTTATGGATTAACGAAAATGCCAGTGATACCAATTAGAGCACAGAAAAAGCAAATCATTTATATGGCCGAGCTCGAACGAAAGCTCATCCACGGGAGCGCGTAATTCATCTGTTTCACACATTAAACACCGCAGATGAAAAGCCGAGCTTCGACGGCTGCGGTTTGCTCTCTATTAATAAAGCCGAACTGAAAACAGGCTCCTGGTTTTCATTTTCTCCGTCTGACAGGGCCGTGTAAATCACACTGCAGGTTCTCCCGATATCAGCTGGGAGACACTGAACACCACGGATCACATGGATGCAGTTACCGTGAACATTTAGCTTTTATTAGCTGCATCAGCATTTGGAAGGTGGTCTGAATTAGCACTGTAGAATTTTTTTTAAATGGTTTCATTCAGAGAGTTCTTGAAGCCATCAACTCCACCACTTGTGTTTCAGTAGGAAATTGATTTTACAGGTGCACATTTGTATTTGAGAGTGTGTGACTGTAATTAATAGATGCTTGCGTTTCAGTTTCGAACAGGAAATGATTATAGTTAAAGTATAAAGCTTCTATAGATAACTGGTTAAACACAAATTGAATAATGTAATCTGAATGAAAATGTTTTGAGCATGTGTGGACCCCTGGTTTAAGGGGCCAATCATTTGGATTTGGATTTGGATTTGGCGTCTTATTTCATCTCAACGGAATTGAAAATATATTATTTCCAACGTCTGTTGCTTTGGAGGAAGCTCCTGACCTACAAGGTGGTACAAAAAGTTTCAAAACGAGCTCGTTTGTTATGTTTGTTATTACAAGAATTGAAAAAACGAACTTGTGAAATAATAAAATCTAAGACGTCACAGAGAATCGAGCCCCAGGGAATTACTGTGCTCTAAGAGAGACACTTAACCGCAGAAGAAGCGCACTAATCACTCCTTGACTAAACTTCTTGAACGCTGGATTACACGCCCCACCTCATATCTAGAACTGGGATGTTAACTTTCCTACATCATCCATATTTCTGTTTTGCTTTTTATGAACGTTCAACAAAGACCTCATGCAGCACGTGTCATAACAGTCAGATATCACGGGTTAGTTTGAAGTCAACTTTTCCTTAGTATGAATTGTAGAGCCGAGAAAGCCGACAGAGCGAGCTGCACGCTTGCACCAACAGATCTTTTTTATGGATTTCACAAGCTTCTCAGAGAGTCAGGTATTTGTTGTTTAACCGCCACAGGAGCCATGGAGACATACATGCTCTGGCAAGTGTGCCTTGGCAGAGGTGCTCAGAGGCCGGTTGTGTAACATCACGTGAAACGGTGTGTGAAGGTAAACAGAATGCATAATGTCCTAAAGATACTGGAACTGTTGACATGATTTCATTTCTGTCCAGGAAATATGCCTGAAACCTGAGCGAGGTTGCTAATTAGTACTACAGACTGCTTCAATAATCATTAATACAGTTTGTCCTTGTAGTAGATGCAGTGACGTTCTCACACCTACAGTTATTAGAAAACTATTAGATATTAAGTGGTGGAATGTAGCAAATTACTTTTACTGTAATTAAGTAGTTTTTTCTGTACTTCTACTTACAAAAGTAGATTTTACAATCACAAATTTTACTTTTAAGTAAGTATGTTTTGTTTGAAGTATTGTACTTAACTACTAAATCCTATTCGTTATTGAGTAAAAAATATTAATAATAATGCAAGGAGGATCTTCTTCAGCAGTTTGAGCTACAGGAACTCATCTGTTGGATCGGAAACACAATGGACCAGCCTTTGCTCCTCACATGCATTTATGATCCTCAGCTGCCCACGAACCCGTCGCCGGTTCACCACTGTTCCTTCCTTGGAGCATTTTTGATAGATACTGACCACTGCAGACCAGCAGCATCCCACAAGAGCTGCAGTTTTGGAGATGCTCTGCCCCAGACATCTAGACGTCACAATTTTGCTCTCGTCAATCTCGCATAAATCCACACTAATTTGAGAACCTATTCATGAATAATGTCTTTTGGGTGACACAGACATATTAATATAAAATTACGTCAAGATTTCAGCAAAGCAAAACAAAACAAAAACATATATTACAGACCAGTCAGTTAATGTGTTGGCTGATCAGCTACATTTGGAGAACAGGAATGCTTTTAGAGATTTATTTTCTTAGAGTCATTTCTTTGGGCCTTTCATGCCTTTTAAGATACCTGTCTTATCTTCTGCCATTTTTTTCCCCTTTTAGCCCCAACATATTGGGCAATATAAGAAACAGGTATTTCTGGATAGGTCTTTACACAACCTACTGACGTAAAGTCTCCCTAATTATACAGTCATGCAAGTATTCACTCATTATATACAAAGAATGACAAATTTATTTTTTCCATATCATTGCTTTCTTACTACAGTACATACACAGCAATTATGTGTGTATACTGTATTTTCCTGTTTATGCAAGGACACACTCAGCAAACGTTTACACATCCTTCTCTCCTTGACTTTAGCAGACTCTCAATTACGCACGATCCTGGAACAGAACTCAAATACCGCATAGGCCATGTGTGTATTCCACTGTACATCGTTGCTTTTTTATTACTACGCCAAAAATAGGTCAAAGATGAGCAGCTGCTGTGACAATGTACGCCTCCATATTCTTTCCTGAATTAAAGCTGATCATTTCCTGAGATTACTGAGATGTTCCCGGTGCATACAGAACAGCCTTGTTATTTATTTAACCTTTATGAAACCTTAAGTTAAACAGGAAACAGAGACTGTTGCAGTTTATAGCGTAACCCTCGAAAAGCAATCAGTTGAAAATATGTAAATTAAAGTAATTGTATCTGTAAAGAAAAAAAAGCTGAGTCATGATTGGGGTGCTTTTTTAGGCTCGTTGATGTTACAAGTACAAATGAATTGTAACAGTAAAATGTCCATAACGCTTTAAAAACAGCATTTCTGCTGGTGCCAGATCTGGATGTTTTATCTCTTTCTTGCTTCAATGTCAATCACAGCAACAACAATCAACCATAGTCATCTGTAAACTCAGGCTACGTCTACACCAATTTTACATACATTTAAAAACAGTTGTTTCCCAAAAGTCATCAACACTAAAATCTCATCCAGTCTGAAAACGATTACGAACGGCACCACGGTGTGAAACAAAATGTAGAGAAAAATATGCGTTTTCGAACAAAACAAAAAAACGTATTAGTGTGGACATGACCTCAGGTATGCAGAAGAGAGCAGATTGTAGTTACTTTGCCATGTGACACAGCAGGAGCAGCAGACTGAATAGACTACTTGTTTTTGAAGGCAGCACATGGCAGCCCTTCAGTCTATTTGGAGTTCTATCACCTTCGAAATAGTCCTCTTGCACAGCAATACAGTGCTCCAAGTGTTCCTGCTACTTCTGGACTAGTGCTGGATTTCTGCAATGGTGTCAAAACAGTGACCTTTGAGCCGAATCTTCATCCTTCGGGAAAAGGGCAAAGCCTTTGGTGTGGTCATTGTGGTCATTGTTCTCCGATGATCATCATGCACAAGTTGGCGAATGATTTCGACATTTCTGGGGGTTGAGTTCGTTGAAAGTCTTCCCGATTTCTCGTCATCTTTCAGTGATGCTCTTGTAACGCACGTGCTGCTCAAAACACCTCGATCAACTTTGCAGCATCGCCGTATTTCAATAGTAAGTCATGTCAAATGTTTCTGTGGCAGATCTGTCTAGAATTTCACATTTGCTCTTTGTTCTAACTAAAACACAGCAATGACTAATCGGTGGAGTTGATAGTCCAGGCTAATTAGGAACAACACATGGTCCGGAAAGTTGCTTCATTACAGACCCCTATTTATAGTAGAAATAATAAGGAACATGGATTAGGACTTATGAATATTTGATCCAAGAGAAGGCTTAAAATTCCCCTGTTGTAGCTGATTAGGGGATGAAGAGAATGCACTACAGGGTTGTAAGTGAATCAGGGACATTTTTCTATTAAAATATAATTGGCTATAAGTAAACAATGAATGTGCTGGTTTTATCTTACAAAAAGGAATAAAGCCTTTATTTCTTACCCTTGATTAATTATTATTATATTTCTCACAACTAAAATCTGAGTGCTTCAGGAAGCTTACTGACTCCTCCCACAGCAGGTTGTAAGCTGTTGATGTCCATCTTCTTTTGTGCTTTGGACGGTGTCTTCGTGGTCCAGCTGGTCTCTGTCGCGTGAGATCAAAGCCGAGCTCAGAGACACCTCCTGCTTGGCACATCATCCCTTCTGCATCAATAATCAACTTAATTACGTCCAGCGTTTCAGTGAAATGAAACTTGACTCGGGACACTTAAAGCACACAAGGAAACCTTGAATGCCCTTTTGCAACAATCGGAACGTGTCGTTTTATTCTTTTTGGTTTGTGCGATCTAAAAATATGATAATAGGATTGTAAATAATTTAGGATGCCCAGATGGCACCCTTGAACCTGCTCTTGACCCCTGCAGAATGTGTGTGTGTGTGTGTGTGTGTGTGTGTGTGTGTGTGTGTGTGTGTGTGTGTGTGTGTGTGTGTGTGTTAATACCTCAGTGCGAATGGGAATATCTGTCAGTTTTGATGGATTAACTCGGTCTCAATAAAGAATCTCTTTTTTTGTGTTAATTTTTGTGTACATTTTTTTGTTTTTTTGTGTTTTTTTGTGTTTTTACATGCAGATTTATTTTGAAGTATATATATATATATTTACACACACACACACACACACACACACACACACACACACACACACACACACACACACACACACACATTCTGCATATATATATATATATATATATATATATGACATGACATTGTTCATGATTGTTGTGTGGCTGATCTGCAGTTGTTGTTGTTGTTACATGTGGAATTTTCCATTAGCGTATTTTGTGCAAAATGGTGCAGAAAGGCAAGAAAAACAAGCGCCCACTGTTGCGTAGTTGATGCACAGAAACCAGACCTAGAAACCCCATGATAACATTTTACTCAGAGCTGGTCCAAAACATCACCTGACCAAAAAACATTAAAATTTGATTAAAAATCAGTGGTCACTATAGATAAATCAGGATAAGCACCGAGCACACTGAGAACTCAGATCACATTTAATCCTGCAGGATTTAAAAAATCTCTTCCAATTGAAGCTGTTTATTAACTTTATCTGCACAGATGCTTTGCAATTTAATCTCCAGCTTCTCTCCTGGTTGGCATGAGAATTAGATACTTTAGACTTGACTAAAAAGAAAAGGCGTTTTTTTTTCCGGTATGACATTCGTGTTGTTATCTGGAATCTGCTTTACTTCAAGTTGCATAGTGATGTCACTAGGAAGCCTCTCATTTCCAGTCAGATTGCTCACTCATTTGGAAGTCATCCAAATGTAGCATGTAAATTTCCATGATGCACAGGTAGCTCAAGCAGAAGCTTGACTCTGGATGAGCCGAGACGTCTCGGAATATTACTGTTACTCAATCATGCCAAATAACAAACATCACAGGTACAGTGAACATTTCAAATATAGCAGATATGAGCTGTTTTACATGGACGTTGCGATCTATCTATCTATCTCTCTATCTCTCTATCTCTCTATCTATCTATCTATCTATCTATCTATCTATCTATCTATCTATCTATCTATCTGTCTGTCTGTCTGTCTGTCTGTCTGTCTGTCTGTATTTAGCTGTCTATCTATCTATCTATCTATCTATCTATCTATCTATCTATCTATCTATCTATCTATCTATCTATCTATCTATCTATCTATCTATCTATCTATCTATCTATCTATCTATCTATCTTTTGAACTTTGGACCTATTTGAATGCTGCAGTCTTTCTTACCTTCACCATCTTCTTCCATATGGATCAATTATCTATTCTGAAGTCTGGGCAAACTACTGAGGAGGCACCAATCAGAGGCCACATTTTTATGATGTCATCATGTAGACTTTTTACAAAGTATTTTACAGTATTTTAAAAATAGTATTTACAAAATTCTATTTTATATTTGAAATACGTATTTGTAATACAGGTAGTCTTCTACTTGCGATGGAGATACGTTACGACGATCCCATTGTAAGTCAAAAATATCGAAGATGTCGAAGATGCTGCTATGACTGTGACAGACTTTTTCTTCTTCATGATGATTTATCATTTTCATGTTCTGCTCTAAACTGATGTCTTTCCTCTTCTTTTTTCCCTACAAGCAGAAGACATACTTGGATGCTTGGAAGACTTGGTTTTAGCACTAAAATTTCTGTTTGAAACAGCTGTGGGGCATCCCACAGGGCGAGAGATATGCTCATCCCAGCTGCACATCCTTACGCTGCTGCCTGAACCTGTTCACAACATTTTTTATATTTTTACAATTTTGTCGTATCGCTATCGTCATCGAATGATCGAAAAATCGAACCATCATAACTCAGGGACCATCTGTACATGTATTATAAAAACTGGAGGATGGAGGGATGGGTGGAGCAGTGGTAGAGGATCATGTGGTGTAGTGTGTGGTGTGAGAAGACCTTGGAAGCAAGTGGTAAAACACATTTTGTCTTCTTTTTTTTTTTTACCAGGAAAGTCCCAAGCATGCATTCCTTTTTTACCCATGTTGTTTATTTATCTTACATAAATGTCTCCTCATGGAAAATGTCTGTACATCAACAATATCAACAATGACCCAATAATCTATGACATGGGATTTAACCTCACAGCCTTCTGATAACTTGCACAAACACCAAGACATGTACTGTGGACATTAACTGGCCTTCGTGTCTTCATGCATTCAGACCTTGCAGAACTTATCCAGAAACCCCCGGTTACATCTTTATCTCACAGCCCTGCATTTTATTTAATGCATTTATATCACGATACTGATGACATCCCTGCTTTCACCTACTGATCCGCAGGTCCTCATATCCCGTACGAAACCCCATTCCCAGAGGCATACGCCTACTATAATGCAATAACAGCTCGTGCAACTGTCTAGAGATATATATGATGCTTCAGTCACGTCCCCTCTCAGTCTGGCTGGAGACATTATCAAGATTTGTGTCTTGCTTGGCTTGCCGGAATGAAGCTGTAGAGAATGTATGTCCGACATTAGCACATTCCAGGTTGGCGGGGCATCGGAGGACAGAATGGCATTATTATGACAAAGTGACGTGGCGTATTGGATACTGCAATGTGCTGGAGTGTGTGCTGTATGTTGGAAAGTCCTGGAACATGCAGTAAGCATGCTGTTAATATGTTATACAGCCGTATTAAACAGTGTGCCATGGTGGAGGGATAATTACATTACTCCATACTGTTCATGTTTCACCTACTTATTACTAAGAAGTCCTAAAAAGAAAACTATACCAGGAAAGAAGCTGTTGGATTTGACTTACTTTTGACTAATCAAATCGCAAAATGGTTTCTTAACAAATATAAAGAAATTCAAACACTGAAAATATTTCATTCCTGATTTTCCAGTGAAGAACTAAAATAGCATTTCATTTTGGAAACATTTCTGATGGTGAACCATTGTTTATCAAAATGTTACTGCAAGTACGGTTACAAACTGTTAGTCCTCATACACCTAAAGTCAGCTTGTGACCAATTTAATTCTTGATCAATAATTTATGATGATTCGTTTATTAAAAGACTTCGTTAATCACATAAACTAGTTTATAATTGCTATTGCTCCTTACTGTAGATATTTTTATTTATGTATTTTTTTTACAAATTATTTTACGCTTTTTTTCTGTCCAATTTGATTATAATTGCTTAGTGGTTAAAGCATTGTACTCTGAAGGTCTTAAGTTCAAATCCCAGCCACACCAAGCTGCCATTCCTGGGCCCCCTGAGCAAGGCCCTTAACTCTATAGCTGCTCAGTTGTATGAATGAGATAAATGTAAGTAGCTCTGGATGAAAACTTCTGCCAAATGTCATAAATGTATAAAGTAAATCAGTGATCAAAACCTCACAATGCTTTTGAAAACTCTGCTTCCTTTAAAAAAGAGTACAAGCCTCAGATCTGGGGACAATAATTATTAATGTAGTTACACAGCTGCTTTATATTACAAATTGTGCAAGGTGCTTACAATGTTCGTTTATATTATATACAATGCCATTAATCCACAACAGGATGTCTGGTGAAATTATCACAGATTGACACATTGACAAGATTTCACAAGGAACTGCTGTACAGATCCTTCAGCTGCCAGGAGATGGAAATGGACATGAGGGTCATGTCATGCTGATGAAGACTGACACTTCAGGAGATAACAATTCCGAATTCTGCATAATGGACTTAAAGGAATTTCTCAAGCAACCATGTAGCGTAATCTAGCATGACTAAAGAAAATATCACAAAATCTATTGCAAAATTTCTATAAATAGAAAAATTGTGGCACATGTTGTTATCAAACAACTTATTTATAGGCATTGTTATATGAAGATTCTATACAAATCATACACATTGTTTTGCCAAAAAGAAATTAAAAAGACGATCACAATTTGATTGTGGTTTATATTAGCAATTTCATAACATGCGGCTCGTTCTCCACCACAGGAAAGTCTTCACGATGCAAGTGACATTTGGTTATGGTTTATATTAGCAGTTTTGTAACATTCGGATAGTTTTACAACACAGGAAAGTCTTCGTGATGCAAGTTGCATTTATTTATGGCTTACGTCAGCCGTTTTGTAACAATCGGTAAAGTCACAGGAAAGTGACTTTACAATGCAAGTTCTTAATGACGTGCCAACGGTTACATTAAAAACAAATGTTGGTGGGATAGGAAGCCTTCAAAACATTAAACAGAACTATGAATGGATAAAAAAGTATTAGATGTTCTCCAGTAACACAAATTGTACCTGGTGAATTGCTGTAATGTAAATAAGAATAAAAAACGTTGGATGTGCAGTAAGTGGAAAATTATCATAGGCTCAGTAACTGTAACTCTGCTTTGCGTCACACTACATTTCACCATCACGTTGTTGATTATTTTCCGGTAACAGCACACCGTTTAGTGCTTTAATCCTTACTGAGAGGTGGGATCTCCAGCATGTTGACTTAATAGTTTCGTTTTACACTTGGATTGAATTGGATGTTGCTTCAAATAAAAGCTTTTCCCAAACTGATAAGTGCATTCTACTGCGAACTTTACTGGAATCCCATCGCCCCGGAACCATCGTGCGCCAGCTGTGAAACTCTAAACTCGAATGCCGTCACATCATCAGACATTAGAGACAACAGGGTGAGAGGACAAGCATGTCCATACAACCTAAATACGTCAATACGACATGCTTGGTTAGCTCAATAAAGTCATGAATTAAGATTTTTAGAGGTGATGGCACCTGAGAATGCCTCTCAGCTTGAAATTTCATTTGGTAAGTGGGAAATAAAAGGATGCTTAATTACAGCGGGTCAGTCTTCATCTCATCTGCAAAATCTGTAATGGCTACGGTGAGATGTATAATGGACACTAACCCTGGGAAGTCAGGAAATCATGGAATATTCTCCATCACACTTTATTGCTATAACGCAGGAAAATTTGTGAAGTAGTGCACCATATAGTGTTATAATCCTGCGTATATGGTTTAATTAAGAATTATATAAAACAATTATTAAAATATACAGAATTTGTGTTTATCAGCCAAAAGGGTTTTTAGTAAAGACAATTACTGATGTAGGTGAGGAGACCTGGGGTTGCAGTCAGTGTTCACATTCTTCTCGAAGGTGTTCAGTAGGAATGAGATCAGAGCTCTATAGGAGGCCACTCAAGATCTTCCTCTCCAAAGCGTGCAAACCAGATCTTCATGGAGCTTGCTTTGTGCACAGGGGCTTGTGTTTCCATGTTTAATTGAACATGGTTCCTTGGAAAAGAACCACATATGGCATGAAGGTCAGGTGTCCCAATACTTTTTTTATCATATTGTCTATTTGAAGTTATATTAGTGTAAGATGTGTTAGAGGCACAATGTGTCTAGAGAATGTGGGGTATGTACATTTACAATATGGAATATGTACATTGTACAACTGTAGAAGGTTATACACAGTGTATAAATGGATGATATATAGATATGAAGATAGATTTGTGCTTAAGTTTTTAAATGTGCACAGGGCTGAAAGATCAGGATTGGGACTCTGGGACTCTATTCTATGGTTCATAGTGACATATAAGAACTTTTGGAAGGTATTTTTTTTACCTTCCATGCAGCATTTTCAGTTGTTGTGTGAGGAATATGGAACTCACAGATATCTCAAGAATAGATATATTAATTTTGCATTTATTTGATGGGAAGGATTGGTTTGTCTATTAATCTATTAGTTAGTCGATTAATCCCTGTTCCTGTAGCTGCATTCCTGAATTGAGAACCCTGAATGGTTTGACTTGATTTTTCTTTTTTTTTGCACAATGTAGACATCACTACAAGTTCAAACCTGCTTCTTAGACTGGTCCTGCAATAGTTTCTAAATTGTTTCCACTTCAAACATCTGATTCTTGTTAAAGAGCTGATGACTTCTTTGAGGTGTGCTACAGAAGCAGCAGCTGCAGCAGCAGCAGCAGAAAAATCTGCTCTTCCCAGGTCTTGATCTAAGAACCCACCTTTTTCTAACATACCTTCATTGATTTATTGATTTATTGATTCATTTCTCTTGCATACATGCCTCTTTTTTTTTTTTTTTTAATACCTCCTGTATGACGTCATGTCTAAAAGCCCCAATCTGGAACCCTATTGGACAGTCTAGTGCACCACATAGAGCGCAAAAACCCTTGAGTAACACTTTTTAGTGCACTCGGATAGGGTGGAAGCAGTAATTTGAGATCGAGCCTGAAGAGTAGAGCCTTTCGCTCTTACTCTTTAGTGCAGAAGGCAGAAGGAGGAGCTGTCAAAAGTTTTAAGTTGGGAGAGGTTACGTGATTTGGGGCAAAAACTTCACACACTCATACACACGTCCGCCAAAGAAGGTGGGTTAGGGATATGGAGTAACATCAACTGCGTATTAAAAAAACAATACGTTCATATAAGGACAGAAATGGAGATTTTGGTCAAGACCGGATTCGTTTTTTCTTTGCTGATCTCTTTGGGCTCGTGCGCGACGCCGGAAAAGAAAGGTAACAACTTCTAGACTTTACTATGTGCATTACGACGTAACAATTTTAGAAACATCTGGATAGGGCTCAAACATCTGTACTGGGTATGATAGAAATAGAAAAGCGCGCGCCCAGTGTGTGAGAAGCAGTGATTTGGAAACAGGTATATATATATATATATATATATATATATATATATATATATATATATATATATATATATATATATATATGTATATATATATATATATATATATATATATATATATATATATATATATATATATATATAAATAATCATAAATAAAAGAGCTCAGGTGTGTGGATGATACGCGCGCGTACTTAAGACGCGCAAAAGTGCGTGTTTTCGGGTTGCGGGTTTTTTCAGTGCTTGAAAATGTGCACACGATGTGATCTGGTATGAACAGAGCTGGTGCAAAATCTGTCTGTCTGTCTGTCTGTCTGTCTGTCTGTCTGTCTGTCTGTCTGTCTGTCTCTGTCTGTCTGTCTGTCTGTCTGTCTGTCTGTCTGTCTGTCTGTCTGTGTCTGTCTGTCTGTCTGTCTGTCTATCTAAAGCTGCCAGCATTCAATTAAACACCAACACCAATATGTACAGCATGTGGTTGAAGCTATATATTTATGCACTAAGGATATAAAATCAGTCTTTTGTAAAGTCCAATCAACAAAACAAAGCTATAAAGTTGTGTTGAGATTTTTTCCATGGTGTGCAGATCAGAGTTAAGGTTATATTTATGTAATGAGACTAAGAAAGACCTAAGGGTGCTGTTATAACTTAAAAAAAATTAGTGTTTAGGTTTTTCTACCATGGGTTCGAGGTATATACAGTACACGAGGGTGCAATTTCAGGTTTTGTGGTGTATAAGAATGTATAAAGTTACAAATGGTCATATTCTATAAATCAGGGTTTAGATAGGTGTTCAAGTTTTACTGTCAGTGTTAAGGACATTAAAATCTGTGTTCCGGACATATCTCATGTATGGTAGAGTATATATATATATGTATGTAGTGAGGATGTAAATTATGGAAAAATATATATTCAGGTTATAAAAGTATATAGGATCTCATTCAAAGTGGTAAGATAGGTGTTTAAGGTGTAAGTGTTGGTGTTTAGGATTTAAAAATCAGTATATCGTGTATGGTAGGGTATAAAAATACACACTGAGGAAATGAATGAAGGATATTTGGTGTTTAACACAAGGAAAAATAAGATGTTGTTCAAAGTGGTGAGATATGTGGTTAGGGTCAAAGTGTCCACATTCAGGATATCAGAATCAGTGCTCAGGACTTATATAACATCTGTTAGGATATAAACATACATAGTGAGGATGTAAAACAGGGTTTCCTGGCTATCAATACAAGGAAGGATATCAAGCAGGGTTATAAAAATCTTTTTTAAGTGATAAAATAGGTATCAATGTTTAAGATATTAAAACCATCATTTAGGACGTATATTGTTTAGGGAATAAATGTACACCAGGTAGATAATGAGTATAAGTTAGTCCATGTTTTGAAGCTTTTTGGCTATAAATGCTTTTATAAATGTGTTCTAATGGGATAAATGTGTTTTAAAGGCTTGTGTTTAATGGTGTAATAGAAATCAGTGTGGTTTGTGATATCGCTAGAAGTGTGTGTTCAGGTAATAGATATGGTCTATACGATACTATCCCGGGTTAAATAGCTTTTAAAAGAGTGTGTTGGGGTCAAACCGTGAGGTAAAAGGTCTTGGGTTTTAGACACAAAAGTGCTTATTCTCTGCGGGGGAAAGTGCCACATGCCGTAGCTGAGCACGAGTCTTCCTCAGTGATGACGAGCAGCTGAGGGTGCGTGGGAAGAGCGCGGAAGTTTGACTTGTAAATGGAGCCGCAGTGATTTTACTCACTCTGAATGAGCCAGGCTAACATGTTTCCTAATCAGAGACTGCAGTTTGTCTAAGACATGCTGCACAGAGGGCGTATATGACTTGCTGGTTCTTCAGTCGTGTTAACATGATCGTCACACATATGACGATACCACGACACTGTCAGACAGAAGGCCACCACCACCCCCACACCGTCCGTCTACACACTTAAGTCTTGATGTTTTACCACAAATGTCCCTTTAGTATTATAGAATACCTTACGTCGATTTATTTACCAGTTTCATTTTTTTATATAACATTTCGACTTGGATATACAATCACCTATTTCAAATATTCATGTATTTATTTCAAATAAAACGTGACATCCATAAAACAACATGAATTGATACTGTATGTATGTGGTAATAGCATATTACTGTGCTATGTAGCAAAAAAAAGATACGCAAGCTAATATTTCGACGTACTCTTTAGTATGCTAGTTTAGGGGTAACTTCTAAACTAACTATCCTTTAGAAATTGTATTTTATTTAATCATATTTTGTAGAATAAATGTTCTTTTCAAATCATAATTCATGACTATTTTGTAAAAAAAAATACCTCAGACACACTGAAGAATGTTAGGCTAGTCAGGCAAGTAGCTAGTACACAGCAAATCTTCCCTTAGTGTGTGTGTGTGTGTTCTTGTTTTAAAAGTGATTTTAACTTAATGATAAGTATTGTTAAGCTGACATGTTGTGCTAGATGAGTAAAATCTCAAATCCAGGAGAACGCCATGACAGAGATTTAAGAACACAAACAAGATTTCTTTTAATCGACAAATGCTAAATTAAAGCATGACATTAAAACTTTTGTACGGGTTAATTATTGTGCCTTAGGTTCCCTGTCACAGTCTGTGACGGCTGTAAAATGGAAAAAAAAATAGTAGTAAATATTAGTCCATGCTGTTAATTGGCCCATGTAATGCTGTTTACTGCTGTTTGTTTAGAGTTTCTCAATAATTCAGCGTGTTAGTCGGGTCAGCTGAGAGGTGTCCTGTGTGTAAACAGTTGCCTGTGCCAATATTGACAGATGGGATGCACCCAAATCAGTTTATTACAGTCTGCTTCCTCTTTTGGCCGGCCAAACTGATGCGAAATTCAGTCCAGACCAGACCGAACCAGGCCAGGAATTACCTGCTTTGTTTGTTTGTTAGAAAAAGAATCTCCATTGTTGAGGGTTTTATTATTAAAATCTTTAGCTGGTTCCGACATGACGCAAGGAATGGAAAATACAAAAAGCATATATTAGGTTACATTTTCCCCCCCGAAATGAATTACAGGAAACGATCCAACAAACAGCTACGATGAAGATGAAGACGAGGGTTAGTTGGGCTTACGCCAGGATTCATCTACTATTCATTCGGGCGTTGTCATATTTGAAGTCACAATCCGTATTAAAGTGATGAAGTGATACCTAGAAATAGTTTTTAAAAAGGCACCCGAAACCAGAAAAAAACTCATTCTCAGGAAAGGGTTACACTTAATACTATGTACTGTAGTAGCTTAGCTGAATCACTACCAGCTCCGACACGAACAACCCCCCTACACACCCTGCCTTGATACACAGACTCATGTCAAAACTATTTACTACAAGGACATGAGAAATGCATGAACTAGAAAGCAGCTGGCTTTTCTTAAACCCAACCTTTTCTCAAACCCCTATAGTCCTTAGTACTAAACCCTGGTGTTGATTTCTTTAATTTGATTGGTCAGAAGGTATGGATTAATTTTAAAGAACAACAAATCCCAGGTTTATATAATGCCCTTGTTTGAAAGCAACTCATTCACAGGGGATATAGAGTATTGCAGGTCATCTACGCCTAACAAAAATGTATTAAAAACGTGTTGTGATTGATCACGTTGATCATTAAGGGTTTTTTTAGTAAGCAGACATTTGTGGAAGGAGTCTCCAGTGTCAGCACTTTGTTACAGTTAAAGGTACTGTACAGCAAAACTAAGATTTTCAACTTTCCTCACAGGAAAGTCTTGGATGTCTAGGATGGAGAAGGTTTGTAAGTTCATCGAGTTCATGTAGAGCTTTACGGCTGAGAATGATCACCATGGATGTAGAATTCATGTAGAATTAAATCATAGCATGATTTAAATCATACTGGTAAGGAAACGAAAGCAGCTTGTCCTACTTGCACTGTTGTGCTCTGTAACAGAACAGACAAGCAGACTCAATGTGTACCTCTTCCACAAGGACATTCATGCTCCCTAAAGTCATCCATGTTCTTCACACCGAAGGTCAACCTTGTGCTGCACTAAAGCGAGACTGGAGACTGTTTAGTCTTTCCTTTATTTTACCTTTTTTTTTATTGTTCTGGGGATAAAATTCAGCCTCTGGGCTCCATCTTATCAGCTGCAGAACAACAATTTGACCCTGAACCCTTATTCACAATTTCAGGCCAAAAGGAACTATTTTTTATTATTTTAAACAACTAACAGTCATGATATTTATTGCTATATGTTCGTGTTCTTCATATAAACATATATATTTGCTCCACTGTAACTCTAACTAAAAGAGCTCTGCAAAATGCCATAAATGTAAGCATGTATGTAAATCTGCGACACACCAAGCTGCTACTTCTTGGCCCCTTGAGCATGGCCCTTAACCCCATAGCTGCTCAGTTTTATGAATGAGATCAAATTGAATTTGCCCCGGAAAGGGCATCTGCCAAATACCATAAATGTAAATTTGAATGTTAAATTCACACACTAATTGTGTATCGCTATATACTTGAGATGAAAAGGACATCTTCTTTGCAATAATGAGCAGAATCTTGGGTTTAATGGACACTTAATGGTCTCTCTGTGTGTGGCGATTCTTCTGTTGTTTTATCTATCAGGCGGATCTGACTGGCTCGAACACTAATGCTATGTGAATGCGCTTGTCAGCACGGTAACCTTTTTTGAAGCCATGCTCTAAAACCCAGGCCCTTTATGGAGTTTATGCGAACCACCATCACAGCTTGATGCCACTGTTACTAAACACAACTTGGAGGGATTAGAGAACTTCTTTCTCTCGCACAGACCTTAGACCATGTGACTTGCTAAAGTCTTAATTTTTTTGGTCTTAGTTTACAAATTGCCCAGGTTTTCTTCCCGTTGTGTTGCTTTGTATTAAGATGAAACTGGTAAGAAGATTAAACAAGTCAAGTTTCCTGGCTGCAATGATCAGCGTCCACTCCAAACCGGTGTTCTCCCAATCCTAACAAACCGCTCGTGTTTAAAGACAGATCTCCCAAATATTTCAGAATGGCTAAACAAAGCAGACGGCACGTGCTAGGCCCGCTTGCAAATAAGCTGGTTGTGTGCAAGGCACATGCGCTTTACACGGAAAGATGTTCCAGCGAAACCCTCGGATATTCAATGCACCTCTGTTTGCGTGGCTGCAGTTGTTGTTACTGCCTCACTTCCTGAGTGTCTCTGAGTGGACACAAATGCCACAAGGACTCCAGAGCAGCCAAGTTGTTTTTTCTTCTTCAGAGCCTAAGGCAGATGTTTCTATTCCGCTCGGCCTCTTTGTCACATGCTCATTTTACAAAATTGCCCTGGCATCCTTGCCAACACCAACATCTGGCGAAAAAAAAAGTGCCTACCTGCTCTAATTTGTCAAAGCACAAACTCAGCAAATGTAGGTGAGAGAATGGATTTAATAACGCCATTTCAATGCCGAATCCCAGCTGGTAGCGTAATCTAATCCAAGAGCAATTGCACAATGGCAAGAGAAATAATCTAAAGGTCATGAAATCTCAAGGGAAGCACAGATCTCAACACAAAGAATGACAATTCCCTTATTTTGCATTAATGCATTTAATTGGATAACTAGCAAGCCGCTGTCGTTACGTAATGGTCCTACGAGTACTCGCTCCCAAAGTAAACCTCGATTGAGCTGTCTTCTTCTCATCACCAATCACTGATCATTATTGTTCCCATTGACCAATGGCCGATCATCGTTATTTGAAACAACTAGACCAATCTCTGATCACCATTTTGCCCAACCACGAATAACTGATCACCACTGTTTCCAGTGACCAATCTCTGATCACGTTTTCCTTAACCACCAATCACCGATCACCATTTTTAAATCCACCAATCACAGATCACCGTTGTAATTCGATTCTGATTTTGATTGTCTAAGCACTGATCGCCATTTTTTAAAACCACCAATCTCTATTCACTATATACCCTAATTACTAATCAATGATCACCAATTTTTGAAACCACCAATCACTGATCTCAAATTTTCACAACTACCAATCACTGATCACCATTGTATTCTGATTGCCTAAGCACTGATCACCATTTTTGGAAACTAACAATCACTAATCACTATTTTCCCCAACCAATAAACAATAATCACCACCAGTGACCAGCCATTAATATCCATTGTTCCCAGTTACCCAGTACTTCTTGTCTGTTTTTTCTAAGTATTTTACAAATATTTGTTGTAGTGATATAAGGCTTTATTATGGCAAATCAGTAAACAGGTCTAAGACATCATCTGGTGACTTGTAGTGACGTTTATGAGCATGAATTAGCTCTAGTAACTGAAAAAAGTATCTACGGCACATAATTATTAGAAACCAACCAGGCATTCCATCCTACCAGGCATCCCTAGTAAATAAGTAGCGAGATCTGACAAATATGGGGTTTAATTTTTTCTTTTTAACTCTCAGACATTTCCTCTTAATGATCTGAAGTTTAGTGAAGGATGGATGGACACTAATCAAGTTTCACTCCATTGAGGTCATATCCTTGTTTAGATTGAAAAGCCATCAGTGCTTCCTACAGTAATGGTGAAAGAAGCTTTAGTACTGCCAGCATGATGCTCATGGGATTTGAATTCGTTTAGTCGGTTGCGCTTGCATATGGGGAACGCATCGGACACGAAACCTTTTAGTGCTGTTTTCCTTCTGATGAGGTTTAAATTTGATGACAAGCTCTTTGGCTGTTTTCTTAGAGACCAGGAAATGAAATCAGAGCTTAGTTCCCTTAGAAAGCGTTCATCATGCAAGGATCTGTCTCAACTTTACCACAAATATCATTGTGAGGTAAATAATAACTCCTCATTCTGCCTGCATTTCGAACCCCACGAGAGTTGAAATCAAGTCCCAAGTCTACTTTCTATATTGGTACATGTTTAACATTACTTTTGGAAAAGAGTTAATTGTTGACTTTTTTGTTTCTTACTGTACCTGACTGTTGGTTCAGATTCATCCCCGACTCAAGAGACTGAATTTGTATTAAAAGCGCAAGTGTTCTGTGAAATTTGAATTTTAATGCTTTGTTTATAGAAGCAGCCTACGCACTGAAGTATTCTGCCGCTGAGTAAACAAGTGGCGCGTGCTGTGTCAGATTGGCCGATAAATCTGCGATAATTCTGATATGAGATCAGTCAAAGTAAACATCACTAATGGGTTGGATTTGGGGAAAAATTAGGTAAAAAAAAAAAAAAAACACGGATGAATGACTTGTTTTTTTCTGTGTTCTGCGAAGCACCCACACAATTTGCCTGTTTTTTGCATAGTTATCATGTTGCTTTGCCAGATCGTTCTCAGCTTTCCTCTCGCTGCTTCCTCCTCAGCTAGCTTTTCATGGTTCCTTACGAAGCACGTTGTCGGAGCCCCTCTCTCGGCTCTTCCGCCAGCTCCCGGAGGTGCAATTGTTAAAAAAGCTGAGCTATTAAAACGGAATGTCACAGCGGCTTGATGATTGCACCGGACGCTCAACTTTCCCAGAGCCCACATCTGCGTAAGAGCTCGGAGCTGAGAAGTGAACCGACATGAGAAAACAGCAAGACCTCCTGCTTGGCTAAGCTATCGAGCAGTCACTTAACCTGGCACAACCCCACGCTTCCTGCAAGTTTTGAAAGTGTCTCTATGTTTGACAGAGAAAATGAGTGGGTTTCTGCGGGGTCTAATCTGGCCAGTAAGAG
Source organism: Silurus aristotelis (assembly GCF_946808225.1). Lineage (NCBI taxonomy): Eukaryota > Metazoa > Chordata > Actinopteri > Siluriformes > Siluridae > Silurus > Silurus aristotelis. The sequence continues at coordinate 2,887,622 of NC_139595.1, read as the reverse complement.
CGAGGTTTGATCGCCAGTGTCGAGTTCCATGATGTTTTTGACGTTTGCGACAGCAAATCGCCTCGGACCGTTCTGCTGATTGTAATGACATTGAGTGGGTTTGGAAATGGCCTGAATCCATTTGGGTCTGTGCTGCTTTATTCCCAGCAGCAATCTGGCTGTTGTGTGTGCCAGCCTAGTTTCCTTTTTCACTCATTAGATGGACTTTCAATTCATTCACTCGGTTTCACAGACATACAAGCTTATAAAAGCTTGCTGAGTCTCACTAGACGGATTTTTAATGCAATACTTATTACAGAGCTCCAAAAACTGGTCGATAATTGTCTAGTATTGCTTAATTTCATTCAGATGTTTTTATTTCATCCAGCCATGTTGCCCTTTTTTCTCCTTTTTCTCCTGAGAAAATTACATCCCACATTACCTCTTCACTGTTACTTACTGTACTCAAAGCAGGATTTTGGGCCAAACATTTATTGTGGAAACAATTTTAAGATTTTGATGAACAAACCTATTATCCTGAGACACAGAGGCATTGCGTTTAAAAATAAAAGCTTTCATTTTGTCGAAATAGAGGAAACTGCTTTCTATTTGCAACATAAGCCAAACTGAAAATTTGAAACTAGAGATCGACCGATTAATTGTTTTTGCCGATCGAATCCATACCAATAGTTTTTCCGGCTTCTGGTCTGCTATCATTACGAGAGCGGCCTCTAGAGACGAATCACTCACGCCACGTGCTGTTTGTGTTTACACATGAGTCGGCGTGCTGCATGAAGGTCGCTATTTTATATTTATTATTTAGAATTTATTAATTATATAATTGTTTACATGTTGGATTAAATACGCATGTGGATTTAAAAATCTTTGAGTAATAATTCCAGTAGTTCAACATCCATCTGGCATATTGCTTCGATCTCTAGTTTTTCAATTTACTCGCCTTTTTCTTTTACAGCTGTTCAGAAAGACACTTACGTTCATGGAGCCTTCTCATCTTCTGTGATATGTCGAGCCCCTTAGTTATTTGGAAAGGCATGAATGCCCCCTAAAACCTAAAATAGATGAACGATAGCAGCCAGCGTCATGGGCTTTTATTGCGTTTTCCATCAGCAACAGGCCACAGTGGTGGAAAGGGACCTTGGAATTCAGTCTGAGGGGAAAAAAAACACACTTTCCCATCACTTCTTTTGCATCTCATTAGGCTCGGGTCCATGAAAGGAGCTCTGAAAAGGTTTCGATTTGACACAGTGTTTTTTTTTTTTTGAAGGAAATTGCATCACAATTTTGGGTCTCAATCTATTGCATATGACTTTTCTTTAGTTTAACAACTAATTAGGTGCAGCAGCCGACATCTAATATGCCGAATACATATTTTAGAGTAAATTATATCGTACTGCAAATAGACTTAATATAGCATTCAACCATTTGCCAAATATTTGTAGTAATTGAGCAAACAAAGCCAGTTGCATTATGAAGCGTGTACATGTTTACCTCGTCTTTGTTGATATTAGTCGACAGATGTCAGGAGATATTTTAGGAAAATGTTCTCCCTCTGTTATATTTTGCTGCTGAACTGAAATAGTTTTTTATTCCACTGAACCTTACATTCGAGTGGTACTTTTAGCGATTGTTGGGGAAAGGAAAGTATCGAGGAGCCCGATGACAGTTCTAGGCCAGCAGTCTCTGAATAGACAATCACACACACACACACACACACACACACACACACACACACAAACACACACACACACACACACACACACACACACACACACACACACACACACACACAGATTTTAACACACTGGAACTTATAACATATTCAGTGCTCTTTCATCAAAGTCAAAAAGGAATATTTTTGTCCTAGAACCCAGAAATGGGATTACATAAAAAGTAAAAAGTGTGAAGAAAAGTGTGTGTGTGTTTAGCTTGGCTTTATATGTGCTTCTCTCCACTCTTGACTCACTGGACAGCTTTGTTCTTTCTGATTCATCTCTCTCCAGCTCTGACTCTCTAAAAGAAGCCCATATTTGACCAGTAGCTTGAGCTCGTACTTACGGAATATAAAAAAAAAAGAACATGGAAAAGTGTAAGATGCTAAAATCAGACAGACACCACAGTGGAGTTTATGTAATTGTTTGGCAGATGCTTTTAAGTTACAAATAAGGCTGTTCCAAGCTCAGAGCTGTTAAAAAAATGCCAGGAATGGACACAGGATAAAGTTTCCACCAAATAAATATATAGGAGAACACATCTCCTATACTGAGTAAAGAAGGCAAGGCCTCTGTGATAGCTTCCAAATAAAGTGCCTACAACAGAGGCCAAACCTCCTTTAATTTAGCTAACAGATACAGTGACTCTCTCACATACCTCCACACCTCCTTTACTATATTTAACAAATACAAAAACAATTCAATTATTTTAAACCGGTAACTTTAATATACCCCAAGTCTTTGTGAAACGATCCAAAATCAGTTATCGGACAAAATCTAAATGAAGTAAACGCTCTTTTTTTCCACATATACCGTTGTTGTGAACAAATCTGCTATTGTGTCAAGTGTGATGTAACTGAGCCTCTCTTTCGAAGGGCGTGTCTGATGAGGGCAGTCAGATTTCAGCAAAACAATGCAACAATAACACCAGGGAACAGAGCTTTTATATTTCCGATTGTGATTGAGCATACCAGTATGTAGGTAGCATGATGAGGGAAGTTGATATCTGCACTATGGGAAACATTATGCTGTGGGGATAGATTCAAAGGAAATATAGTGAGACTATACATACTACTATTTCAGAAAAAAAGGAAAGTCTGGGGCACAAGCTCCAGCAGCGAAGGTTGTCACTGTTGGCCCATTGAGCAAGGCACTTGACTCTATCTACTTCAGGGGGCCGATCATGGCTGGCCATGTGCTTTGATCCTGGTTCTTCTGTAATGTATATGTGACAGTGCACCCCCTAAACCAGCATTCTTTACTTTACAGTTAGTTTATTTTCCTAGAACTATTGAGCTATTCCTTTCTTTTACTTTTCCCACTGTTTTTTTCCTGACCTGTTAGAAAAAAACATAATTGTGTTCATTGCATTTTTCATACCATCCTAGTTCTAAATGTAAGAATTCAAACCAGTTTCTTTTTGCCCCCTTTCCCATCCGTTTTGTGTTGCAATCTGGAACTTGTACACCGCGTGATTTATGACACACCTGGACGAGAACATGTCAAACACACGTCAGTAAAGAAAAATGGCCCTGCTTTACGCTGTTCACCCAGAAACACTCGTCTTCTGTTACCATCTGGTCTTCCCACTTTCCATGAGACGATAAGAATCTGGGATTTTCTTACCATGGGGTTTGCTTTTCCCAGCCCGAGGCTTATAACGTGTGAGAACAAGCTAAAGCCAGCTCTTGTCACCAAGGCAAGGAAGAAAATATAACTACCGTATTTGCTGACATGCTTGGCGAGATCTGTTGTGTTAAGGCTCAAACGAAACTTAAAGCCTTTGCAGGTTTCGGCTTTTGGCGCCAGGCGTGAAAAAGAAGTTTAACAAGAGTAAAATGCAAATACTGATGCAGAGGAAAAGAACACGGAGACATAAATGCCAACTTTGTCAAGGTTTCTTAAGAGAACGTGTTACCTTGTTTCAATAAGAGCTGGTATCAGGGCCAGAGAGCTAATCCTCAGATAGCATTATGTCTTTAGTCATATCTAGGATTTAGTTAAAAAAAAAAGTGTGTTTGGTCTACACATGGGTCTCACTGGTGCCAAGACAAGACTCTTGGTCTCCTTTTCAAGGTCTCAGGGTTGAAACTTGTTGCTGTTGTTGTCAATTTTGTGATTATACCACAGTACAATTCAATTTATGTAACGCATTTAAACTATAGTTAACCACTGTCAAATGCTTGAATCTGATTGGTCGGAGGTGTTGAATGATTTTTCTGTAAATGTTGCTTGTCAATAGCTCCATCAATGGACTTGTAGAGATTTAAGATAGTGTAATGGTTGATATGGTGAAGTTTTCTTTAAAGGATGGAATTTTGTTAACACTCGGAAAAGAGTCTCCAATGTCAGAGCTTTGAAACAGTCAGACGTTCCTCAATAACAAAATATTTGAATTGTTGACAAAATGCTGTTATTAATGATTACTGATAAATAATCGACTGTCATTTTATCCCACATAAGATTGATCCAATCCAAGCTCAGAATTTTGGCTTTCTCAAGGATCCCACAGCAAACTAGTGAAGCCATTGAACCTTTGAGCTACTGTAAAGATGTTCCTTATAAGACGACTCTGTTGCAGATCAAGAAAGTTCTAAGTGTGCCTCTTTGGGAAACTAAATCTAAAATATTTATAATTTGTGTGTGTAGTTTCATGATGTAGGCTAACCTATTGTTGAGAACCTCAACTCAGAATTAGACAGAGGGAAAATACGCTGGATGTTGTTTACACAAACATCCCGGGCGCATACCGGGCGACGCCTCACCCCACCTCGGCTACTCAGACCACATCTTTGTTATGCTGATCCCAGCATACAGACCTGCTGAAAACCTGGCCAGCAGGATCCATGTCTACTCTTTAGGACTGCTTTGAATGCACTGACTGGGACATGTTTAGGGAGGCTGCAACCAATGCCAATTCCATCAACTTGGAGGAGTACATATCATCAGGGACCAGCTACATCGGCAAGTGTATTGATTAAGTGACCATCTCCAAGACCATCACCACACACTCCAACCAGAAGCCATTGATGAAGAGCTTCGAGAGGCTTGTCAATGGGCACATCAAGACCCAGCTACCACCCTCACAGGACCCCATGCAGTTTTTGTATCGTCCAAACAGTTCAACAGATGATGACATCTCCACAACCCTCTATCTGCCCCCCTTACCCACCTGGACAATAAGGACACATACAAATGTTGAACTGAAGTCCATGAACAGCATTCGCACACAGCCATGTTTTTCAGCACCACCTACATTATATTATTATTTGATTATAACTACATAGCTGTTTACATGCGGTTTTTGCAAATCCATTTGTGTTTACATTTTGTGTTTATTTACAAGTACACTCCTGTATACAGTTCTCTTTTGCACACTGTACTGTGTAGCATACAGTAGGTTTACTGGTAGCACTATTTTATGTTTTGTGTATTTGTCCTTCACTGTCTTGTGTTGTCTGTTTGTACTGTTTTGTCTTGCATGTCTTTATGTGGCCAGGACAACTTACTTTAGTCCTTAGTTTTGTGTTCTGTTATGTAGCTCTATGTTGTTTTATGTAGCATCAAGGTTCTCAAAGAATGTTGTCTCATTTCACTGTGTACTGCGTTATCTATATATGGTAGAAATTACAATAAAAGCTTTTTGACTTGAAATTACGTACAGGAAATAAGGAGAAAGTACGAGATTTGGCCGATTTCCTTTTACTGAGACAGGAAGAGTCTCACGAGATAACTACCTATCCGACAAAGTGTTTTACTCCAACATTCTGTGGCTTTTTTTTTACTGTAGCAGGATTAGCTTCAAGGCTAGCCACAGATTGCCTGTTTATAAACAAGCTACTCAAAATAACTGTCTTTATTGTTAAACCTGTGGCACAAACATTCTCACCAAGCCATCCCAATGCTTCATGAGAACTCATGGAAAATCTCTTGAATCTTCACTTTTGACTAGCTATTTTAGCTAACATTAGCTTATTGGCTGGGTTATACTCAGCTTGCAATATTGTGATAAAAAATAAGTTATACATGTTATAGATTGTTAAGTACATATAAAAATTTGTAATTCTTGTATAAGGAGTGGGATATTCGATAAAAAAAAATCTGATTTATTTCGTACCATTATTCCCACACAACACGATTCGCATCAGTATGCTAGCAAGACTAGCCTAAACAACAAAAGGGAGTCACGAGTATGGGTAAAATTGTGAAAACTGAGGGCAAGGAATCGTTTAATCAAAGTCGAAACTCTATATTTTATTATCAAAATGATCTTAAATATGAATTAACATATTACAAGCGGTTGTACTCGTTTTGCTATTTATTTTTTTGGGGAAAATATAAAACAACTCTTTTTCCTCCCATAATGTGGTTGATTGCATTTCACCACAGGAAGCTGGTTCACTGCTGGGTTTTTACATCACAAGCAACAGCACAGTGCTAATTTGGTTTTTATAGCACACTTCCTCCTTAATTAAGGATTGTATGTCCTTTCATTCATCATCATTATGAATTTTCACTGAAATAATATTGTTAGACAGCAGCAGTAGCTCGCTTGAGTCCAGTCAGAAGATGTTTCATGACTAATCCATCAGCTTCACAAGGTTTTACTGATCTTAAAGTGACATATTTTGCAAGAAGAATCAGATGACCACTTTTTTTATTTAATTGTGTGTGGCCAGTCGTGAAGTAATATACCATTGCTCCATTGCCTTTGAGGTGTAACTGTAACAGAAATCACAAATACTCTTCCAGGAAAACGTTTCTGCAAGGTGGTGTGAATGCACCAGGCTTTCTAGAGGCGTTTTTTGAGAACAGAATGATGGAATAAGGCCAAGAATAAGATTCAGCCTGCATTTTTTAAAAGGATATTTGGAATTTGACCAGCTTTGGTTTTCCATCGTGGAGCGTCAGCATCGGCCTTTATCAACGTAATGTGTTAGCGTCGCGAGCCTACTGTTTGGAAATTTTTCGGAAGGCGAACTTTTCAGTGCAGACGTCAGACATACCATGGAGACATTTAAAGTGATGTCATAACTGTAACACTGAAATGTCAGCTCTGCAAAATTGGTTTATGTAGCTATATACAAACTCGTAAGCTACTTTAATAGAAATGCCAGTACAACTGCTTACTGTCTATGTGATCTTTGACCATGTCATGGTTGCTTATCTTCTGGAATTTTCAAGCACAACATTCTTAAAAATTTTACGAAGAAATATCTAGTGGGCAGTAGTTTCCTCACCTCAGGCGATATTGATTAGACTCAACACGCTTTACAAACATGCTGTGCTGAAAAGCATGTCAGAACGAACCACACAATGGACTATTAGGCTGATGGGCTTCAGTAGCAGAAGACCACACTGGAATCTATTCCTGTCACCCCAGGGGTTATCAGTGGCTACTATTAGTTAGTGTTTATTTAGCAATACTGCATGATTAGTATAGTTATTATTATGCAGTATATTTGTAATATTTGATATGGTTTGGACATGTGCAGAGGAGGGACATGAGTTATATTGGTAGAAGAATGCTGAGGATGGAGCCACCAGGATGGAGGAAAAGAGGAAGGCCAAGGAGGAGGTTAATGGATGTGGTGAGGGAAGACATGCAGGTAGTTGGTTTAAAAGAGGCAGATGTAGAGGACAGGGTGGTATGGAGACGGATGATCCGCTGTGGCGACCCCTAATGGGAGCAGCCGAAAGAAGAAGAAGAAGAAGTATATTTGTAATATATCAATAGAAAAAAAACTTTCAGTCTCTCTCTACATTCTCCATGAAAGATCACATTCCCAGATATATCCGTTACCCCGATAATGTAATGTTTGAACAGGATATTAGCCAAAGCTTTTGTATTTCAGATTTCACATCCGCAACACTGGAATTGCCCTGGTGTAATTACAGACATTGCAAACACAGCATGTAGCTGGAAGATTCTGTACTGCAAAAAACAACAACTGCACAATTATTTCAGAACAAATATAGGAAATGGGAACGTTTTTGCAATGAGATTAGGCACTGACCCTTAAAAACATGCAAACTTTTAGCTTCTAATAACATGGAAACCCTTTCAAGACACTTATTACGTAAATGCAAAATAAAACCCTTGGGTTGTGATTAACTCTTGTGAATGTTTGAATGTTCTCCCATTTCTCAAGCAGCGACAGGTTGCATTAGGTGGAGTTCGGCGAGACAATGTACATACACTAGATTAAAACACCTAAAACGGCTAAAACGCTACAGGGTAACGCCATTAACTCCAAACACAATTGCTCAATCCAGGAAATGCAGCTTGTTTTGCACCGTCGATCTCAGGTTAGAGCGAGTGGAATCTGCATTTGATGATGAAAACCAGTGCATGCGTAGAGGTTGGGAAACGCTTTACTGGGAGTGTCGTTTGTTCCTTACGAGCTGTCTGAAGCTAGAACAAATGATTTCCACGTGAACCCGTGTTTGCCCTAAAGGTGGACTAGGATGTACAGTAAGCACAATTTATGACTGTTTGGTAATAATGAAAAGACATTTTAAATGACATTATAAGGTTTCAGTTGGCTTATCAGCTTGTCGTAAATGTTTTGGATTAGCGTCTTTTGTGCAGCGCTGAGACAGATCCACACGATTGAATTGGAGGAGGCATTCTTGGAGATGGAGTGCTGGAAAATAAGCTCCTGCTTGCATTGTAATGAGTTCTTCAGGTTGATTTTCTGAGGAAACTCTTAATAGTACTATATAGAACCTGATACAATTTAGTTTGAAAATGGCAGGAAATCCAATGCAACATACAATGCATTTCCAAAAGTATTGGAACACTGGCTTTTCTAGTCATTTATTGTTCTTTCCCAAATGTTACCACAAAGTTGGAGGCACACAATTACATTTGACCAATAATGAGCTAAGATCTTTTACAGCATGTTAATGCCCCTGTGTACAAAGCCATCTTCATGAAGATATGCTTTATGTGGGTTTCAAGTGCATGGAAGATCTTGAGTGGCCTGCTATAGGGCGCTGACCTCAACCTTATTAAACACCTTTTGGAAGAATTGGAATGCTGACTGCACCTCAGGCCTCCTCACCTCACCTGCAATAGTACACAACTTTACTAACATCCTTGTGAGTGTTCTTCACAAATGTATTGGGGTTTTTTTTCCCTCTACCATGTTACCTTTGGCTGAACTCTGCATTTTTTTTTTTTTTATTTCTTTTTGGTTGACAGTGTTGAGAAGCCTGTCCTGTCCAGAGTAGAACCCTTGTTGAAGAACCCTAGAACCTTTTTCTATAGTCATATATAGGATATAAGAAAAATCTGTCCAATTGTTTAGATATAAATAGGGATTTAATTTTTAATCTGTAGTAATGACCACATTTCCCTTTGACAGGATATTAAGCCTCTCTCTGTCTAGACTGATTATAGACAGACAGGACTTTTGGAATTTTTAATATACAGCAACTTGTTTTGGTTTTATAGCAGCTTTTCTTTGTAATCACAAGTGTGGAAAATGACAGAGATTAGAGGATCGTTGTAGGTCGAGAGGGCAAGTATGCAAGGCAGACTGTGTTGTCATAGTGGCCCACTCCGAGCTATGTGTGGAATCCGGTGTAGCACAACAGTGCAGTCAGTGCCCTCAGACGCAGTTAGGGCTAAACAGTGGGAATCATTATTCCGACTGTATTCACACTGGGTATTTAAATCAGGCTGTATCAGCAGGGTGTGTATATTATTTACTTTGCAATCAATCAAAAACAACTTCGAGTGTCCCTGGCATTAGGAAAAGATAATAAGATGAAATATTCATTGCAAAATGAATTAATATTAATATTAATATTAATGATTAATATTATATTTTATGACGCGGACATATCCAGCAGTGTTTACACCACTTATCTGGCATGCTTTGTTCGGATTTACGTAAGTGAGACTGTTTTAATGATCTCAGTCTTCAACTTGATCATTAAGCTTACAAATGAGGTCCATCCAAAGCTGCCAGAGTTCCTAATGCACAAGGAGTCGATCGCCGGACAGGATGGTGATGAAGCTGTATTTCCTGGGTTCTTATCTCATATCTTGTGCAAGTGTGCAGCTAAGCCAAACTTAAAAACATGGAACATTCTTCACTGACCGTATCACTGCATCTTCAGGGAGTCCAACATCTGTTCATAGAATCGCCCTAATGTCATCCAGCTTGTTTTGTTTGCTCGCTGTGCCAGGGGAGTTGAAATGTGTGACTGCAAATAGCATAATATAAGCATAAAGTGGTCAAGGTGCAGTAGATTTTAATAGAAAACTAACAGAAAACAGAGATGTTTTGTAGTGTTCAAGCTGTTTTGATGATTCAGGATTATGTAGATTATTTAGAAAGCAGGATTCCTGCAAGCAAGGAGGGTTTCTTCTCATACAATGATCAGGCATAACATTATGAACACCTGCTTAATATTGTGTTGGTTCCCCTTTTGCTGCCAAAACAGTCCTGAGCCCTCGAGCATTAACAGTATTGACTTGAGCAATTTAAGCTACAGGAGCTCGTCTGTTAAATCAGACCACACGGACCAGCCTTCGTTGCATCAATGATCCTCGGCCGCCAATGACCCTCTCACTGGTTCACCACTGTTCCTTCCTTGGATCACTTTAATAGATACTGACCACTGCAGACCAGGAACATCCCACAAGAGCTGCAGTTTTGGAAATGCTCTGACCCAGTCGTCTAGACCTCACAATTTGGCCCTCGTCAAACTCGCTCAATTCCTTACGCCCGCTCATTTTTCCTGCTTCTTACACATCAAATTTGAGGAGAAAATGTTTACTTGCCTAATAAATCCAACCCACTAACAGGTGCCATGATGAAGAGATAATCAGTGTTCTTCACTTCACCACTCATAATGTTAAATGTCATAATGTTATTCCTGATCGGTGTACAAGTCAGCTATCAGTGCCATCAGAGTCTAGTTTGATGTATATGTAAAGATGTTTTGTCTCCTCGTCTGAGAGTTACATCCCATTCTCATGAATCATAAAACTTAAAATAAGTGTCTTTCGAAAAATGTTCATTCTTTTCAACTTTTCACCAGCTGAGTTTTTCTTTCTATTTCCAAAAGATTGGTCGTGTTTCATAGTTTTAGTCCTAGCTATTTTTAATAACCCCCACTATCGCTCGGCCTGATAATATCACTCTTCAACGTTCTTAGCTCCAACTATTGATGCAAGACAGAGGACCAGTTACTCTTTGTATTTAGACTGAGGGGGTGGCCTTAAACCAACTGGCTTGTGTTGTATTTAAAGTCCCAGACAAGCAGAACCATTGTTTCTTTGGCCACTTGGCCACATCCTGTGGCTTTTTGTCTGCGAAAAGGATGACTGTCCCATTCAGACAGCATTGGGCTTTGATTCGAATGGGTTGAGAAGCTGTAAGAACATTTACACTTCACGTTCAGTTGAAAAGACCTAATGTGCCCATCCCGGTCCCACGTTAAAATCTCACGGAGCCCTGCCACATGGTTCTGATTAATTCATTTCCTCTTTTGAGTTTTACACAAGGCCTACAGTGGAGTATCCAAATAACGGGGGCCCAGCTCTTGGCCCGCAGCCGGCATTTTAATCATGATTTCTTGCTGTGTCATGCGCAAGTTGTAACAGGGCTTTTTCGGATTTTAAGCTGAAAAATTCGATAGGTCACACCATCCAGGTCTGTATCTAATAGACACCCAAAATTGCAACACAGCCCACAAGGCATAGTCAGTGCAAATAACCAGAGTTCTGTACCAGTCTCCATCTGGGCAGGAATTTTTGGTTCTGAGTAAAAGTGTGTGTGTCATAAGGTGCAAAGCAGAGTAATCGTGAGTGTGTGCTGACTAACCGTGTGGACACAGCACCAAGAAACCTCACCCCGTACTTGTCAGTACTGCCGTTTCATTCACTGGGTTTTAAATTTCCATAAACATTTTTTTTTAATAAAACAAAATGAATTTACTATTTTTGTATGTTCAAGTCGTTGCACTACCAAGCTGCCTCTTCTGGGCTCTTAAACAAAACTTGTACCCTCGGACTGTCATACACTAATCAGACGTAACATTACGACCGATGATGGAATATCACTGATTATCACTGATTTAAGCGAGTTTGATAAGGGCCAAATTGGGATATCCAGACTACTGAGTCAGAGCATTACAATTTGGTCCTTGTCAAACTCGCTCAAATTGCTACGCTCGCTCATTTTTCCTGCTTCTAACATGTCAACTTTGAGGACAGATTGTTCACTTGCTGCCTAATGAATGAGTCCACCCACAAACAGGTGCCACGATGAAGAGATCATCAGTGATTTACTTCACCACTCATATTGTTATAAGTTCATAATGTTATCTCTTGAAAAGTAATGCGCATTTGTCTGCATAACAAAATAATAAACTAATATTGCATTTGGGGGCATAAAAAATTCATTTAAAATCATAATAAAATTGGCATTTTCTGTTACAGAATCACCCGGCCCCCCATTAAAAGAATGGGGGTTTATTAGGTCTTACCTAGCCACCCCAATGAAACGGGATTTAAGCTCCCAAATGTAAGTTAATTCGAGGTCTGTTGGAACACTAAACTAAACCAACGGCTGAGAAGTGCAGTCAGATGTTCTTGATTCCCAGGCCATTACCTAGTTTTCATTTCCTCAATTTAATCCTCTACATTCCAGTGACTCAACTCTGGCGCGCATGCTTTAGTTAATTTGTGATGGAACGCTATACTAAACCAGTGCCACTTAATTGGTGCTGGTGGGTCAGTAAATCTAATTCTTGGTCTTGTTTGCTTGGTTTTAAGACTGGGAAAAAACTTTGGGAACTTTTAGACTTGTGTGATGGTGGGGTGGTGGTTGGGGTTGAGGGGGGGGTGGATTTGAAGAGCAGCTGCTTTTTTTCAGCTGGTATGATGTGTGAAATGTGTGGGTTATCCAGCCTGTGGTAGCGTCTCCCTCTCTCTCTTTCTCTCTCTTTCTCTTTCTTTCTCTCTGTCTATCTCATGCCGTAGCATAAGGAGCTTGTGGTGAACAGGAAAGAAGTCCGGCCCCCACTGCCCACTCACTCTCACTTCATAGCGGCCTCCTCTATTTCCTGTTATAGAGTTAAGTGTGAGCGCGGTGTGACTGGGAGCCTGGTGCAGATTGGTGTGGTTGTACGTACTTCTATGCGGAATAAATGCCTAAAACGGGCTTGTAAGGTTTTGTGAAGTCTTTCTGCAGAAAATAATTACAGTGAGACTGACTGACTCACTTTCCTGATTTAAAAGCCAGGAGAGTATTTGAAGCAGACATGCGAGGACGCTTAATATCAGAGCTTGTTTCTGGGATTGAAAATGATTAAGTTAAGGCTGTTTTAGATGTATAAGATGTCAACTTACTGGCCAGTTTATAAGGAACAACCGGTACCCTTGGTCATTCTTGCAATTATCCGATCAACCGTAGAGATTTAGACATTTAAGAATCTAAGATTAAGATTGTCACACACAGCAACTCGCTAAAGTTTACACAGAGCGGTAATAAAAAACAAAAAAAACATCCAGAAACACCCTGTTGATGAAAAAGATTAGCTTGAGTGGGTCGAACTACAGGATGGTTAGAAAACCTAAAATAAACACTCCTTACAACCATGTTGAGTTGAAAAGCATCTCAACAGTGTAAACTTGATTCAAAACAGCTACAACAGTAGACCTAATCAGATTCCACTTCTGTCAACCAAGAACAGGGATCTGATGCTAGTGTGGAGATGAATTCACCCAATCTTCAGTTCATCACTTAAAAAAGCAGAAATGTATGTAAAATTTAGTTTATTTGTTTTTTGACAATTTTTTGATTTTCCAATTCCCAACTATGAATAAGATGTCATATAACCTGCACAATTGCTTTTTTGTAAAAACAAATTATCCTCACTCATATAGGACATCAAAGTTCTGAAATCTACAGAAAATAAAAAAATACAGTCAACCCCCGATAATTTTCCGTTCGGAATTCGCAGTTTGGAAAATTTGCAGGTTCTCATTTGGAACCTAACGAACAGCAAATTGCGGATTATTTTAAAATCTGCGGGAATCCGGAGCGGGAACGATTGTTTAGGAACGTTAGGAATAACATTTTAAACTATGTTTTTACTAACAAATTTCATACAATTTTTTAAAACACATTATTGAATTGAAGTGACATAATGTCTAGATGAATTCACTAAGGTACCATAGGGGGCATGCAAAATTCGCGGATTTTCGGAATTCAGGGGGGTCTTAGAACGTAACCCGGCGGACCACTTTTGCCCAGAAAAGGTCCAAATGTATTTTGGCTAATTATTAATAAATAAATTGTGTGTGTATATATATATATATATATATATATATATATATATATATATATATATATATATATATATATATATATATATATATAACATTTTAAATAGTCAGAACCACAGCCTGAAAGATTATTTAGAAACCAGGGGGGTCCACTTTTCTTCATGCCTGTCAGCTGACTCAACTTTTTTCACTGTAGATATGTTTTTTCAGTTTGTGCTCCTATTGCACAGAGGAAACCATTTTTCTTCCGTCTCGACAGCTGACCTTTTTGACTCATGCCTTTCTGGGTGCTTTAACTACTGTCTATCTCCACTGTCTATCAAGAAAAAAATGTAATTGAGCAGTATTCTGACAATGAATGGTGACTTTACGGTACTATAGACATCATAATGGACGACTATATGTGCTCAGAGTTGGGATTAGAACCGCGTGTCTCTTTACAAAATGCAATTCTAAAGTCGTAATAGTAAGAATGCGTGCTGTCATTAGTTTTTTCGTTTGTCAGTTCACAAAGTCTCCTTTAACGCAATTCTCAGCTATACAGTTTCATGGAACATAAAGAGGTCATTTTTGCTGCTATGAATCCTCCTTTAATGGTTCGTACTTCTCTCATCTTGAATAGGCTCTAAAGCTTTGCAGACAAATTAGCAATTCAAAAGGTAATGGATCCAAATGGCTTGAAATCATCTTTTGGTTTCTGTTGTTAGCACCGCAAACGTTTAAGGATCGATGCTGTCCTGTTTTTTTTTATCAGACGTCGAACGCAACATGCACAAGAAGACGTTCTTCTGAACGGTGCGAAAGGTTAGCGTGCACATATATGGTGAATGCTACCTCAACATGCTCTAAAGAGACCTTTTCACCAGCATTCCAGCCCTGGGCCTCAGGATAAACACAGCTAAACTTTAGCAAAGCGTAATTGGAGATGTACACTGACTTGTTAGGAAGGCCGTTCCAAGCCACGTAAACATTTGCCTTAATTTTGTTCCTTATTTGTCTTTTCAACATGGAAAGAGGAGAGAAAAGGTTTATTTTTTCTTCTCTTTGCGTTACCGTGATTGTGGTGATGGTTGAGGATAAGCAGGGTAGCTGTCCTAGGCTTGTGAGTGTTAGAAGTCCATCGACATAGATAATAAAGCTGGACAGCATCTTTTAGATAGAAATGTTAAAATTGGTTGTATAATTACTAGAAATTGAACACGAAACAAATAGTGAAATTGGCTTAGAATAATATATGTGCAGTAGTAGTGCTTGTACAGTATATGCTACTTTTCCTTGCAGTATTTAGCATGCTATCAAAATGTTCCTGGGAAGTTCCCCTAGCTCTGAAATACATTTTTCAGTTTCTGCTTCATGGCTAAAAGCTGTTGTGGAATTGGTAATGCGGTATTGAAGACAAGTACTAGCCAATAATACAATGTAATACTCAATACAAACAACAGAGGTTTGTGGACAACTGGCCATAATATTCCTTTATGCTTTTTGCTTTTACAGATGTTCCACCACTTCAAGAAGATGTTTCACTAGATTACTGAGTATGATGGAGATTTATGTTCATTCAGCCAAGGGTGTTAGTAAAGTCAGGTACTGCTGTAGGTGAGGTAAAGAGGCCTGGGGTGCAGCCAGCGTTTAACATCTATCCCAAATGTGTTTAATAGGGTTTCAGCTTTTTAAGCAGTCCACTCAAGAGCTTCCACACACTTCAAACCCATGTAAAGCATATCTTCATGGAGCTGACTTTGTGCCCAGGAACATCATCATGCTGGACCAGGTTTGGGGGTTTCTAGTTTAAGTGAAGGGAAAATTTCATGCTACCTTCTCCAAAGACAATGTCTACAATTATACAACTTGGTGGTAAAAGTTTGGGGAAGAACCCTACATGGCTGGAAAAATGTCAGGAAATTATGTTTATATAGTGCATTAAAAGATATGATGTAATAGACTGCATTGTTACATCTCTACTCTTTTTCTTCTTTGGGCTGCCGTCTCCATACTACATCTGCCTCTTTCAAACCACCTTCCTGCATGTCTTCCTTTACCACATCCATAAACCTCCTCCTTGGTCTTCCTCTTTTCCTTGTTCCTTGTTGTATGTATGTTTCCATAGATAGATAGATAGATAGATCGATAGATAGATAGATAGATAGATAGATAGATAGATAGATAGATAGATAGATAGATAGATAGATAGATAGATAGATAGATAGATAGATAGATAGATAGATACTGAATATCACAATAGAATGTTATACTTTGTAGTTGTATTGAGGTTATAAAATGACCCTTTCAAAAGTGGTGATACTCCAAGCCCCCTTTCAATATGCCTGGTTAAATCAGTTCTTTCATGATAATGCACAAAATCTCAGGAACTCCTGAGACCAGTGTTCATATATCTTGTTAAGAAGAGCCTTTAAAGATGCCAAAATAGGGGTCTGTGAAGTATTATTTTTCAGGTAACTTTACCTATTAATATATTTAACATTCCTTGAGTGGAATTAAACCCACGTTCTACTGTAGACGCTCAGCATCTGGGTTGGCTCACACGCGTGCCTTCCTTCACAGATCAGACCTTGAGCCTCCTCTATCCTCCCAGGAGACCACCAGCATCTGCGTTTCTAGCGAAGAGCTTTGCTTTCCACCATATAGGGAACTTCCTGAAAAGCTAGAAGGGCCAGTTTTTCTTCTCTGTCCCTTTTTTTTTTTTTTCTAAAAACGATGACATGAGGGGGGTCACATCCTTTAGATCCTTTAGATTTTAATCCTCCCCCATGCTTCATTTGGCACATTGGTTTAAGTCCTAATGGGATTTGTTCCAGTTTTATCTCACAAGAGGAAGTGCTCTTCACAGAAATGTTTTAAAAAAATCTAATTCATAGTGTATCCATATCTTTCAAGATTTTCATTTATTTTTTCTATAGTATTGTGAAACCTTCTTTGTTGTGGTTGTATGTAGAGGAATAGTGTTTTCCCTGCCCCTTGAAAATATAACAATTAGATCTTAGCTGGAGAGGGAAGTGTGGACTAGGTGTACAGGAAGGCTGCGGGAAGCGCTTTTATTCTTCTGCACTAAAGTTATGAGTGGACCTCTGAGGTTTGGGCCTTGTTTCAAATCCGTGGGTCTGGTCTTCTGTTCTTCCAATGTGGACGCTTAAGTGATATAAACATTGTCTGGCAGAAACATTAGAGATTTTATTTTTTTTACTTATTTTTTTTACTTTTTTTTGGTTTTTGCTTTTATAGTGGAATAAATTAGTGTGTTAATACCTATTTTAAACTACAAATGATGTCGCGTTTGTGTCCTGTGATGATCACGGAAAAGCGATTAGCATCGCTTCTTCCTTTTAAGCGTGGATATGCTTTCACCTAATTCGTTTAACTCACTGCTAATGCGTAATATCATTACAGGTAATGATTCTACAAGGAACAATATTAGCTTACTTTCAAATGTACTAATTGTAAGCTCCTAACAATACATGTCTTGTAGCCTTCTCCTTAGAAGTAAACAATTAATCTTTTAAATGTACTTAAACTGGCACAGTGAAAAGAAACAGAATTCGGCACACACCCTGTTCCCGATAAATCATTAGAAATTCCCTGTGTACAAACCTTGTTGAGTAATCTGACCACATATTGGGACAAGGAATGGCATCAGGTGGCTTATTTGTCTTCTTATTAATGGCTATATGATCCATGTGTGATAAAGAGAGGTCGTGTTGCGCAAAAGAAATCCCACCTAAATAACTTTTATACATATTGAAAGGATTTAATGAACATGTCCAGATATTTATGCAATTTTACACGCAATTCAGTTGCAGCCCTGAATGTATGTATGTTTCACTTGTCATTTCTGGGTCTTCAGGAACAATAGCAATGGAAATCAGTATTGTGTAAAACAAATTACTAAAGATGCATAGCTTGGTAGTAAAGACAGCAGCAGGATGGGGATAGGTTTAGAGCAACTGCTGGAAGAAGTCCAAGTTCTCTTAGAGTTCAGCACTTAGAGTTATTTATAATGATACTTTGGTGATTGAGCTTGTGCATTAGTGAACAAAAGGCTGTTTGAATTCCATAATGACAAAGAAAAATATGTTAGGAACATTCAGGGTTAACAAAGCTTATATTTCTTGATTGCTTGGTTTGAATTATGCCTCTTGTATCTGTTACATTCTCTAAATATAGAAAGCCCAGAGTAGAGCCTTGAGGAACTCCTTTAAACTTCCAGTATCTTATCATGACGGGGGTAAACGTAGTTTGAAACTAAGGCTGAAACAATTTTTCGACTAACTTGAGTAATTAGAATACAAATAAATTATTTGCATTGATGCTTTGTTTAGTTCAACTATACACAAAGCACTGTATTTGCCACGGACCATTATTTCTGACACACCATCTGCTACACTCTGGAGCGCTCTGGACAGGTAACACAGAAGACTCTGCAGAATGAAAAATGGGTAAACGAGGGGAAAAACAGATAGAGGCCAAAAAAAACGACAGAAAGTTTCCAAAGTTTGGGAACATTACATACTAAAACATAAAGAAAACCCTGTATGGTGCTGTTACCGTATTTATGCCCATTTAAAATAGATTTTTTTATTTTTATTTATATATTTGTATTTGATGTATTATGGCAATCAAATACATTTAATGAGCTTAGTTTTCATAGATTGCAATTCCAGCAATAAAAACTTAAATCTTTCTAAAAAGGAAACACAGAATTTGTTCATTTTCAAAAAACCCGTTTTATCTTCCCTTAATAGATGGAATAATCGGTAAAAAGAATCGATAGCTGCAGCCCTACTTCAAACCCAATTTGATTAAGAAATCGCTATAATGGATCGCTAGGGTTAGGGTAAGTATATATATTTAATATATAAGTGCAGAGCCATCTCAATCAGTACACACAAGATGAGCTGCGTTAGTTAAGCACTTAATAATTGCAGCTTTGGTGGGTGAAAGGAACTGACTAATATCCTTACTCATTCATCCCAATACATGGAAACCCTTAACACAGCCGGTGTTCAAACATTTTTGTATACACGACATAAACAGTTACGACTTGCACACAGTATAGTTTGCCTGAATTCTGCCTGTTTCTACTGGCCACTCCTTATCGACAGCGTCCTGTCCTTCAGCCAAAAGAGTTACAGCACGAACAGGAAATGATGCAAGAGCCCAGGTTTTTTATGATGCCAATTATGTTCAGGTGATATAAAGAACCTCTAGTCATGCTGACATCATCACAGACAACTGCACACTTCTGGGACTTATCCAGGCACATGAGCCCCTTCGTTTATTCACATGTTCCTATTTGAGATCATTTGTTACCATTAAACTGTTATAACATATATATATATGTGTGTGTGTGTGTGTGTGTGTGTGTGTGTGTGTGCATATATACATACATATTTATTTTTTATTGCATTTGCCTTGCTAAGCTAAACACCCAACTCTATCATTACCTCTTGGCTGAGATGTGCTAATGAGGTCAAGAGTGTTATTACAAAGAATTGTCTGTATTCATGACAAAGTGACAAGCCAGGAGTGAAACCATGTGCTCTAAGTGGGCACCCTGGATGCAGCCAGGAAGTACAGCTCTTTATCACCTGTAGATAACAAAGCAATAAAAGCACTGTTTAGGAATCTATCTGGTCTTGTGCGTGGGAGACGTACAGATCGCCACAGCTGTAAAACACACAGCATGCATTTGTTATAGTGAAAATGAGACCAGTGTTGCGTCACAGGCTCGTCTTACTTTTAACTTCACCTTTCTAGCTGTACAAGATCGTTTCTAATCTCAGCTAGATAGCCCTCAGGTGTCCGCCCTGACGCTCTGTGGAAGCAGGAAATAGGTCAGGACAGTATAACAGTATAACATAACTACTGTAGTGAGCGTTAAGTGAGCGAAATTAAGGATTATAATTGTGTCCAACTAAACTGGATGCTTCTTCTAAGATGCACTTGAAGATAGACACTTATAGATAATCATCAGATTTAGACAAACATGTTTGCACCTCCAAGGAATTTGTTTTGGTGACAGAAGCTTCCAGTTGCACATATTTTTTTTTTTTATAAAAAATAAATCAAATCAAATAATTGCATATTTTTATTTAAAGAAATAAATAAATCAAATATATTTTTGCACAGAAAAAAAAACCAGAAATAGATCAATAAAAAGGGATATTGCACAGTTTTATTTTTATTGGCGCAATGGCAATATAATAATTCCGTAGATCAAATTATAAATCATTTCTTATTCATTGATAAATGGATCAATACTGGTTTATTGGTAGGTACATGTTCTCCAATGTAGCACATCAAAGGCAAATCGGTAATCCTGTAGTAAATAAGAGCAAAAAAGACGGTGAAGACTGCTCTCATCTATATGAAAAAAACAATCTTTGTTAAATGTATACATGGCAAAAATATTGGCACCCCTTTTAAGCTTTGCTTTACCTTTTTCTTTTTGACAAGATTACAATTCTAAGTCTTCTCTTACTATATAATTTATTTATAATGCCTGATGTATTTTTTTTTTGGTTTATTTTCTCCTCATTCTATTCGCTCATGCCGGACCGTCGTAAAAAGCATTTCACTGCATGCCGTACTCTGTATGTATGTGTATGTGACAAATAAAATTTTATTTTATTTGATTTGATTGATTTGAAGTCAGAGAATGCATGACAAAGGATCTGAGAGCATTCCTCCATACAGAATGTCTTTAGATCATTCGAATTTCAAGGACTCTACTTTTTACTTCACCCCACAGGTTTTCAATAAGGTCCAAGCAAGGGGACATGGATGGCCATGGCAGGACTTTGATTGTGCACAGCAAAAGACCAAAAGTAAAAGACAAATGTTTATTTTTTTCTTAGGGGTGCCAGTCTTAGTGAAAGTCCAGCTTATTTGAACACATACCTAAGTTTGATGAGCCTAAGAAATAACACTGGGTTAAAAAAAAAAAAAAAAAAAACTGTTGAGATTGCAATATTTGCAATATAGCAATATAATCAACATACTGGCCCTGTAAAAATCTTTTCTTATTGATCAGTTTATTATGTCAATGTGCTAATTTTATTTGGATGCTTAACATAAATAGGTTAGGAAAACTATTATAACTATTATAAACTATTATTAAGCAATTTTTAATTAAATAAAGATTGGAGAATTAGTCTCTGGTTTCAGACGACATCAATAATAATTTTCTTACTGGCAAACAGTGTTGAATAAAACACTTCACTTGTAGGAAAATCAAGTGCAAAGTAGCCACAGGAATAGTAAAGGCACTGTATTGGCCCCTGAAGTGTTTTATTTCTTGCTTATTGCAGCTCTGTCCAGTTTACATCCGACTGCCGAATTGTTTGTCACCTCTCTCGATTTATGTTGCTTGATCGCACGCCAGCGAAATGATTATCCTTCATTAAAACTTACTCTAAAACGAAAATGAAATAAATCACTCTCAGGGATTCTGGCTTGAGCCCGGCTAGTTCTGGCGAATTAGCATGCGAGAGAGGTGTGAGTGTGTTCTGAAGATCAGATAAGGGAGGGGTGGACGTTTTGTTCCTTGTGTACCTGCATTCATTTCCATTCAAACAATGGAAAATCCTTCTTCTTTGCTTCATCGTATGTCAACAACGGAGTACAACAACAACAAAAAAAATCTAGGCAACCATTTTTGTTAGACCGCTTTGTGCGGACAGCGCTCGAATAACAATGTATGCTCGAACTCGGCGTTCGTGCTGCAGCGAACGATGATTTCATAACCGCAGATGAACATTTTGACGTAAATGATGAGCTCTGTGGTGAGGCAACGCTTGCTGTCTCAGTGGCTAATAAGAAGCTTCTGGAAATATTGTCAAGAACAGACATGTCGAGGAATGCACCTGAACCAGTCAGTGTTTTACAGAGGGGGAAATTCTCTCTCTATCTCTCTCTCTTTCTCTCTCTCTCTCTCTCTTTTTTTTTTTAAACATTATAGAGCAATGTGAATAAAGAACCTTTTAATCTGTTTAAGTGATTAATTTGTTGTTTGTCTAGCGCACACTAGCTTTTGTTCGTTTGCTTTATAATAAGCTAGTTAGCATTAAGAACGCCGGAAAGACAATCAGACTGTGATGGTTGAAATATAATACACTATATATACCTGGAAAGCTAGCTTAATGGCTACATGAAAATACTACTAAAAGTATAACTAGCAGACCAGGATGATGCTAGAGGTTGCTATTGGAATAGCTAAAGATAAATAGCTAGTTAGGTAGGATTTCACTGCATGTCGTACTCCGTATGTATGTGTATGCGACAAATACATTTTGATTTGATTTGATCTGAGGTAGCAAATGTGAGAAGATATATATATGTGGATATATATGTGGAATCTCTTTCTTTAGCCAATGCTTTGTGTTGCCTGATTTTATTTAAATATTAATGACTCCTAAAATGCTAAATGACATCAGAGAAGACATAACAATGGACCATTCCTCCATTTTTATCTCTAAATCCTTTAAATGTCCACTCTGGTGGACTCTCCTCTTTTGTTCACCCCACAGGTTTTCAACAGGGTCTAAGTCAGGGGACAGGTATGGCCGTGGTAGGACCTTGATTTTGGGCAACATCAATAGTTAAGAAAGAAACAGTGAAATAATTTTTTGCATATCTCAGCAATTTTAAGCAACTAGGGTTAATGCACAGGGTCAGCCATAATACAGAATCCCTGAAGCACAGAAGGTTAGGGGCCTTGCATAAGGGCCCCAAGAGTGGCAGCTTGACGATACCAGGGCTTGAACCCCCAACCGTCTGATCAGTAACCCTGAGCCTTAACCACTAAGCTATCACCTCCCAAAATAGTCTTTATAACCATGATACTGGCCCTGTCTTTAGTATTGCAGAACCTTTCATGTCTTTTTATTTCCAATTCTACACATTTATTCAAATCCGAGATGAGCAGATGATACTTTTTTCCTCTTCATTCTGTGGTAGAATTTCTAAAGGCGTCTGTCTTCTTTCACACATGTCTCTAGAATCAGATAGTGGATGTGCTGCAGAAACGGATGATTTCAAATCAGATGCCAGAAAATACATTCAGGTGTTTAAAAAAAAAGAAAGGAAAAACAAGTATACGGGAAATAGTGCGTGCTGTGCAAGTCCATGAAGCTGTTCTGCTTACGGTCAGAGAAAGGGAGTTTTTTTATGTACGGTATATAAAAGTGTTTGAGAAAGAGAACGTCCACTAAAACAGGCAGAATCTCAGAACAAGCACTATTTCTCTTGGCATGTGGTTGAAAGCTTTCCACTGGCATGCAGTTCTGGTAAAAGATACGCCCACTGGCTCCACAGCCATGAAGCGAAGGGGACTTCACAGACGTCGAGGGAAAGGAGTTCAGAGTTCCTGCATTGTAGAATAGAAGAAGTAAAAGGAATCATTTGCATTATATTTAACCCATGGTTAATAAGGGTGAGACTTAATGCCACATTTCTTAAATCTTACCAGGTCCAGAAGGTTATAAGAAAAGAACCAGATGCTACAACAGATAGAATCCCACTTTATTAGATGCTTTGGTACCTGTTTTTTATTAAGACTTATCTGATAGTATACTATAGTTGTAGTTATATATATATATATATATATACTGATAGTACTACATGTAAGAGTTGTATGTAACAGATAGATGCTCAGGAAGGTGGTACCTCAGTGGTTAAAGCATTGGACTCTGAATCGGAGGGTCATACGTTCAAAGCCCAGCCCCACCAAGCTGCCACTGCTGGGCCCTTGAGCAAGGCCCTTAACTCTCAACTGCTCAGTTTTAATTTGCCTCTGGATAATGGCATCTGCCAAATGCAATACATGCCACATAGCTTGCTAAGTAGTTCATTAGAACCAGTTGTGTGAAATGTAATTTATATTTTTTATAGTATGGGGAGCTTCTACAATGATAAATGTAGCTATAAATGCATATGCACAATGCCTAAGATGCTGATTGGTTGTTGCCAAAGTTCTTAAATTACTGTGGTATAAGAAGAGTAAAGGTTTTTATTCTTATCATAAAAGATACCATTTCTTGTTTGTGTTATTCATTTAGGAGCAAAATTGCATATGAATTTGGCAAAATCTGTGATATTCTATGGCTTCAAAATACACTTTATGAACAAATGTTTGTGGACACCTTGATATGAGTCATATGCTTTGTGAACATTCGATTTCACATTTGGTACCCATTTGCTGTTAGACTAACCTCCGCTCTTCTGGGAAGATGCTCCACTAAAGTTTATAGTGAAGTGAGGAGGCGTATAAGATGCTTCGGTACCTGGTGTTCAATAGTGTTTGAGCTCTATAGCAGGTCACTTAAGATCTTCCACATACTTTCAACCCATGTAAAGCATATCTTCATGGAGCAGGCTTTGTGTACAGGGGCAACGTCATGCTGGATCAGACCTCATCACAGTTGTGTGCCTTCAACTTTGTGGTAACAGTTTGGTGAAGAACCATAAATGGCTGGTAGATTATAACAGTTTATGACAAATAAAGAAGCAAACAAATGGAATGCCACATGCTGGGGAAAACATGAAGCAAACATGGAAACCACAGCGCGCTTGAGTATTTCGGAATTCCACCATGTTTTATAGAAAATTCTGTAACATTTCTTGGTTGGAATCTCGTTTATTATTTATGTAATTACTTAGCAGTGTTTTTATTCTTTTTTTGTCACTTGTTCTCTCTTCTCAGTGTGTCAGGGGGCGAATAACAGACTGACTCTGCTGAGCACTATAGAAGATCACTACCAAAACATTGTGAAGATGTACGGCAACTGCACCGTGATCCTGGAGAACCTGGAAATCACTTACACCGTGCAGACGCACGATCTGTCCTTTCTGAAGGTACATGGATTCCTTAAGCCCTCGTCTAATATACACTTACTTACAGTATAATTTACTTCATTGTGTTGGTACACAATATTTGGGAAAAAATCTGAGAAAATCCACATTGGGTTTAAATTAAATTTACTCAAACATCTGTAGCACAAAATGTATTGCATGTATTCTGTATTGTAATTGTTTTATAAGGCAATTTCATAAGGCATTTTGCATTGTTAGCATTATGCTACCACTGCTACTTTCTATTCAATTTGGCGAGAGCTGGTTACTTGTAATGGTATTTGCAGTAGAATGCTTGTTCCCCTGAGACTGCTGCTTGAACCACAATCAATGTCAGTATTGATGGAGGTTATATTAATTTGTTTTTGTCGGTCATCTGTTAACAACCTATATTATACAGGCCACTCGAACAAACATTAGCTAGATTACTCGCTATCCCTTTACTGTTTAATTTTTTTTATTTATTATACAAATTTTATTTTGACAAAAGTAGTTGGACATAACCTCCGAGTGAGTCATTAGTCTAAGAAACATACACCTGAAAATGTTTCGCCAGTCATCCTAGCAGCAAGCTAGCTTAATGTTTAGCTACCACTCCTAGCAAGATCTATGATTACACACACACTTAGTCAGTGAAGAAGATTCCACAGAAACAACACAGCTCTTTTTAAACAGGAAATTTACTTGTAGCTCTGAGGTTATACATGGTGACACAGTGTTGATTTAAAGTCAGATTCTTAATGTAAGAAACCAGTAATAGTGTTTGATGGTACCAGTGGTTACATTGTATTTTCTTACTATTTCTTAATGCTCTACTAACACATCTGAGGTAAATGTTGAGGTTCTCAAAAGTTTTGTCTCGTTGTTCTTTGCTACATGGTTCATGTCCGTCATTAGCTGGATTATAGACTTTATGTTTCCATTTGTTTGCGGTTTTAAGCTCTTAATGGTACCTTGTGGTTTTCTTGTCCAGAAAAGTAATAAAATGCAACCATGAAATCACGCTGAACTACCAGAGGAACACCTGAGACTAAACTACTGTATATATAAATGTGAGAATAGACAAGGCAGAGTGAAACCAGGAGTGGGAGAAAACAGGACGTGAACAGGAAATGCAATACTTAAATGCTTGATGCATGGATTATTAATTGACTATAAATGTCACCTCTATTTTTTTCTCTGGGTTATAAAATTAGAGCCTACTTCCTTTTTTTTTTTTTTTTTTTATATTAGACCATTGAAGAAGTTGGAGGCCATGTTCTCATCGCTCTGAACCAAGTCCCGGTAATCCCACTGCACAACCTCCGCATCATCCGAGGAAACTCGCTGTATGATAATGAATTTGCACTGGCGGTCCTGTCAAATTATAACCAAACGACAGGCAAAGGAATGAACCAGCTCCACCTCAATAGCCTCACCGGTACGTCATGATCATATCCCAATAACGGAAAAACTCTCATGCAGGATTTTGGAATGGATTGTGAAGATTAGATTAGGATGAAGTAGTGGAAGATATGAATAAAAATAATTCTGCAGATAAAACAAAGTTTATTTATGTTTAGACATTGTTTTTAGTAACTGCAGTAACTGCATTACAGGTAGGTTGCATTTAGTAATATATATATATATATATATATATATATATATATATATATATATATATATATATATATATATATATACATACTGTGGGGTTCAACGGTACATAAAATTCAATTAAATTGGGACAAATTAATTTGTTTCAATAAAATTTAAT
The DNA here is from genome assembly GCF_946808225.1 of Silurus aristotelis. Lineage (NCBI taxonomy): Eukaryota > Metazoa > Chordata > Actinopteri > Siluriformes > Siluridae > Silurus > Silurus aristotelis. The sequence goes on along the minus strand of NC_139595.1, from coordinate 2,860,981 downwards.
AAATGAAATAATTTTATTCAATATTTTACGTTTGTTAGACCCCATAGATGTATATGTATGTGTGTTTGTTCTAAATATAATATTTAATTTTCTAAAGATATGATATACTCAACTGTTTTATTTATTAAAGCATACTGTACTTTGAAAAAAAATTTCTTCATTCTTTCCATCCTTCATTCATTCACTTCCATATGTGAAATTGTCAGGATTTTTTCCTTTCAAGAGCAATTCTTTAAACTGGACATAAAATGCTAAAGAATGAAGGATTTTCCCACTGTGGGATGAATAAAGGTTTATCTTCTCAATATTTTTTTTTAATCTTATCTTAGTCCATATCGTTAGCATTAGCCGCTAGCGCTATGGATTCTTTAGCGTTTTCATGCATGGGCAAAACACATTTTTTTTCCGGTATGGAATGAGTAGCAACAGTGACACTGCTCTAACTCTAGTTTCTTTATTTTATACCCCTGGCATTGTTGAGTATGTTTTCAAGTTTAATAATAATAATAAAAAATGCATTTAAACTTGTCCGCCACACTTAATACTGAGGGAACTGAGGGAACTGAGAGGGAACTTTGTATTTCACTGCACAGATTTATTTATCTTTTTTTTTTTTTTTTTAGAAATACTCCATGGTGGTGTGAAGTTTGCCAACAACAATTTCTTATGTAACGCTGACACCATCCAGTGGGCCGACATTGTGGACCTGAAGAGCAATCCTAAAATAATCGAACATCGGAACGTTTTGAAAGAATTTTGTAAGCTAACATTAAATCTGTACATTCTGATTGGTCTGTTTACTATTTCATTAGTTAATTAATTAATAGTTTAATTATGGTTCTTGCTTTTTTCTTTTTTTACAGGTAAGAAGTGTGACCAGAGCTGTTTCAATAACTCTTGTTGGGCTCCTGGCCGTGAAAATTGCCAGACTTGTGAGTAGTTAACATTGAGGGGATTTCAATGAGGGGATTAAATATTTCCTGGTTTATGGTTTAAAAAGTGCTGAGCTGCAATATGCAATCCATATGCAAAAACCAGTGACTAATGCTAATAATGATGCTGTGAATCAATAATGTCAGGGCTCTAAACATCACCCTTGTTAGATTTTCTAGGGGTCAAAGCACCACCCTCTTAAAACAATTTTCAAGTATCCAATTTCATACAGGTGTTTCTCCGAAAGCATAAGTGTGATTCACTTGAAGTTTTCTGTGCTGTATTAATGCACCAAACTGTAAGTGAATTTCTAATGATGACCCTTCAACCATTCCTGTGGGCTCACCACCTGCAGGAGGGACCGTAAGGGACCGGTGCTGAGAGGATTGGGCAGCAGTCGAAGGCGGGGGCTTTGACAGCCCGATCCCTGGACACGGAGAAGTGTCTGGGGAATCTGCTTAGACTGCTGCCCCCGCAAACCCGAATTACGGATAAGTGGGAGAAGATGAAATGAAATGAAATGACCCTTCAACCAGCCAATCAGATTTCAGCAGGGCGTTTACAGGGGAAACACTTGAATCAATCGACTCTGTGTAACTCTGTGTAAGAATTAGCTCTTGGAAAGTCTCTTTTGGTGCCTGGTTCCCATCATTCATTGCTTAAAGGAACTTAATGATGATTATGTGAGGGGAAAGAGAATATAGACACAAAACATTTTTTTTTAAATAATATCACAAAGGGATCTTATTCTAATTACAAGTACGGGATTTGTGTGTGTTTGCAGTCACAAAGCTGACGTGTGCTGAGCAGTGCTCCAAGAGATGTAAAGGCCCCAATCCCAGCGACTGCTGCAATGAGCACTGTGCATCTGGCTGCACTGGCCCGAGACCTACAGACTGCCTGGTGAGGAAACGCTCAGAAAACACTTCACTGTCTGGTGTTTATATCATGACTGCCTGTGAGGTTTATTGGCTGGCTTGACCTTTGAAAGTCATATGAGGAAGTAGGACGTTATCTTAACTCTGACAGACAAACCAGATGTTCTTTAATCATTACAATAAATTCAAGTCAAGTTTATTTCTGTAGGGCTTTTCACAATGGACATTGTCTCAAAGCAGCTTTACAGAATTTAAGAATTAAAGTGAATGATGTGTATTTATCCCTGATGATGAAACCTGGGGGGCGACTGTGGCAGGAAAAACTCGCTTAGATGTTATGAGGAAGAAACCTTGAGAGGAACCAGACTCAAAAGGGGAACCTCATCCTCATTTGGGTGACATCAAGAGTGTGATTATAAATCATTAAACAATACAGAACACTGGAGAGAGAGAACTAACATGAGCACCGGAATGCAAGATTATGAGTAATGATCTTTCTACAGTCAGTTGATGTTATGAAACCAGAAGCTTCTTAACATTTGAGATCGTCATAAATCCAACACCAGTTTCTCCATGCCAGAGCCTTTAAACACTTAAAGAGGTCCAAACTCTCCATGAAGTGAAATCCAAATGGCGCTGGTACGTCTCTAGATGGTTCTGGATGTCAGCCATTACTTCCAAAGCAGAGCCAGAAATCCATGATGATATCTTCAATTGTTGTAATATTGTAATCTAAATCTTTTATTCGGAATTAATTTATTGTTGGTGCAGTCATGACATAGTGACATTTTTAATTTGTTTAGTTTCTTATTATCTCTGAAAAGACGAGTTTAGTTCAGTGTCACATGATAGCAAAAATAGCTCCAACTTATGCAAATTAGTCGCTGTCATAACCAGAGGCTTTTATGATAATTCATGAATGAAATTTTTTATTTTGTACTGAATATATATCAAAAAGACTTGACAACGACTAAATCTGCATTTAATCTGATAACATGACCACTTGCTAAAGCGTATCGAGTGTAAAGTCGATAATGTAATCTATTACTGACTGTCCTTTAACACTTATTTACTGCCGACGCTGTTTCTTAAAAGCTTCTTGTATCTTAGAGTCAGGAAACATCCAAGACTTCTGTACTGTTGTGTGTACATTGTGGCTGAACTTAGTGGTTTCGTGATTAAACATTGCTGAGCGTCGCAGTGCGGAGGCTCTGAGAACAGCTGGAGGAAGCGTAATCACTGGAGCACTGAGGAAATGCTTGGTTATCAGAAGTGAGCGTGTGTGTGTGTGTATTTGTGTGTTGCAGGCCTGCAGGGACTTCCAGGATAACGGTACATGTAAAGATGCATGCCCTCCTCTTATGCGCTACAACCCCAACACACACCATCTGGCCCCGAACCCGGACGGGAAGTACAACTTTGGGGCCACGTGTGTGGAAAAGTGTCCTCGTAAGATTCACTTTCGTACAGATGGATTCAGTTTGGATTGTATGAGGATTGTCAGTGAGATTTGTTGTTCTGTTTCGGGTCACATTTTAATAGACTGAAAGACTAAAAGACATTATTTTTACTAAATGCTCACTTAGAAGCCTTCTTTCAACTCTAGCAACATTGATCACCATTGTTCCCAAAGACAAATCACTGCTCAACAACTGTTCCAGCTGAACCATCACTGATCACAATTGTTGCCAGCAACCAATCACTGATCACCACTATTACCAGCAACCAATTACTGATCACCATTGTTGCCAGAAACCAATCACTGATCAACACTGTTACCAGCACGCAATTACCGATCACTATTGTTACTAGTGTTCAATCGGTGATCAACACTGTTCCCAATGATCAATCAGTGACCACCATTATTCCCACTAACCAATCATTGATCAGCCTTGTTTTTAATGACTAATCTGTAATAATAATTGTTCCCACTGACTGATCACTGATCGCCATTGTTCCCAGTGACCAATCATTGACCATATCTTTTTCTCAGAGACCAATCACTGATCACCATGTGTTCCCAATGACCAATCACTGATCAACAATGACCAATCATTGACCATATCTTTTTCCAATCAATGATCAGAATTTTTTTACCCCAAAGATAAGTCTATTTGTTTGAGCTACCATATCCAAACACTTTTTTCAAGCAACATTTTGAGCAGCCTTCTTTCCTCTAAAAAGATAAGACAATACTGTTTTTAACCAGAGTTTAAATAAGGGTGCCACACGAGTGCCTAAAACAGCTCGCCGTCTCTGACCTCAGCACACGAACGAGCACACGAACCAGACACTGAGTAAAACCCAACATTCCTATTAATCCCTATGAGTCTGTCATAAAATGATTATCTTTTACTAAGTTATCTCCCAATTATTGGTCGCATGATTATCTAGAATCACTCTAACCAACAGGTGAGGAAAGAATCACCATTATTCTCTCCCAGACTCCCAGACATGCGAAGCATCCCCACAATTCATTCTCACCAATCTCCTAACAATAAAAACACCACTCAGGCACACATTAAAATTCCACTTAAACGAATTTACAGGCGAACACAACCTTGTTTCGGGTTTCTTTCAGATTCACTAAATTGTCCATGCCTGACTCGAGCCACCACTTTACTTCACCCATATTCATTCAGTTGCAAAAGCATTGTCATGTGGACCACAGTGCAAACAACACAAGGTTCACTGTAGGAACAGTTTAACCCATTAAACCTCCAGGAACCACTAGGCCATGACTTTCTTCATTCCCGTACCTACACACGGTCTGAATTTTTTCTAAAACACCTTAAAGAGAAACTAAATGTAAAAATAAATCTGCGGAAATCGAAACTCTTCTCCATCGTTGCCACGGTGTCGGAGTTAAAGCGTGATCAATTCCGAGCAAAACGAAGGCAATCATTTAATCGTGGATCGTGAGCCTGCATTCGTTACTGCAACTCTCCTGGTTTCTGAGTAACATCAGACACATTTCTGTAGTTGTTTGTAGCTACTAATTCATTATTATTTCTTTTTCATTGACAGATAACTATGTGGTGACGGACCACGGAGCGTGTGTGCGCTCGTGCAGTCCTGGCACTTACGAGGTAGACGAGGACGGGGTCAGGAAGTGTAAGAAGTGTGAGGGTCTGTGTCCTAAAGGTAAGGTATAAAAAAAGAGAGAAAATAGCTTGTACAGTGTCTATCTGTCTGTCTGTCTGTCTGTCTGTCTGTCTGTCTGTCTGTCTGTCTGCCTGCCTGCCTGTCTATCTATTTCTATCTGTCTGCCTGTCTGTCTGTTAATCTGTCTATACTTTTTGTCTGCATCTTTCCATAGCTAAGAATTCCCAAAAACTTGTCCAGTGTCTGTCTGTCTGTCTGTCTGTCTGTCTGTCTGTCTGTCTGTCTGTCTGTCTATCTATCTATCTATCTATCTATCTATCTATCTATCTATCTATCTATCTATCTATCTATCTATCTATCTATCTATCTATCTATCTCAATTGTTGGTGGAAATTAACTAGAAATTAAGGGCGGGGCTTAGTGGGTAAGGCGGGTGGGTGTGTCCCAGTCTCCATAGGTGTTATGTAGTTAATGATCACATTTTACATGTATGTCACATGTGTATTCCAAGAGATGTAAGTTATTAGAAATATATATATAAAAAAAAAAAAATCATATAAAAGTTCATCTTTTACCATGTTGCAGTGTGCTCTGGTCTTGGAGTGGGACATCTAACACAGGTCATGTCAGTCAACGCCTCCAACATTGATTCGTTCGAGAACTGCACGACTATCAACGGTGACATCTCCATTCTGAAGACGACATTCTTAGGGTGAGCTGAGACGCGTCCTGCATCGTTTTATGTAAATTAGGTGGGATTAGGTGTTAGCATGATGAGTTTGAATCCCAGGAAACCATGTTAGTTTTTTTTTTTTTTTTTTTGAGCAAGATCTTTAACTATGAAAGCATTTTCTCAAAGTTGAATGAAATGCTCTTCAGAATGAATAAACAGCACTTCTGTAAAAATATGTCAGTTAACCTGTTTCTGGATCACATGATTATGATTCCTCACCGAAATGAATGCGACAAACAACAAGCCGATAACGTTTAATATTCAGTTAACTAATTCATGATCATGATCTCTTGTTTCAGGGATAGCTTTACGAAAACTCCGCCGCTGGATCCTGCCAGACTCAACATCTTCAAAACTGTCAAAGAAATCACAGGTTAGTGCAGCAAGCAAAAGTCTATGGACACCTGAGCATAAAACCTGTGCTTTTTGAACATGCCATTCCACATGTAGTTCCAATTTGCTGTTATTATTCCCTCCAATCTTCTGGGAAAAGGTTTCACTAGATTTTGGAGTGGAGAGCTAGGGGAGGTCAGGAGGTCTGGGGTGTCAGTGTTAATCCCAAAGGGGTTTGATAGGGTTTGAGCTCTATAGCAGGCCACTCAAGATCTTCATGGAGCTGGCTTTGTGCACAGGGGCATTATCATGCTGAAACAGGTTCGGGTCTCCTTGTTCATGAGAAGGGAGATTATTTTGCTGCTGCATTCAAAGACGCGTTTGTGTGCCTCCAACTTTATGGTAACAGTTTCGGGAAGAACCACATATGACTGGAAAAGTTCCTGGTGTCCCAATACTTTTGTCCATATAATCTATCTATCTATCTATCTATCTATCTATCTATCTATCTATCTATCTATCTATCTATCTATCTATCTATCTATCTATCTATCTGTCTGTCTGTCTATCTGTCCGTCTGTCTGTCCGTCTGTCCGTCCGTCTGTCTGTCTGTCTGTCTGTCTGTCTGTCTGTCTGTCTGTATTTATCTATCTATCTATCTATCTATCTATCTATCTATCTATCTATCTATCTATCTATCTATCTATCTATCTATCTATCTGTCTGTCTGTCTGTCTGTCTGTCTGTCTGTCTGTCTGTCTGTCTGTCTGTCTGTCTTTATCTATCTATCTATCTATCTATCTATCTATCTATCTATCTATCTATCTATCTATCTATCTATCTGTCTGTCTGTCTGTCTGTCTGTCTGTCTGTCTGTCTGTCTGTCTGTCTGTCTGTCTGTCTGTCTCAGTTGAACACTTAGTTCAGAATGATGGAACATAGTTTCTTTCTTTCTTTCTTTCTTTCTTTCTTTCTTTATTTCTTTATTTCTTTATTTCTTTCTTCCTTTCTTCCTTTCTTTCTTTCTTTCTTTCTTTCTTTCTTTATTTCTTTATTTCTTTATTTCTTTATTTCTTTCTTCCTTTCTTCCTTTCTTTCTTTCTTTCTTTCTTTCTTTCTTTCTTTCCTTTTCTCTTCTTTCTTTTTCTTCCTTTCGAAGAAAGAAAAAACAAACATTGTCAAGAACGTACATAGAGGATGATGTTCTATCTATCTGCCCTATTTTTACTCTTCCTGTCTATCCATCTGTTTATCAACACATCCTTTCATTGTTTCCTTTTCATTGTATGCTTCTTTCTTTCTGCATTCTTTTCAGTGTTTTAATGCATGTATATCCTTCCTTTTATCTGTTACTTTCTGGACACAGACTGTCAAACCTCTTACACTTCTTGACTCTGTCTCTCTCTTTCTTTCTTTTCAGAACACACACAGATTCACTGTAATTATCGTCATTACGTCGTTATGTAATTACTGTCAGAAGCATGTGTTGTAATCTTATTCATTCATTTATTCTCCATCGTTATCAGGAACTCTGCTGATTCAGTACTGGACAGATGACTTGCCTTCTCTCAGCCCTTTTGAAAACCTGGAGGTGATTCGTGGAAGAACCAAACACCAGTAAGGTTTAAATAAAACAAATCCTGACGTTTGATGAGAAAAGCGTAAGGACAGTCAGGAGCTTCATTACTTTGTTTTCTTCTTGCAGAGGAACGCTGAGTCTGGGTGTCAGCAAAACTTCCATAAAGTACCTGGGTCTTCGTGCTCTGAGGGAGATCAGCGACGGAGACGTAGCCCTCACGCACAACGCCAATCTGTGCTACAACAATCTAGAGCACTGGAAACGTCTGTTTAAATCCAGCAGCCAGGCGGTCCGGCCCTTACAGAACGCCGACGCTGCTGTCTGCGGTACCTATCTGTCTGTCTGCCTGCCTGTCTGCTTGTTTGTCTGTCTGTCTGTCTGTCTGTCTGTCTGTCTGTCTGTCTGTCTGTCTGTCTGTCTGTCTGTCTATCTATCTATCTATCTATCTATCTATCTATCTATCTATCTATCTATCTATCTATCTATCCTATTCCTATATGTATTCACCCTATCTCTTTCTTTCTTTCTTTCTTTCTTTCTTTCTTTCTTTCTTTCTTTCTTTCTTTCTTTCTTTCTTTCTTTCTTTCTTTCTCTCTCTCCCTCTCTCTCTCTCTCTCTCTCTCTCTCTCTCTCTCTCTGTTCTTTCCTCAATTCTGTCTGTGCATCTGTCTTCCTGTCTCTCTTTTTCTCTCTTTATATTTAAATATTTATATATTTTTTTTGTTTGTCTATATATCTATCCATCTACTATATCCTTCTATTATCCTAATTTTTTCTATCTTTCTTTCTTTCTTTCTTTCTTTCTTTCTTTCTTTCTTTCTTCCTTTCTTTCTTTCTTTCTTTCTTTCTTTCTATGTATTTTTTAGCTCTTTGGGAAACAGAAGTGTGTGAATGATGGAATAAAGAACCGAGATGTTTTTAACCCTGAAATCTTTTGGTTTGTGTGCAGTGGAGCAGAACCGGACCTGTGATACGATGTGTACTCCTGAGGGCTGCTGGGGTCCAGGGCCCACCATGTGCTTCAGCTGCGCGAGCCGCAGCCGCAAGAAAAGCTGCGTGGCTTTCTGTAACCTCCTGGAGGGGTGAGTGACGTGGGCCTGATAAACCAGTAAACACATGCACATGTTTTTGATGTAAACTGAGAAGTTTCTGAAGAAAAGGTTGTGTAATAACAACATCATAACACTTTTGTAACAGTGAGCCACGTGAAAGTGAGGTTAATAGTACGTGTGTGGAGTGCGACCCCGAGTGCAGACCCCTGAACGGATCTCTGACCTGCACCGGGCCTGTGAGTAGATTACAGGAATAATGAGGATCTTTACAAACAGCTGCTTCAACATACAGCAATGTGTACAGAGTGAACTTCTGCATAGATCCTGCACCTTTATCCCTCACTTTTTAGCACTTTACTATCACTCTATCACAACATTTCCCTTTCTTTCTTTCTGTCTGTCTGTCTGTCTGTCTGTCTGTCTGTCTGTCTGTCTGTCTGTCTGTCTGTCTGTCTGTCTGTCTGTCTGTCTGTGATCTATCTATACTTTTTGTCTGCATCTATCTATCTATCTATCTATCTATCTATCTATCTATCTATCTATCTATCTATCTATCTATCTATCTATCTATCTATCTATCTATCTATCTATCTATTTCTGTCTGTCTGTCTGTCTGTCTGTCTGTCTGTCTGTCTGTCTGTCTGTCTGTTAATATATATATCCTTTTTGTCTGCATCTATCTATCTATCTATCTATCTATCTATCTATCTATCTATCTATCTATCTATCTATCTATCTATCTATCTATCTATCTGTCTGTCTGTCTGTCTGTCTGTCTGTCTGTCTGTCTGTCTGTCTGTCTGTCTGTCTGTCTGTCTGTCTGTCTGTTTATACCATTTGTCTCCATCTTTCTTTCTTTCTTTCTTGCATGCGTGAAACATATTTAGCGTTAGCATTAGCTTAGTGTAGCTCATGCTATAGTCTGTAGCGTAAAGTTGTAATGGTTGCTGGTTTTGTTTGCAGGGTCCTGACATGTGTGTCGATTGCTTTAACTACAAAGACGGGCCGCACTGCGTGTCTCGCTGTCCTCAGGGTGTCCCCGGCGAGAAGGACACGCTGGTGTGGAAATACCCCGATGACATGCGCGTGTGCCAGATCTGCCACCCCAACTGCACCCAAGGGTAAGAGCACCCACCTGCCCTTTTCCTGTTCATTTCAGCTTCGATCCGATCGTCTTCCCTCTGTGCACTGTACGATTTTTTCACACTTGACTGCATTGTCTTTAGATGCACTGGACCAAAACTTAAAGACTGCAAAGGCATGAGGTAAAAATGAAAAAGAATTAAAAAAGAATAATAATAAAACCAGTTAAAACCTGCAATAAAAGCAGTTCTAATGAAATTAACTTGTATCTCAGTGACTCGAGCACGTCGATCATCGCCGCCAGCGTGGTGGGAGGACTTCTGGCTTTCGTCATCCTCTGCTTGGTTGTGGCCGTGTTCATCAGGAGACGGACGATCAAGCGCAAGAGAACGCTGCGGAGATTACTCCAGGAGAGAGAGGTCTGGCTCAACACTCGTCCCCATAACCAAACACACACACACACACACACACACACACACACACACAAAACACACTCAGACTTTTTTAGTAACAAAGTTAAGTTCTCTGCTCTGGTCAGAATTCTAATTGCCTGCTAACTTGCTTACATCAGCTCTCCTGTTCTCCGTCGTACACAAGTTATTCTGTTAGAGACAAAAATGTCCAAAATGTCCACAGATCTTTCTTCCAGTCATTCACTGTCCAGTTCTTGTTTTTTTACTGAATTTGGTTTTTCCACACGTTCCACAAACACTGTACAATTCTATAATATAATACAATATAACGTGTCACTTCGAGGTGGTGTCAAAAAGTCTCCAGACTATTTATGTAACATGCCGCCTGATAGCAGAACAAGGCTGCATGCACAGTCACAAGGAGCACCGACCTCCATAAGTCATACGTTTACATCGTAGCCGTGCAACTGGGGCTATTCTGACAATGTGTGTTGCCACGTTTGCAAGTTCATGGACAGCAAGTTAGAACAAAAAGCAAACGTGAAATTATGGGCAAATCTGCTACAGAAACATTTGACATGATTTGACAAGTTTACGGCGATGCTGCAACGAGTCTTTCGGGAAGTTTTGAGCGGAAGGACATTCGACGATAGAGACAGAGCTACAACTCGGAGCTCTCAAAACTTTTTGATACCACCTCATATCACCACTAAATAATACAGTATGCTCACTGTATTGATTATAATACTTTTTTGTGTTTTCCTTCAGCCTACAAAGCTAGCTAGTAAGAATTGATATTAAGAACACTAAGGAGGATTGTATTGCTTTGTTTGTGTGTAATTAGCCGGTCTGTGTCGGTGGGACTTCCTTAGTTTAGTAGTGACCAGAGCGCCGTGAGTGTGTCTGCTGTTATCTGAAGCAGCGGGATGATAAGTAGGACACGAGTACGTCTCTCTCAACAAAGCCAGAGTGTTGTATCATCTATCATGGGAGAGGAAGCAGCACATCAAGACAGGATGTGCTCCTCACTGAGTGTGTAGAGTGTTTCAAAATGTTTCCTGACAGGACGTGTGTGTGTGTGTGTGTGTGTGTGTGTGTGTGTGTGTGTGTGTGTGTGTGTGTGTGTGTGTGTGTATGTTCTCAGTTAGTGCAGCCGCTGACTCCCAGTGGAGAAGCTCCGAACCAGGCGCTGTTGCGTGTCCTCAAAGAGACCGAGTTTAAGAAGATCAAAGTTCTGGGCTCCGGAGCTTTCGGCACCGTGTATAAGGTGACTGACCCTTTTGGATATCCGAGGTCACGTGACATGGACTGCGTGTGAGAGATACAAGTCACGAATCCTCGTGCTACTCTTTTACAACTCAAATCTGACTTTATTTCTACGTAGGGGAAAAAAGAAACGCCAACAGTTGTGCCAAAAGTTATGCAAGTGATCCAGGGATTGTTTTAACATGTGAAAAAAGTTATAGTAGTATTGAACTAATTATTCTAACAAATTAATTAGTATAAAAAACACCAATATTTTAAAATGTGAGATCTAAACCTGCCCAATTATATTATTTCTGTTGAAATTAATTGTTTAAAATAAAAATTAATATACAGGCGATCACGTGATTGCTGGGAGAGCAGTATAACAAATGCAAATTAGTTTGAATTAATTAGCATCATCATAAATAATCATTATTAATTAATTGTCACAATTCTTACCACAATAATGAATCATTATTAATCCATTATTACTGGGTAATTGGTTAATAGTGTATTTTTAAATTTATTAATATGGTATTAATGCTCTTAATTAATAATTAATCGCTAATCAATTAAATAATTTACACACAAATAATGAATTATTGCCATAACATTTTACATTTGTTCTACGTATATATTGTTATACAGCTTGTATTTTCAAATAATTAGTCAATTAATTAATCAATTGTACAGACACAATTAAATGCAAAATGGTATTATATTAATTAAATAAGTTTTTGTTAATGGTGTTAATTAGTTGAGTGATACATCATTTTCAAATCAATTAATTAATGAAAAATAATTGCATAATATCATGACATTCTGCATAATTAATTAATTGTGTAACCTTGTAATTAAAATTTCTTTTTTAATAAAAAATAGATTTTTCTGGTTTAAATATACCGTAATTTCCGGACTATTAAGCGCACTCAAATATAAGCACTGAATTTGACAAAGATTTTTATTTTGAACATAAATACGCCGCACCTGTCTATAAGCCGCATGTCTACACTGAAACTAATGAACTTTACACAGGCTTTAATGAAAGACAGTGTCTGTTACACGGCTTGTATCTAAACAGTAGCCTACCAAGAAAGTCATTGTTCACTGTCTTCCTCCTTCCTTTCACAACTATTTCTCTCGAGAGTTTTTCTTTTGGCATCGTAGTATGTTTAAAAATCACCATCGGTGAATCTTTTCTCCCGATGCCGTGCAGCTCAGAACACAGGTGAAGTGTGTTTTCATGCCCGGTTGTTTTCAGCGTGACGAATGATTCACGTTTCCTGTAGACAGTCCGAGTGAGCGGCAGGTCAAACGTCAGAGGAACCTCATCCATATTTATGATGTGGTGCGGCTCGATTCAGTGGGAGCGCATCTGATTTAATATAAAGAGTCTCATTGGTTCACCTGAACCTGTTCGGAAATTTCATTAGTCTAATGTTATGGGGTTCAGTTTTTTGGCTTGAAGTTTGTGAAACCGGGAAAAAACCCGGAAAAATCCATAAATTAGCCGCTTCGTTGTTTAAGCCACAGGGTTCAAAGCGTGGGAAAAAAGTAGCGGCTTATAGTCCGGAAAATACGGTAGTCTTTATTATAAATTATATAAATATAAACTTTTTATTTGGATTAAATACATAGTTATTTTTATGATATTTTTAAAGAATTTTTTTAATAACCATACTAAAAAAATGTACATTTCCATACTACAAATAAAAAATAAACATATTAAAAAGGCCAATTACTTTGACACAAGAGTTAAAAAACAAAAATAACAAATAATAATATAAATCAATTCTTGCTGTTATGGAAAAAAAAAATTATTGAAAACATGTTTAATGGCATTTTTCCTGCGTGATGTGTGGAGAATACAAACAAACAGCATTTCAATGTAAATTCAATACTTTTTTGATCCCATTTATTCATTTGACTGATTTTAGAAATGAATAGAGCTGAGAAGTCTCATAAAATATTAATCGACATTCCCAGAACGTGTGCGTATGACTGACTTCCTGTTTCTAGTAAACATAATTGAATTAAAGGATCTTTATTCCTCAATGAGACATTCAATCCTCACAGGATTTTTTCCATTCGTTTGTTTTGACGTAATCGCCTCGTTTTGGCCACTGAAAGCTGTTTTTATGTTTTTCTAAGTGATGAGTGTTCACATGAAGATGAATCGAATCTCTTGATGCAGGGTTTATGGGTCCCGGAAGGAGAAGACGTGAAGATTCCCGTCGCCATCAAGGTTTTGCGAGAGGCCACGTTGCAGAAAGCTAACAAGGAGATCCTGGATGTGAGTTGGTTATTATTTTTATTGTTTTACATTATGATGAAATACGAGATATAAGATAACAGATGATAAGTGCTTGGAATTAAGTGAGGTCCAGTTTTGGGATGATTTTAAGCACAATTACTTGGACTTGATTAGAAATTTATGTAAGACAGAAGGTATTTTTAGCATCATTTGCTTCAGAGAAACCAAGCAGCACTGCTTTCATCTGGCAGTTACACTGCTGTGGAATGATGATGATGATGATGATGTTACAATAGCGATTATCTCAGAGCTCAGGTGCACTGTAGAGACCTGTTTTAATCACAGCATTTGAAACCTCAGACACTACATTTTGATATTTATTGAACATACAAATCTGCCCTGAGTATAATTTGAACTCTAACTAACGTACACTATGTGGACAAAAGTGTGTGGACACCTGAACATCTCATTCCACATTCGGCCACTTAGTAAAGTCAGGTATTGATGTAGGTAAGGAAGTTGAGGAGGTCACAGGATGCAGTCTGCATGCACATTCATCCCAATAGGGGTTTGAGTTCTGTAGAAGGACACTTCCAACCCATGGAAAGCAGATCTTCATGGAGCCAGAGTTGGCTTTGTGCACAGGGGCATCGTCATGCTGGAACAGGTTTGGGTCTCCTAGTTTGAATGAAGGGAAAATTTCATGCTTTTTCATCCAAAAACACCATGTACAATTGTGTAGTTTGTGGTAATTTTTTAAAATCGAATCAGTATGCCTGGAAAAGTCAGATGTTCCAATACTTTTGTCCATACACTATATATAGATAGAGAGTATCATATCTGATGCTTATAATAAGTATAAAATTAAATATGGTCGTTCCTGAATAAGATTAAAGAGTACGTTTTGGTATTTCTTAGGAGGTCTGCTCGTCCTTGGACGCTAAGGCTGGAACATTTCTTCTGAAGATCTATATATATCAGTTCAAAAGAAAAATCCTCTTTGAGTAAGAGGATGTGTTTTTAGCGATAGCCTGGATGGCAGGGTTACTCTGAAGATAAGTCAGATATGTAAACACTGCAGACTTTGATTAGGCCAAACAACTTACAGAAGGAGAAATGTGATTGGGAACAGGCCCGGGATAATATTAATAAGGATGTGCTGCACGAAGAACCATCTGGAATACACTCCTCTGGCTCCCTGATGACTAAGGAGGAAAGGAGCAGTTATTTGTATTGGCCGAGCGTGAAGTCTTTTCCAGAAAGTGACTTTTTAGTTTAATACTGCGCTGTTCTTCGGTTGTCCTTGTGTCTTCTGGTAAAGCTGCATTCCAGCCTGGTGTTACTCTGAAGATTTGTGCTGAAACACACACACACACACACACACACACACACACACACACACACACACACACACACACACTTGCACATTTACAGCCCTATAGGTTATAATTACTGTCTCACTGCTTTCCGTTTTTCTTTGTTTTCCCTTTATTATGTCTATTAAACACTGGAACTGACTCACTTCTTCTTCCTTTCCTTCCTCTCCTCATTGGTTCCTTCTAATATGATCATAATATTATTAGCATCATAAATTCATTAACTAGCTCATAACAGCTGCTGTGTGCTGACTGGAAATCAAGTGGACGCTAATACAGCGTAATAAGCTAGTTCACGTGTCGAGTGCATTAATACGGATGTAATAACACAAACGTATAAGAAAGTAGCACATAGTTCAACATTTTGGCTAATAATAAAGTCACAAATATAATTTGAGACTGACTAGCATCTTTGTTGCTATGGTAAACAATGAGATGCTATGCAATGACAGTGCTAGCGGGTGCTGCTAGTTGCCCATTCTTTTATTTAGCTTTGTTTTCATGGCAGTTACAATGTTTTTTTTCTGTGCGCAGATCATTTATTAGCATGGAAAGGAGGAAGTTTTTTATGCTTTAAATGTGACAATGTACCAAATGTACACTTTTTCAGTCAAAAACATTGATAAGGAATTCTTTTCATTCCGTTTTTTTGCAGTCAAATCAGTTGCTAATTGTTAGCATGCGAGGTTTACTTAAAATCACAACACGCTCAGGAATGATTAGCAAGCATATACTCGCTCGGTATTGCTCGCCGCATTGAAAAGAACTTCCATTCTGTTGCAAATTTCACGTTTCTGTGCTTTCAGGAGGCCTACGTGATGGCGAGCGTGGAACACCCGCACGTGTGCCGCCTGCTGGGCATCTGCCTGACCTCCAACGTGCAGCTCGTGACCCAGCTCATGCCCTACGGCTGCCTGCTCGACTACGTCAAGGCGAACAAGGACAACATCGGTTCGCAGCACCTGCTGAACTGGTGTGTGCAGATCGCCAAGGTACGGAGATCGGCCTCCATCTTGGCTGAGCGCCATTCTGAGGAAGAACAGAGCCAGACCGAAGCCAATTATCACTTACAGTGGGGTGCAAAAGCCTGAGCCAAACACACAGACCAGGGCTCTGGCCTATTTTCAAGTTTTATAGTTTTCTTAGAAACTCAAATGTTAATATATACATTTTTCCAGCCTTTTTTTTTTTGTTATTTGTCATCCATTTTTTTAAATCCATTCATATCTTTGGCACTATAACCTTGACTTTCGCCGTTCATCACCGTTTCTAGGACTTATCATATTATCCAGCATTATAAAAGGAGAGCATCATCCCTTGTAGGACTCATGAGGGTTACTTTGATCCCTGCTTGTATTAGTATTAGACATTATACTGAGGAACAGTCAGATAAACTAACCAGGGTGTCACAGAAAGTAATCCTCAGAAGAGATCAGTTCAAAAAGAGGCATTCATATGTTCCCAGAAACTCATCTTCTGAAGCCATAAATTAAAAAAATACATTATCCGAGCTGTTTTATGTCGCCGTCATGGCAGTGATTGCATCTGTTATCCCGCTCTGATGTCTATCTCACACCAATACGCCGAGATAAACACTCAACGGAAAGGCACTTAAAGTTATTTGTCAGCGTTTGTCAGATTTCCCTGATGGCCTTGCAAATGAATTTGATTTCCCTCCGGTGCTTTGAAAATGAAATATGATAATAGTGAGGAGAGGAATGAAGCACGCTGGATGCCTCATTACATTTTTCGAATCTGAATTGTGATTTGCCTTGTATATAGCGATAAATATTCTGTATACCTCTTTGTCATATGTACAATATGTCGCTATATTTTTTTTGTTCTACTTAATATATAGGAAAACCCTAGTTCTTCATCTCTCCTATCATTTGACTCTTCCTGGAAATAGTTTTTTTGCGGTTTTATTTCAGGGGATGAACTACTTGGAAGAGCGCCACCTGGTGCACAGGGATTTGGCTGCTCGTAATGTGTTGGTCAAAACACCTCAGCATGTCAAAATCACCGACTTCGGTTTGGCCAAACTCCTAAACGCCGATGAGAAAGAGTACCACGCCGACGGAGGGAAGGTGAGAGAAGTCCTGATGGCGGATCTTTTCGATACCGATACATGATGTCCGAGCGACAGAAGGATTTTAGGTTGCGTTATTCATGATGATGACGATATGTGTTTGGAGCCTGTTGGTTGATTCTTAGCATATAAGATGTTATTTATTATGGAGTGCAGGCCATGTTGGACAAGATTCATTGGTTTGAATATTTGTCAATGTTCAGTCAATCAAACCCTTCAGTTTTCTTCAATTTCCTGAAATGCCCTAGCAGGATCTTTGCTATTACTTCCGTCATCCAAAAAGCCCTCTTTTTTATTTTAAGGTCCCGATAAAATGGATGGCCCTAGAATCTATTCTTCAGCGGACCTACACGCATCAAAGCGACGTATGGAGTTATGGTAACGAAATGCATCTCATTTGAAAGAGTTGTGCGAATGTTTATCACTTGGTTGGGACATTGTTCGTTGTACAAGCTCTTCAGGAATGTGGCGTCTTTTTAACGTGCGGTTGTCTCCGGAGGTGTGACCGTCTGGGAGCTGATGACGTTCGGGACGAAACCTTATGACGGAATCCCTGCTAATAAGATCGCTGGGATCCTGGAGAAAGGAGAAAGACTCCCTCAACCGCCCATCTGCACCATTGATGTGTACATGATCATGGTGAAATGTAAGTGTCAAAGGTTTGGAGGTTTGGGGTGAATTATTCTCCTGAGATAATATGATCAAAGAGAAGATGGGATACCTCAACGGTGGGCAGTGAGATGATATGAAAACAGTATGATTTGAAGCTGAAATGGTACGAAATGTACATTAAACACGGGTCGACCCCGAGTTACCATGAAGATGTATTTAGAAGAGTCCATGGCCTGGCCTATCCAGGATTCTTTAAGAATGGTGATCAGTATGGGCAAGTACATAATTTAGCAAAACAGAGCAATTTATATGAGTGGTCGGTTCACAGCCGGAAGGCGGAGCATACGCTGCAACATTTACCTGTCGTGCGAAGTGAAAAAATGTTTTTACAATTTCCTTGTTTAGATATCGTCATCATAAGATCGAAATCTCTTAAGCCGAACCAACTCGGGGACCACCTGAGCAAAATCTGAATACTAGCAGTAGTTTGAAGCTTTTATATAATCAAATTTCTTGTTTTTATGTATCTCAGGTTGGATGATTGACGCAGAGAGCAGGCCCAGGTTCAGGGAGCTCATCATCGAGTTTTCCAAGATGGCACGAGATCCAAAACGCTACCTGGTCATCCAGGTGAGCTGAATGGTTTTTAGCGTGCATTCAATCATTATTTTAAGCTTCATGTTCAACTATATTATGTAGGCTGATTTAAAAAAAACGATACGACAAAAAAAAAAAAGGAAAATCATTTAGTTTTTGTTTTGTCCTGCAGGGCGATGAGCGGATGCACCTACCCGGTCCCACAGACTCCAGATTCTACCGCAGTCTAATGAGCGGGGTGGATCTGGACGAGGCCGTAGACGCCGATGAGTATTTATTGCCCAAACATGGCTTCTTCAGCAGCCCCAGCACGTCTCGAACACACCTTCTGCACTCTGTGGTAAGAACACACACTCACACACACACATACACACACACACACACACACACACACAAACGCATTGTCTACCCAAGCATCATGGTTGTGCATGTGTATGAATGCAGTAGGGTGTGTTTTACCGATAACTTTAAATATATAGAATTTGCATTCAGAGTATTATGCAGTATTAAGGGAGTTAAGAGGCATTTCACTTGTCACATGTATTTTACAGCACATTTTATATCCCAGCGATGTTAGGGGACACAGCGCCCCTGGAGCACAGAGGGTTAAGGGCACAGTGGCAGCTTGGTGATACTGGGGTTTAAACCCTTGACCTTTCGATCAATAAGCCACCACTTCCACACACAGCTGTGCATTCGCTGTGAATTGAACACCGATGCCTGCGAATAAACGTTTCATAGTAAATTATTACACACGCTGTTGTTCAGTAATAGAGGATCAGCGCTGTAGGTGTTACAGTAGCCATAAGCAGAAGATCTACACTGCATAATGGAGTCATAAAGTGCTTATTGTGTGTGATATACTTCTCTTTAGTAACCTGTATCTAACGAAAATAAGACGGTTGAGCACATCTGCCTGATACCGACCTGCTTTCCTCTGGCCCAACTTCACTCTTCCGCCCGTTTCCTGTTTGCTCGTGCGCTGCCGTCTCCGCACCCACGCTTCCTCCCAGGTGCCCACTGATTAATGAGCAGCGTGCATTGAAAGAATCACAGAAATGGCCTTGTCGTGTTTTGGCTCCTTTCCCGCTGCAGAGTGCTCGCTAAACTCCCTCAAGCCTTTTAAGTGTGATTGCCTTTGCAGGCGAAACTTTTTGTTCAGAAATGTTTGGCTGATGGGGGGAGGGGGAAGGGACCCTGTGTGAAGTGAGGGTTTTATATAACCCAGACTATGGATTTTTTATTAAAATAATTATTTCGAAACATGCGTGTAAAGCAAAGCTGAACCCGAAAGACGAGTTATTATCTTGTCTTTAGTCATCCATCAAGCGTGGCTTGGCCATGAAGAAAAGGAAATGTTGAGAGAGCTATTCAACAAACAGTATGATTAGAAATATACGTCAAAGCACGCTCTAATGGGAACGCTGCATTCAGGCATGAAGTGAACGGCGATACGATTTCACAACTGCATGTGGCAAAATAACGAGGAACTGTGAAGGAAACAGGAAATAGAATATACCTGGATAGCACAAGCACAGATATAATGCAGATGTAGATCTTGAACATGTACAGACTCAGAGAGACTTATATACCGTATAAGCAGGAATAAAAACATCCTTGTCGAGCATCTACATTTTTTTTATATACAACATAGAAGGGTAGGATTTTTTAAAGTTCTATTGTTACATGCATTCTAAAAGTTCTGGAGAAGACAATAAGTAAAGAAAATAAACAATTATTATTATTATTTATTTTTTTTTCATTTACTTTTTACATTGAAGCCTTTGAGGCTTCAGGGCCTTCAAATGTTCAAAAGACAGTTCAAGATGTTTTTTTTTCCCTCTGAAGATCACATCACTACCGCACCCATCTTGGGAGGATAAACACACTTCATCAAGAGTAACATATTTTTAACTCCTGATAGAGAGACAGTAAAAAAGGAGAAAAAAAATGTATAAATAAATGAAATAAAAAAAAAGGTAAATACATAATGCAAAGATAAAAGAGATAACCGTAAAAACAGAATTTTAATTAATTTATTAAAAAAAATTAAATAAGTAAATATTTGTAAATAAAATAAAAATTTAATGTAACAAAAAAAGTTTGGTTTTATAACTATAATTAGTTTTTTTTTTTTTATTAATAAAATAAGATAATATTATTATCAATATTTAACATTCTAAAAAAGAAAAGCTGGAGTTTTTTAAAATCTGAATGAATATTTCAAAATAAATATAAAAAAAAAAAAAAAAAATATATATATATATATATATATATATATATATATATATATATATATATATATATTTTTTTTTTTTTTCTAAATATTCTTTTAGATTCAAAAAACTTCAGCTTTATATATATATATATATATATATATATATATATATATATAAAAAAAAACATTTATATATATTTATTGATTTATTTTAGTTAAAAACCTTTTTAATGTAACAAAAAAATATTTTATTGTATAACTATGTATAATTAATTGATTATATAGATATGATTGGTTAAGGTTCTGAGCTATTGATTGGAAGGTTGGGGGTTCAAGTCCCCACTATCGCCAAGCTGCCACTCTTGGGGCCCCTGAGCAAGGCCCTTAACAAAGGCCCTGTGCTCCAGCGGCTTGTATCAGGTCTGACCCTGTAATCTAAACCCATTTCACTGTGCTGTAATGTACATGTAACTAGCTGAAATTAAAAAAATAAAGAAGGTAGGAAAATAAAATAAATATATTATGCATTTGGGCGTATAATCATATAATCAATTAAAAACAACAGTTTGAGAGTAAGAAAAAGGCAGGAGAAATCCAGTGAGCCAGTGATGAGATTTTGATATGTACAGTAAGTTGCAATGGCTGAGGATAAACATGTTTACCAAATGATTTTGCAGTTATAGTGTAATCCAAATGTAATTGACCTTGTCTGAAAAAATAATGATTGAAATAATGAAGGAAAATGATTCCCCTTTAAAGCAAGTTATTTTGCAGTGAGAGCTGAATTTTTGTGAAAAGAAGCAGCCCACCACAGGGTAACTATTAAATCCAAAACTCAGCAGCTTGTGGAAATAGAAATAGAAATAGAAAAAAAGTCTGGTCATGTGACCTAAAAGCAACTCAATTAAAGGGATAATAGCAGTCTAATTTGAGTAGATAATTCATTATAAAGACAAAACCTGTCTTTTCGTCACAAATCCTGTTTTGCTGGGATTTCTTAGAAAACTGTAAGCACCATTACTCTGTAAAATCCTTTCCGATTGTGTACGTGTTCCTTGTTCTCATTTCAGAGCCTGAACAGCAGCATCGGGTCGTGCCAGAACAGGAATGGGGTGAGTGATTGATTTTTAGAAAGCCCAGGAGTGTTTCTTGTGTAACCAAATGTGGACATTTTTCTGCGCTGTACTACGATGCTCGTTTCGTGCCTCACCTCAGATTCCTCATCAATCAGCGGCTGCAGGCTTTCAGGCTGCAGTGAGTTTGAATACCTCTGAGAGGAGGTTTGGAGGTTCACGTTAGATGTGCTTGCATGTATATAGTATGATGGTGGAACGAATACATATACATGCTGAGTTAGAAAGTAGAAAAAAAAGAAATGATTAAGTCTGGGAGGTCTTGGTTTTTTTAGCAGATGGCTAGTTTAGCTCATTTACCATTCTGCTCATTTTACTCCTTTTACTTCCTCCTATATCCTCTAAAAGCACTTCGATGTTTTTAACCCAACACTTAACTGTATCAGTAGAAAACATACGAATAAAAAAATCTTAGCTAGTCTGGTTTAATCAGCTAGTCTAACTCGCGTAACTAGTCTAAGATATTTAGCTCAATAAGCTAGTCTACTTCGCTCTAGCTTTCTTAGCTAGTATAACTCAGCTAGTTTATTTCACTTAGCTAGTCTAACTCATTACGCTAGTTTTACTCAGTTGACTAGTGTAACTCAATTAATTAGTCATATAAACTAGTTTAACTCATTTGGCTAGTCTAATTTACTTAGCTAGTCTACGTCATTTAGCTATTGTAGTTAACTCATGTGATCTAACTCATGTAACTAGTTCACCTCGTTTAGCTAGTCTAACTCGTTTAGCTAGTTTAGTGAACTCGGCTCTCTAACGTTATTAGATTCCTTCATAGGTTTCAGCTCATAAAATTAGCAAAACACTGTCATGCTTTTTCTTTGGAAACCTTTTTTAAACGGAAGATTAATTACACCAGCAATACGTATCAGTTTCAGATGTTCTGACTCAGTACTAAACATTTAAGACCTGAAGTGTTAACGTTTAGCAAATTGTATTTTAAATTAAAAAAAAAGTGCTACGATTAGAACGATGCAGTTTGGTCGTTTCCACTTCTGGATATACCGATTCCATTTCATTCATTAAAAACTCCTGAATGTGTTTCTGCTGCATGTATTTCTGAAAACAACAGACATTCAAGAACTTTTAAAAAGAAATACATAAAGTGTAAAAAATTGACAATAGTCCAATTATTCTAACAGTAAATACTCGAACAAATACGAGACATATTGTTTAAAAGCAGGATTTCAAAGAAAAATTTAGAAATGTGAATTAATCGATATTATATAGCAATAATAAGAATAAGATTTATTATTTAACAGTAAATATCAAAATAGATACAAAACTATACGTAATAAAGATATGAGTCCAATTTACTAGCAACGTTTCATGAAACGTTTTGAGACTTCTGTCACTCGGGGTTTGTCCTTGTGTAACCGCACACGTAATATCTGTTACACAACACTAGTTTCTCAGGTAACTCAGGATCAGCGAGTAATGCTGTTTTGTGTGTTTTATCTCAGGCGGTCGGGCCGGTGCGTGAGAACAGTTTCATGCCGCGTTACATCCCTGACCCCACCGAACGCTTCCTGGATGGAGATTTCCAGCCTGCTCCAGGTAAACAAGTGTAAAGTTTATACCTGGACACCATCACTCATCACCTGAGTTTGGTGATGCGTGATGAGCAATTAGGCGGGGCTAGCAGTGAAGTCGTACCACCGGATAAAATGGAATGATGGTGGACTGGTCTACGGCATTACCACCTTAGCTTACAGAGAGAGTCATGATGTCAGGAGGTTAATTTTGTGACGGCGGCATGAATCATACCGTCTACATGCATCTCGGCTTCCTGGAAGCCTGTACGCTGTTAGAAGATCAGCGAGGAAGTATCACGCCGAACATGTTATACAAGAACATTTTCTTGAAAAAATTCGATTCCATCGGGCTCAGAACTCTAATTGTACGGTCATCCACTTCAGCCACATCTTTTTTTTTTTTTTTTTACAGAAAATGTTTTTTTTAATCAAATTGCATTCACATCAGACTAAAGAATAAATAGGCAGTGTCAAAAAGAAAGAATAAACAGTGCCTTATGTCCTGTTTCTGTATTTCAGAATTGGACAGACAGACAAACAGACAGACAGACAGACAGACAGACAGACAGACAGACAGACAGACAGACAGACAGACAGACAGACAGACAGACAGACAGACAGACAGACAGACAGACAGACAGACAGACAGACAGACAATCCAAAAGTGTTTTTTGCATTTATTTTTATTTTGTGACAAAATTTAACAATTGAACTTTTTATGGAAGTTTATGGATCTTTATTCTGGAAGCTTTTATACTATATGTTAAGAATATTGCTTCGTACTGGATGTTCTTAGATAGATAGATAGATAGATAGATAGATAGATAGATAGATAGATAGATAGATAGATAGATAGATAGATAGACAGACAGACAGACAGACAGACAGACAGACAGACAGACAGACAGGCAGGCAGGCAGGCAGGCAGGCAGGCAGGCAGGCAGGCAGGCAGAGAGACATTCTTTTATCATGTGACTCCAATAGACTCTGTGCAGTTAAATATACATAAATAAATTATTGGAACCATAGTCAAAGTTTGTGTTTTGATGGATCTGATTATTAAAAATTAAACATTTTATTTCCGATCAAAGGAACAAAATGAACTAAATGATTCATTCATTTCGATGACCCAAAAGTCACTAAAATGATCCGATCTTCCCATCACTATTTTACATAGTCTACACATGCAGGATGTGGTTTATATTCAGGGGATGGGGACCTCTGCTGGTGTGGAGATGAAATCAGATGGATGTGACACTCATTGCAACTAAACCTCTTGTCTTTTCTCCATCCAGAATACATAAACCAGAACGGGAACGGCAGCGTCTCGGACATGATTAACCCCATCTATCAGCACCCTGCTCGTGAAGCCCTGGACGAGACTGAGGAGGACTACTTAAACTGCTTCAAAAACCCACCAACTATCACTTCTCCTAACCCTGCCCCTGAGTACCTAAACACCTCGCACACTCTGATCTTTTCCCCCCTCACTGCCAGCCAGAAGCAGCCGAATGTCAATGGCTGCATCTCACAAAACAGCATCGACAACCCTGACTACCAGCAGGACTTCTTTCCAGTGGGGACCAAGACGAATGGGCACCTCCCTGCAGCAGAGAACTCAGAGTACATGGGAGTGGAGGTGCACTAGCACGCCTCCGAAGTGTGTGGACTTTATAAAAGTGACTGGACTTAGGCAGGCTGTAATGCAGTGCTTCGGTCGAGGCTGTGAACTGCAGTGAACTTGAGAGTTTTAATGTTTTTTTTTTTTTTATATAGAATTTAATGAGACCAAAAAACGTAGGTAAAGAATGGCACACCTTTCCTGTACTAGAACCCAGTCACAATCCCGCCTTCCTTTATATCATGGAAATCGCAATCCATTTTTTCGTGCCTCGAATGTGAAAATGATTTGGGAAAAAAAACGTGTCTCATCAAGTCAAGCTCATAAGCGTCTTGAGTTTAACACGTGTAGCTTTCAAACTGTTTCCGGTGGATTTAAAGCAGCACACGTCTATTCTGTGATGATAAAAACAAAAACAACAAGAGAAAATGCACCACTATTTTGATGCTGGAAGCACTGGTCGGTCTTAACAAGCCGGCATGCGATCGGTACGTTCACACGACCGCGAGAGGTTTTCTGTTCTCACGTTTATTAATAGAGTATGTTAATGGACATCATACAATAGGAGCTGTGTACAGTCACACGTGTATCCTTCTCTCCTGTACGTTAATCGGTTCTCGAGTCGTCGTTGCGTTGTTGCACTTTTGAGATTTTATATTGAAATATTGCCGTAAACTGTTCCAGCTTGCAAATCGTTCGTTTTAAGGGGTAGTGCTAATGTAAAGTAGTGTCGAAGAGAAATGTGTGATACAGTGTACAGATTTCTTTTTCAGTTGGGATAAAAAAATTTTCTTACTTTTTGTCTAAAAGATACAAACAAAAGCATTATTGTTCAGAACACTCCCGGAAGTTTTCATGTATGCTCTTCTGACTATAATTATTACTTTTAAAAAGTAAATAAAGTGTGTGTTTTTTACAGTTCCGGTTTGATCATTTGGAGGAAAATAGAAAAAAGTTGTGTCAAAACGTTTTTTAAAAGAAAGTACTTTCTACGTTTACACACCATCACCTTTAAAATAATCCCCCTTCCAGCTTAATATTCCTGAATTTCATGTTTGCTCTTTGTTCTAACTTGCTGTCCATGATGAAAACGCAGACGTGGTAACACTTGTGGTCGGTGCTGCCTGTTACTGCGCGTGCAGTTTTGTGCTGCCATCTGTTGGCGTGTTACAAAAGTAGTCTCGAAACGTTTTAATACCATAAGAATGTATAAAACGGGACTTTTGATTTTTTATTTTTATTTTTTGCACATTTTAAACTGCATTTATTTCTCCACATCCTCCCTTTGATACATTTATACACTTATCCCTGCATTTAACTAACAACTGAAAAGATTCAACATAAAAGGTTTGTCAGTGCACCTGAACAGCCTGCTAGAACAGACTGCTTCACTTCATCATCAGGGAACCACCAATAGGACATTTTCATACTTGTAAAATTACAAAATCCTGGTTTGACATTAACGGCCCTCAATTGTGCCTCCCTCATAATCAAACCTCAACATCTTCAGCTCCACCTCCTGTCTTTTACTCAATGCCACTGTTTTTAAACCATACAACATCTCAGGTCTCACCACAGTCCTATAAACTTTTCCTTTCACTCTCACAGATACTCTTCTATCACTCCTGCTATCACTCTTCTCCACCCACTCCACTCTGCCTGCACTCTTTTCTTCACTTCTCTAACACACTTTCCATTACTTTGCACTGTTGACCCCCAGGTATTTGAACTCCTCCACCTTCTCCACCTCTTCTCCCAATAACCGCAACTCTCCACTGCCCTCCCTCTCATTCACACACATGTACTCTTTCTTACTCGTCCTGACTTTCATTCCCCTTCTCTGCAGCACGTACCTCCACCTCTCCAGGCTCTTTTCCACCTGCGCCCCACTCTCACTACAAATCACAATATCATCCGCAAACATCATAGTCCACTGAGAGTCCTGTCTGACCTCATCTGTCAACCTGTCCATCACCACTGCAAACAGGAAAGGGCTCAGAGCCGATCCTTGATGCAGTCTAACCTCCAGTCTGTCATTCCAACTGCATATATTCCTTGATATTTATTTACTATGAATAAATATTTTCACATTAAAAATTAATTAAAAAATGATTATAAACATAATTAACATAAATAAGTATAAAATAAATTAGCAATATTGTCACTAAACATTTTGATTATTTGACTATTCAGGATGAGGCTGCACTGTATTTGGGGCCTCCAGAGAAGTCTTAACCAATCAGAATGCTCGGAAATGCTTGGGCGCATGCTGCAAAAGGAAGATAAGGGGTGGTTGTGACCTGGATAACTTTCATCACCCAGGATTTTTCAGCTTTCAGTTATATTTAATGTTATTGGAAAGTCTACGGGACAGGTTATGACTTTGGCCTCCTTTTCCCTCATTGGCCATTGGCTATCGAGCACCTTTGGGATGAATGTGAACTCCGAATGCACCCCAGGTCTCCTCACCTCATCTACATCACATCAGTACCTGCCTTGTGGATGAATGGGCACAAAACTTCACAAGCACACTCCAAAATCTAGTGGAACATCTGCTTAGGAGATTGGAGGTTATTATAAGAGTGAATAAGAACTAAATGTGGAATTGGATGTTTAAAGCACATGCTGATCTTAGGGTCAGGTGTGTCCACAAACGGTATAATTAGAGCAAAATCACATCGTTATATTCCGTAAAATATCTTGGATACGGTTGTTTTCAGGTCACGTCCTGTCCAAGCAATAGAGAGGTAGAGAAGTGCACGGTTCTGTACTTTCACTGACTACCTCTGATTTCCTGAATGAAGTGATTCAGCATGGTTAAGCTATTAAATCACACATGCACGGATGGTTTTATTTAAGAAAAATAGAAAGAAAAGAAAAGAACCCTGATTACAGGAAGTGGCTGCTATTCTCATCATGCTGATCTTTTGTGTGTTCTTTCAGTCGAATGAATAGAGGTGAAACGAGTTAAACGCTGTAGGGGATGTTTTTCATTACACATATTTATTCAAGCATGGATCATATCTGATCGAGGTAAACACGTTTTACACTACAGGGCCAAATGTATGTGCACCCCTGAGATTTACATTCATATGTGGTTCGTTCTAAGGATTTTTTTACAGAGTTCAAAGTACACAATTGTATACGGTGGCTTTGTTTGCTGTAGCTTTATATGCTTCTTTTCACCAAACCTGCTCCAGCATAACAATGCTGCTTTACACAAAGTCAGCTCTATGTAGATATGCTGTGTGGAGATTAACCACAACAAAAAAAACACCCCTGGTATGAATAGAACACCGACTGAAACCAAGATCTCCACATCTAACATCACTACCTGATCTCACTAATGATCCCAAATCTCACAGCCATGACCCAAAGCCCTTTCAGGAGAGTGAAGGTTTAAAAAAAAAAGTTTTTTTGCCCATTTAGTGTATAACTGTATAAGAATTTGAGTCCCTCCCAGTCTTGAAAATCTCTCTCAGGGAAATACTTTATTAATTGTGATTATTATTATTATTATTATTAATATTATTATTATTATTATTATTATTATTATTATTATTATTGATTCAGTGTATTTGAGATAAAGAGTAAAAAAAAATGGCCTCGGTGTCAGTCATGTATCTGAACACTAGGGGGCAGCAGAGATTAATTTATAGTTCTGGGAAAATACCCAGAGATCCAGGAGTTGGAAATAATATTTTATTTTCTGTACAAAAAAAGAAATGTTTACTGATAGATAGCTAGCTAGCTAGATATTAACATTACTGTTATTATTATTATTATTATTATTATTATTATTATTATTATTATTATCATTGTAGCACAGTAAAGAAAATCTCTGCTCCAGCAGCAAAGAAAAACGTGCAAATATAAAGCAGACACACTCTCACAAATATATACAGAGTGTATAAATACAAAAGAAAAGAAACAAACAATACAGTAGTTACACTTTCTAACAAACTAATAATAGTATAGCATATCTATATATACATATATACGGTTAATACACATTTTAGGTTATTAGTTTGTATACAGTCAAATCCTTTCTTCGTTCAAATTTTCCAGGAAATTGTGCAACTCATCTTGTTTTATTGACAAAAGTGTTGGCCCCCACAATCACATGATCTCAGCTGAACCCTCCTGTGACCCTTTCTTACCCCCTGGTTTTATAATTTTTTCACATTCAATTATGAAACACAAGCTTAATGTGATTAAGAAATAGATAACTACG
This sequence comes from Silurus aristotelis, assembly GCF_946808225.1. NCBI lineage: Eukaryota > Metazoa > Chordata > Actinopteri > Siluriformes > Siluridae > Silurus > Silurus aristotelis. Next base: position 2,831,958 of record NC_139595.1, on the reverse strand, counting down.
AATTAATTAATTTTTAGGCCCTTTTTTTTGTTTTTATTTTTCGACCCTGTAATGAATTGATCCAATTATCCCTCGGTTATAGCCTCGGCGCGCAGTGCGCATGCGCATGTTTACATTTGACGCGCATGCGCGGTGCGGAGTGCTTGCGTAGTGACAGATGATAACCCAGCGCGAGCGCAGCTCCTCATTCTCAGCCCCAGCCCGGTGTCGCGTAGGAGGGCAACAAACATGACTCCTTCAACCATAAGCTTCATTTTGGTGCTTTCAGGAGTTATTATTTTACTCTCGGAGACGCCAGGGGTGAGTTTTGTGTCTGGTTGATGTTTTATTTTGTTTTCGGAGTTAATATGGATAATACAGCGCAAGCTAAAACTTGTTGTCTGTCCGGCGCGAGCTCGGTTTATTAGCTAGCTATGTTTTTTCATGCTAAGTATTAATAATTATTTCTGAGGTTTCTAATAATGTATAGATAGCATCAATTAATTACATTTGGGACAGAAATTAACTGGTAACTAGAATTACCCGGTCTTAGCTACAATGTTAGCTTGTTTTTTTGCTATCTAATTTACATTAAATGTACAAAAACATCTTTTTTTAAATGTATTATTTTGTACAGATGTTTAGACGATTGTAAACAAAATATATGCTATAACCTCAGTCTTTTTTTTTTTTTTTTTTTTTTTGGAAAAGTTTTGGAAATTCCGGCCCGGATGGCGTGCTTGTGTTTGGATGGGCCTCCTGTCAATCAAGAGTTCAAGGGGCGGGGTTTCGGCGTTAACGTTAATTGAAATGTGGGCGTGGTTTTGACGCTCTTTAAACACTGGCTCGTGAAAAACAAGGGAAAGTGGTTTATACTTGTCACGTGTACTTTACAGAGCAGTGAAAATCTTGCTTCCAGCGATTTTAGGAAGCCGGGGTCAGAGAACAGTGTCAGCACTGAAGGTTTAAGGGCCTTGCACAGGGGCCCCAAAATTTCCAGCTTAGCAATACTGAGGTGTGAACTCCTGACCATCCAATCAGTAACCCAGAGCTTTAACTCCTGACCTACAAACCTTCTATTAGTATCAGGATTAAGTTTTAACAGATCATTGTGCATTCATGCTGTATGTGTGTATATATACATATTCTATAACTAAAGATGTGATATTTCTTCATCTTTCTTTTCCGAAAAGATTTCTTCTACACGAATTAGTCACCAAATTCGTCAGCACTGGGAGGAGAAACTTCCCTCGATGTGGGTGGTGAAGCCAACTCGGTATTTCACCAGTGGCTCAGCTCGTGAGTGTGACACTGTCACTGACACTTCGTTCCTATCTGGACTTGGTTTGAGTTTCTGCGTACAGCAGCACATTTTACACCCAAAACAGTTGAACTAGTATTTTATGGCTGATGCAAGCATGGTCATGTGTGAGAATCTTTTCTTTGTGTTGTGCAAAATCTCTCAAATCCTCTTCACCGTATTGACAAGCACGCATGTATTGATCTGGTTATGTAGAGCATCTATTATACAGTTCCTTATTTATGTTGTTTAGATCGCACCGGTTCGTTAATGGCGAAGTTTGTTTAGAGTGTTTGCACCCTCTGGAGTGTGTTAATCTGCTTTATTGTTTAGTGGTTAATAAAATAAGGACGCATCAGGATTTTCTCGCTCTCTGTCTGTCTCTCGCTCTCTCTGTGTGTGTCTCTCTCTCTCTCTCTCTGTGTGTCTCTCTCTCTCTCTCTGTGTGTCTCTCTCTCTCTCTCTCTCTCTGTGTGTGTCTCTCTCTCTGTGTGTGTCTCTCTCTCTGTGTGTGTCTCTCTCTCTGTGTGTGTCTCTCTCTCTGTGTGTGTCTTTCTCTCTCTCTCTCTCTCTCTCTGTGTCTCTCTCTCTCTCTCTGTGTCTCTCTCTCTCTGTGTGTGTCTCTCTCTCTCTGTGTGTGTCTCTCTCTCTCTGTGTGTGTGTCTCTCTCTCTCTCTCTCTCTCTCTCTCTCTCTCTCTCTCTCTCTCTCTCTCTCTCTCTCTGTGTGTGTCTCTCTCTCTCTCTCTCTCTCTCTCTCTCTCTCTGTGTGTGTGTGTCTCTCTCTCTGTGTGTGTGTGTGTGTCTCTCTCTCTCTCTCTCTCTGTGTGTCTCTCTCTCTCTCTCTCTCTCTCTCTCTCTCTCTCTCTCTCTCTCTCTCTCTCTCTCTCTCTCTCTGTGTGTGTGTCTTTATCTGTGTGTCTCTCTTTATCCCCCTGAAGTATCTCAGTGAGGCCATTAGGGAATATTTGCAATAGTTGTGTGGAACTAAAACTGTATGTTATGTTTGCTGTTGACTATAAGGCAACGCGTTAATATAGAACGCTGATTCAACTGAACACAGTAACCCGCATGTTCAACTGTTTGTACTCGCACCTGAACTTCCAGCCAATCAGAACTGAGCATTCAGACCGAGCACTTTATTCTTAATGTTATTCTGCATTTTGCACCGCTATGAATGAAGTAATCTCTCCAGACAAGTTGCAGAGGTCATCAGGAAGCACTGCCCATTTGGGTAAGATTCTCTCAATGACACATGATTCTCAACAGTTTGTGACCGGGGTCGAGTCGGTTCAATTGAAGAAGTGAGTCGACATCGGTTTTTGCAGCAGCTGGCAGCAATCTTTTGGTGTGGATGCCTCGGCACGTGTCAGAGTGTAGACCATGCAAAACCCGACACATTCAGATCCTCTTCTCTAACTTAGTCAGCTCCAGACCGAGAGCCTCAGGAGTGTCACTTCTGCTAATGTGTCTTTTCATATAAAAACACTCAAGGTAAAAAGGAAACCAGTGTGAGACATCTATGCTTTACAGCGTTGATCGTTCACGGTTTGTTTTTAGCACGTTAGTAAAATTTATTTTGGCATCTGCTTGTCGGTCGTTACTCTCCTGTTTGCTTCTGAGGCCAGGAACATCACATGATCATCAGCTATTACTTTATCAGGCCAGCTTTCTCTTTCAAAATTAGACTCACATGGTCAGATGATTTAAAGTCAGCGTGTGAAAATGGAAAAAATACTGGGTTTTTTTTTGTGAACACCGAGAGAGGAAATAAGTATGTAAATTTTTTTTGCTTATGCTGACCATAACATGCTTTTTGAATACCTCAGTCCACATTTATTCCCTATTTGCTGCAATAATAATCTCCACTCCTCTGGGAAGGTGTTCCACTAGATTTTGAAGCGTGCTTGTGGAGATCTGTGGGGACATGGGGAAACTTTTCGTTATTTTTTCAGCAAGATTCTGGCAGTCCTCTCACATTGATTTGGCAGCTTTCGAGGTGTTTCTTTGGTGTTTTAATGTTTTCTAATTCTTCATAACATTCAAGCAATAACTCTTAAACTGAAAACTGTGCACTCTTATTGGCTAATGTACCATTGACCAGCCACAGTGTTTCTCATTATGGTTTCTGGGATACGTGTGATTTTTGTAAATATAAACATGACGTTTGAGGCAATGCATGAATGCACAATAATTTTAGACATTTATGGAAAGTAGTAGTTGAGTGGTTTATTCTCTGGGTTACTGTTCGGAAGGCCGGAGGTTCAAACCCGGGCTATCAAAGCTGATGCTCTTGGGCCCTTGAGCAAGGCCCTTAATCCTCAGTGCTCAAGCAGTGCTGTATCATTGCAGATCATGCACTCTGATTCCAGCTACCAGAATTTCACTTTGCTGTAAAGTACATGTGACAAGTATACAAGCACCTTTCCTTCTTTCCGATGATTAAGATGATTACTACGATTCGGTGTAGGCATCTTGTCATTTGATCTCTGTAGTTGTAGCATGAAGAACAATCCTCAGGTCTGTTCCTGTGCAAAATGTGTGAGATGTTATGCACTGGAATAATTTATAAAATAACAAACACGATTGTCCCAATATTTATTTCCCCTTATTGTAAATTCCTGAAGTCAAAACTTCTACTTTATCTTTCGCAATTCTGTTTAGGGGATTTCATATTTTGGTAACACATGTCTAACTTGAACACAAGTTACATACACTTGTCCAGCCCATGCTAGATGAGTTTGGAAGATCTCCTGCTTTGACCTCGACTATACTGAACACCTTTTTACGATGATTTAGAACGCTGACTGCACCCTAGGTCTCCTCTCCTCACCTACATCTTTACCTGATGAAGAGTTTTCTCTTCTGCTGAGTGGAGGTTATCATCAAATGTGGACTAGAAGTAGAATGAGATGCTCAGAAAGCACATACTAATCTTATGGGGTCTACGATGCAAGATGAGAGATTTTATATATAAAGGGAAAAATGATGGACATATAACACTTTTTTTTTTCTTTGTTTGTTTCTATCTTTCTCCCCTTTTTATTTCCATCCATCCATCCATCCATCCATCCATCCATCCATCCATCCAGGCCAAGGCACAGCATTGTATCTGGTATGGAGAATGTGGCAACTCGACGATTCTACCAGATAAAAAGTACAACTGTAACTACACTGGACCTCCTAAACCTCTGCCTAAAGATGGACAAGACCTTTTACTGGTATTTAAGATCTTGTGTGTGTTTATTTTGTTTTGTTTTCTATTGTATGGATGTTAAACTATTTAGTTTTCTCACTTTATATGGAAACCAGCAGCAACTATTAAAATCTGTGCAGGTTTTTTTTCATTTTTTTTTTTTTTTTCATTTTTTTTTTTATATAAATAAATAAACCACAGCTCTGGTTAGGAAAAAAAATCATGCATATTACATATGCAAATAGCCATGAGGAAAAACAATAAGCTGTTATTTTCGGTTCCTCTGAATTTAATCAGCTGTTTGGCTGACAGTAAATTGAAAAGCTTCGGTGATTTGTGATTCTAAAGCCTTGTTTATATTCTTGCTTGCAGGAACTTTGCCCCGGTTTGGTCTACGGTAACCAGAGTGTCTGCTGCGACACCCAGCAACTGCGCACACTCAAGGGCAACATCCAGATACCTTTACAATACCTGTCCAGGTCAAAATGTCCTCTCATGACCCTATTTACCTGTGTCCATGTAAAAGAGACTTGACTGGCGATAATTTGTTTATGACCCTCTCATGACCTGTTTACGAGCTGTAGTAAGCGGTTTCTGCCGAGCACTAAAACGATTTGTTGTTGTGAATTCAGGTGTCCGGCATGTTTCTTTAACTTCATGACCCTGTTCTGCGAGCTGACCTGCAGCCCTCGGCAGAGCGAGTTCCTCAACGCAACCCAGTTTTCAGCCGACGCTGTGGACAACAGCACCAACGTAGTCGAACTCTCGTACTACATCAACCAGGAGTTCGCTAACTGTGAGCTGTTTTAAATACTTCAAATATCCGCATTGCATCACTTGTACATGATTGTTAGGGGGTGTAACCGTACGCACAATTCACAGTCCGGTACGTACCTCAGTTTTTAAGTCACGGTTCAGTATCAATTCGGTACAGTTAGGGGGAAAAATGCTAAACTTTAAAATAGCTTCTTTTTTTTCCCTTTAATTAATGCAGTTTATTATTATCATTTCTCAACATTTACAATTTGAAATAAAATCCCTGCTTGGTCAAATAATATATACAATTACATTATATATATATCATATAGAGCAAATCAAATTATTGCAGTACATATATTGATTAATTGATTGATTAACTGATTAATTAGTTCAAATTAAAAAATGAAAAAAATAAAATGAATTATTTGACAATTGTCAGACCCTATTTGGGAGAAGAGGAAGAAGCCACACTGCGTAAACTCTTGTTATTTTTTATTTTTTTATATATAAAAATACCCCTGGCATTGTTGTTTACATATTTAATAATAATAAAAAAAATTCGTTAAAAGTGCGGGGTGGAGAGTAAACGTACTTGTGGTCTGCCGCTCAAAACTTTCCTGAAGGGGAACTTCGATTTACGTCCTTCAGAACAATTGTTGAGCAAAAGTGCCTAAATATATTGTAATGACTTAATATTCTGAACACCATGAAGATAGTATAATAATTCCTATATGGATTAAGCTAATCATGCACTCTTTTCAGCAATGTACAACGCGTGCAAGGATGTAGAGGCTCCTTCCAGTAACGTGAAAGCTCTTAGTCTGCTGTGTGGCCGAGACGCCAGTGCCTGCACCCCCACCAATTGGATCGAGTACATGTTCGATACTAACAACGGCCAGGTTCCTTTTGCCATTGATCCCGTGTTCACAGGTGACACAGTTTAATTAAAATGATCATGGACATTTATGTGAATTTGATTTGCTTCCTGATTGGTCATAATAGTGAACAAGATATTTTATTCATTTTTATTTTTTTTATTGATTTGTTTCCAGGTGATCCTCCATCTGGAATGACCTTCATGAACAACCATACGTTTGGCTGCACCGAGTCTCTAGACGACGGCTCGGCACCGTGCTCGTGTCAGGACTGCAGTGCCGCCTGCGGGCCCTCGCCCGTCCCTCCGCCCATCCGTCCTCCGTGGACAATTTTGGGCTACGATGCCATGTACTTTATCATGTGTCTCTCGTACCTGGCCTTTCTCATCGTCTTCTGCAGCTTGCTGGCTTTGGCATGGTGCTTCAGGTGAGAAAGCAGATACCAGACGATCAGCTCACTGAGTCATAGTGATGGACATGAGCAGGATCTGATTGTTCTCAGTTCCTTGCTCACTTTAACAAAATGTAGAAACGATGCATGTGGAGTTCCTTCAGGAGTTGTTTTAGTATGTCAGAAATGCACTTCCTTATAGAACAATGTCTTATCAGACGAATCACGTTTCAGTCACAAGGGGAAAAAAAATCACCTGTCTACGAAACTTACTAAACAGGAACTTAATATGCATTTCTGGTAACAAATTACAAAATTTATGATTTTTTTTATTTTTTTTTCTCCTGTTTTTAGGAAAAGGGACATCACGTCGGAGTATGGCCCCATTCAAGATGCCAACGAGCCTCTTTCATTGAACAAGGACTCTGATAGATCATCCAGTAAGTACCAACTGATGTCACTGAGCAGAACTTAATCGATGATGTAGGTTTAGAGACAGTGGTTTCGAGGTAGGTGGAGCTGGAGGTAGCAGAGATGAAGATGATGAGGTTTTTGTTGGGAGTGATGACGATGGACAGAATTAGAAACAAGTTTATTAGAGGGACTGCACATGTAGGATGTTTTGAAGACAAGGTGAGGGAAATGGTGTATATCGGTAAAAGAATGATTGAGCCGCAAGGAAGAAGGGAAAAGAGGAAGCCCAAAGAATAGGTTTATGGATGTGGTGAGGGAAAGCATGCAGGTGATTGGTTTTGAAAGAGGCAGATGTAGAAGACGCAGTGATCTGGAGACAGATGGTCCACTGTAGGGACCCCTAACTGGAGCAGATAATTAATTAATTTTTTAATTATATATATATATAAAAAATACATTATGATCAAATTTACATAATTTCAGTTTATTCCAAAAAAGTTTCTTAGATCTCTAGCTGTCATATCAGTATAGAAATCCAAACGTACCCTTTTTTTTTTTTTTTTTTTTCTTCTTCTTCTTCTTATTCCAGGTGGCGTGACGTGTTGCGAGTCTCTTGGTGAGCGCTTTGAGAATCTCCTCCGCCGTATCTTCAGCTGCTGGGGCTCGTTCTGTGTGCGCCGCCCCCTGCTGGTGATCTTCTCAACCATCGTTCTGGTGGTGATCTGCTGCTTGGGTTTAAGGTACATGCGCATCACCACCGACCCGGTGGACCTGTGGTCGGCGCCAGACAGCCGTGCCAGGCAGGAGAAGCAGTACTTCGACGAGCACTTCGGCCCCTTTTTCCGCACAGAGCAGCTCATCATCACCACTCCATGGACTAACTGGTTCACGTTCGAGTCCACCACCGGCGGTGATATCCCCTTTGCGCCCATCTTGAACATTTCTTTGCTACATCAGGTCAGGGAATCTATTTTTTTGTTTTTTTGTTTTTTGTTTTTTGTTTTGCTGTAGAATGCCGGAAAGTTATTTGAGATCCATCACCATGCTTAACTTTATCTTCTCTTACCAAGATTCTGGATCTCCAGACTGATATTGAACACCTGGAGGCAGACTTTAATGGAGAGAAAGTTACCTTGAAGGACATCTGCATATCTCCTTTGGCTCCTTACAACAACAACTGCACCATCTTGAGTGTGCTTAATTACTTCCAGAACAGCCATGAAGTTTTGGACCACATCATGAGTGATCAGTTTTACGTGTACTTTGATTATCATACGCACTTCCTGTACTGTGTAAGGTACGTGCTCTTTATTGTTTTTATTGCATTTTAATCTGTTGATTAGATACATTACACTTTGGCCAAAAATATTGGGACACCTGACTAATACCCCTGTGGCAAGTAATGGCACACCCCTCCCCCCCCTTTTTTTTGTTTTTCATATTAAGGATAGTGTACAGAGTGATAACATATTCTATCTATTTCTATGAATGAGTGAATGAATGCAGGTTTTTATTTCCTTCTTCGATTAATTTCTTCAACACGTTTTAGTTCCCCAGTAGCCCTGGATGATACGGGACATTTCCACGATCCCTGCATGGGCACCTTTGGCGGTCCTGTCTTCCCCTGGCTCATACTCGGAGGCTACGAAGGTCAGGAACTGTTTTTGTCTTTTTCCCGTTATCTTTCTCTCTATCTCTTATCTTTCAGCCGCGATGATTTCATGAGTAAAAGAGTACGTGTACCCAAATGCGTTTTCTGATCACGTTTTCCCTGTTTAGGAACGACGTACAATAACGCCACCGCTCTAGTGATCACCTTCCCAGTCAATAACTACCTGAACGACACGGAAAAGCTGGGCAGAGCTCTGGCTTGGGAGAAAGAGTGAGTATTTTTGAAAGTATATTCTGTGTATTTTAAAAAATCCAACAAAATGTTTGATGAAGATTAAAGATGCAAGAGATTTCCATTCTTACTTTGTATAAATAACCCAGAAGATACAATCCGAACCTTTTTTGAGGATTTGAAGATGTTTTGAAGAGTTGTTCATGCTCTTGGAACCATTCTGTAATTTCAGCTTTATGGTTGCTACCAAAAACCACTAACAGAAACAAAACCCCACTGAACTACTGCAGTCCTTACTTTAACCTGCATGTTCCTCTTATGTTTTCCCCAGGTTTGTCAGATTTTTGAAAAACTACAGCAACCCCAACCTCATCATCTCCTTCAACTCGGAGCGCAGCATCGAGGATGAGATCAACCGAGAGAGCAACAGTGACATCGCTACCGTACTGATCAGCTACGCCACCATGTTCATCTACATCTCCCTGGCCCTGGGACACATCAGGAGCTTCAGTCGCCTGCTGGTGAGTTCGAGTTTATTTAGCAGGATTAACTGATTGTTACAAGACGAGTGTCGTCCTGCAAATCATGTGGGTTTTTTTTTTTTTTCAGGTGGACTCTAAGATCTCTCTGGGTATAGCGGGCATCCTGATCGTCCTGAGCTCCGTAGCGTGCTCTCTGGGAATCTTCAGCTACTTCGGCGTTCCTCTCACCCTCATCGTCATCGAAGTCATCCCCTTCCTTGTGCTGGCAGTAGGTGTGGACAACATCTTCATCATGGTGCAGACCTTCCAGGTCAGTGGGCCGTGTAGACAAGTAGGAGATGACTTCTAGGTTGCTGTTTACCTTGAATGATAGCTGTTGAAATTTCTCTGCTTTTTTCAGCTGTTATTGTTTTTTTTATGGAACTGCAGCTGCAGAACCTGTGGGTTTTGTCTTCAGTGATAATCTATGCAGCTGCTGTATTTTGTGTCGGTTGTGTGAATATTTTAGACTTTAAAGGGAAGTTACATTCCTCGATCATCACAAGTCTAAAATTTCAGCAAAAGTTCATATCGGTGATGATCGTATGATGGTGTGTGGGGACTTTAAAAAAAGGATGTTGCTTATGAAATTTCTCGGTTTGGTTAGGGTTCGCTTGCTTTCGGTGTCTATTTGCACGAACGCAAAATTTGCAATCGTGCGATCATAAGAGGTTATTTATTGTTATTATATTTTATGTCAACATAATACATTTTTGTATTTGCTGTATTGACGTCAAAGCGAAGTCTCCGTGCCGACTGACTGTGTTTGGTCCCTTCCTCTTTTTGTAAACAGAGGGATGAGCGGATGGAGCACGAAGAGCTGCATCAGCAGATTGGCCGTATCCTGGGAGATGTCGCCCCAAGCATGTTCCTGTCCTCTCTCTCGGAGACCGTGGCATTTTTCTTAGGTGAGGACCACGTTTCAAACCCTGGCTTATGCTAAATATCGGCGGGATTTCTGCAGACACACTGGGTCGAGTCCTTCGTATGTTAAATGTCCCACGTACGGCTTTAAACACCGTTTATTTACTTTGCAACACAAGTGCTGTATTTTGTAGAAAATGGGACGTATTCTACGGTTGTAACGACTTCATGGTCAGGATTATACAATTATTATAAAATAGTTCTGTTTTTTTTTTCTGTGTAATGTGTATAATGTTTTTCTTTCTACAGGAGCTTTGTCCCACATGCCGGCCGTACGAACATTCTCGCTCTTTGCTGCATTGGCTGTGTTTATTGACTTCCTCTTGCAGATCAGCTGTTTTGTCTCCCTGCTTGGTTTGGACATCAAGAGGCAAGAGGTAAGAGTGACCTAGACACACTGTTATCATAGATCACATAGATCCTAGAAATAAAATTTTCTATAATCAATAAGATTCTTTATATTATTATAGTAGTAAATGCTATTCTTCAAAAAAAAAAAAAAAAAAAATCTATGTTCGTTGGGTTAGTAGTGATGGTGCTGCAGTAAACACTGAAAGTTGTTCGAGTTATTTGAGTATAATGTACTTAAAGTCTGATCTCATCTGTTTGAGCCTAATTGGATTTGTCTGCTAGTTGCAACATCGCCAAGCCTGACCCTCCTTATCGGTGTGCTGCATGTTGTGTGATTGTTCGATGGAGCGATGTTTTAACGTTTAGCGTTATCTCTGGGACTTTGATCACAGCATTCAGGGCTTGAATTCGGGAGTTTTGGTGTCTTTGATCATAGTTTTCACAATGGTGATTGTCTCAAAGCATCTGGTTCTGTCTTTCTATATATATAATGTATGTGTATACAACAATCAGGCATAGCATTATGACCACCTGCCTAATATTGTCGGTCCCCCCAAAAAAAGTCCTGATCTTTCACACATTAACAGCATGAACTTGTTCAGCAATTTATACCCAGTCGTCTAGACCCAGTATCCACCCAGTAACAGGTGCCACGATGAAGAGATCAGTGTCATTCACTTCACCGCTTATAGTTGTGTGTGTGTGTGTGTGTGTGTGTGTGTGTGTGTGTGTGTGTGTATATCCCCTACTGCCTACTTCACATTTTAATTTTATAAAAAATTTATTATTATTATCTTTTAGAGGAATCGACTGGACATCCTGTGCTGCATCAAGCTGTCCAATCAGGAGGAAGAGAATAGTGATGGTGTCCTCTATCGCTTCTTCAAGAAAGTCTATGCTCCCTTCATATTGATGGACTGGGTGCGCCCTCTGGTGGTAAGTATAACGTGGTACATCAACCCATCCTAGCTTTTTCAAGATTTAAAATGATTTATTTTAATATCAAAGGTGAATAATATCAGTAATGTTGTGCTTTATATTTTCTCAGGTTGCCGTGTTTGTGGGAATGCTCTCGTTCAGTATAGCGGTCACCGACAAAGTGGAAATCGGACTCGACCAGCGGCTGTCCATGCCTGACGTGAGTCTTACGTTCTTGTCATTAACTCCTCGACCTCAGAGGAAACATATTAGCGCTATTTGCTGTTCCCGTGCATGCATTTGAGAGAATTTTGCTGGCTTGTTGTACAGGACTCGTTCGTGTTGTACTATTTCGGGAACCTGACTGAATACCTGCATACGGGTCCTCCGGTCTACTTCGTGGTCAAGGAGGGTCACGATTACCGCACAATGGTGGGACAGAACCAAGTGTGTGGCGGCGTGGGCTGCAACAACGACTCGCTCGTCCAACAAATCTACACTGCATCACTCATGAGTGACTAGTAAGTGACCTTCTCACGAATGCCTAATCATCTGGACAAAATGAGTAATAGGTGACTTTTAAACAGTAGTTTTTTGTTGGGAGTTTTTTTTCCCCAAGTTAAAAATAGTGGATCGATGATGTTTAAATGACACCTACATTCCTAAAACAATGTGGTTAATGTATAAACAAATGCCTCACACAACACACCAGGCTTTTTTTTTTTTGAGACTTGAATCGTACACATCAGTTACACTTCCACTAACGTTTCACTCCGGTCCAGTGTTTTTTTTGTTTTTTGTTTTTTTTTTGTACAATCTTTTTTTTAACATCAAAAACGATTGCTGTGCAGCTCAAGGCCACAGAAGATCTATCTGAATAGCAATGCTTCCTGAAGTAGAAGAGAAGCCTACGTTTCGTTTCCTCTTTATCAAGTCATGTTTTTATTTAGCCATGTTAAAACTACAGCTGACTACAGCCTCGGCTGAACCCTTCCCCCATTTTTGAGTTACTCATCTCTCCGATTTCTTCAGAAAAGTGAAGCAAGCTGGTATGAAGAACCGGTGACTGTATATGTACTGTATATAATTGGAACAAAAAATTCACATTTCTGATCAATTTCAGTACAATATTCATGCATTAATATTCTCCCTCGATATGCTGAATGCTTGATGCTTTTTCAGAGAAATTCTTGAAGCCGTACATAAATCGAGTTTTCGCAGCACAGATGGTGTTTCTGAGAAGGATTGACTGGCCAGTGTTTTTGTTTTTTGTTTTTTTTTTGGACTGCGTTTAAAGTGTGAGGCCACTTGATATGTTCGTGAGGGGAACTCAGATTTGAACTATGTTCCACACGTAAAACAGGGATTGTTGTAAATGCGGCAGAAATTGAATGAGAATCTTCCTTTACGTAACAGCTCGAAGATAAGCACGACCCCGTCCTCGTGGTTAGACGACTACTTCGACTGGGTGAAGCCGCAGTCTACCTGCTGCCGATTCTACAATTCTACCGGAGCCTTTTGCAACGCTTCAGGTAAACGATTAGCCACAGAATCAACACACCTCAAGGACGTAGCTGGTGGAAGTCATTAGTGAAAAGCTGAACCCATGTGGTTAAGGGATAGTGCTCTTATATTTCATTTACGTATTAGGACTTTTTTGCCAGTACACATTTAAAGAGGAAATTATGGCTTCTTTGCCCTTCTGAAAACTAGCATGCACGTTAGGACATGTTGAATGTTTACTGAAGTGTGTGGGTGTGTGTGTGTGTGTGTGGGTGTGTGTGGCAGTGGTGGATCCTTCCTGTGTGCACTGCAGGCCTTCAACTCCCAGTGGCAAACTGAGACCTAACGGCACTGACTTCATGAGGTTCCTGCCGATGTTCCTGTCTGATAACCCCAACATCAAGTGTGGGAAAGGGTCAGTAAAACATTAGTAAAAAAGGGGGAATGGGTACCTCAGTAATGTTGGACTTTTGATCAGAAGGGTTTGAGTTCAAATCCCACCACCATTTGATCGTCCAAAAGTCGCTCATCTGTTCTGGTTGTTAGCACTGTGATCACGTTTGAAGACCTTTTCGAGATGAGCATTAATATCCCTTTGCTTGACCACACCCCCCCTCCCCCTAGTGGCCATGCTGCATACAGCACTGCAGTGGTGCTGAAGGACGACACTAGCGTGGGCGCCACCCATTTCATGAGCTACCACACGATCCTGAAGACTTCTGCAGACAACATCGACGCCATGAAGATGGCCCGAGAGCTGGCCAAAAACATCTCGCTCTCCATGGGCTCGGAGAATCAGACGTACAATGTCTTTCCATACAGGTGAGTTATGAAAGGCAAGCGTAAACGTTATTAAAGGTGCAATGGTAATATGTGAGTGGTATTTCCCGAAAACTTGGAGGCACACAATAGTACAGGACGTCTCAGGATGCAGTAGCATGAAATTTTCACTTCAGCTAGGACTAACAAACCTGTTTCAGCATGACGATGCCCCAGTGCACAAAGCCAGCTTCATGAACATACACGCATTATATGGGTTGGAAGTGTGTGTGGAAGATCTTGAGTGGCCTGCTATAGATGGGATTTTTACTAACACCCTTGTGGTTGAATCTCCACAAGCACACCCTTCCCTGATGTTTCAAGGTTTATTATTGAGGCTGGTTGAATCCTTGAAGTTGGGTAAAACTCAAATTTTATCAGTATTTCATTCAAATGAAATGCAAAAAAAAAAAAAAGATCTTCCCCAATGACCTGGTTGTGCTTCAAATCATTAAATAGTTTAGTATCGAACGCACATTCACCAATAAATTAATATATAAAAAATGTAACCGTACACTTGTTTATTTTATTGAAAACTAACGAAAACTTGTCCTTTTTTTTTCCCTCCAGTGTGTTCTATGTGTTCTACGAGCAGTACCTTACCATCGCCCACGACACGGCTCGGAACTTGGGCGTGTCCCTGGGGGCCATCTTTATAGTCAGCACAGTGCTCCTGGGCTTTGAGCTGTGTTCGGCCATTCTCGTCTCCCTCACCATCGCCATGATCCTGGTCAACATGTTCGGTGTGATGTGGCTGTGGGGCATCAGCCTTAATGCCGTGTCGCTGGTTAACCTAGTCATGGTGAGCATGTGTAAATAAACGAATGGGGATGACCGTACTTTACATTGTAGGGTTGAGGATCATCAGTACAGTTCGTTTAATATTCAGATTATTGTAATTTTATAAACATATTCATATAATCACATAATTCATTGACCTTAACACCACTTGGATGTTTCATTTTAATGATGTGGACGGTTCTGAATTTACATATTTTTTAATATTTAAATTAGGCACTTTCTCAGTTTTAGGTTGTTCTTTCGTCATTAGAAGCCACCATAATTCCCAGCTGTCGTAGATCAGTATTGGATAGGTGTACGTTGTTTTTTTTTGTTTTTTAATCCAAGAGAAGAAACATCAGAAATATAATATTTTTCTATGTACATGTAGGAAGTTTATCTTTCTTTATACATTGCATATTTTGTCCATTTTTACCAGATCATATTTCCTTATTTAATAGTACATTATTTACATATAGTTAAACTTTGCTCTGTGTGTTATTTAGAGCTGTGGTATATCGGTGGAGTTCTGCAGCCATATCGTGAGAGCGTTCTCCATCAGTACTAAGGCCACACGGGTGGAGAGAGCTGAGGAGGCCCTGGCGCACATGGGCAGCTCTGTGAGGACCTTTTCTTTCTCTACCTATTTTAACTTCGTCTTCTTTGTGGCTCTTCTATAACCAACTCGGGCGTACTTGTATTGCTTGTACATGTATGTATTTATTCGTCGATTATTATGAAACGCATGACTTAAGCGCCATCTTGTCCGTAGGTGTTCAGCGGCATCACGCTAACGAAATTTGGCGGGATCATCGTCCTGGCTTTCTCCAAATCGCAGATCTTCCAAGTCTTCTACTTCCGCATGTATTTAGCCATTGTGCTGCTGGGAGCAGCTCACGGCCTCATTTTCCTCCCGGTGCTTCTGAGTTACGCAGGTATGAAACCTACAGCTGTTTATTCCAGTGAGCTGTAGTGAAGGAGCAATTGTTCAAAGCTGATGTTATGACCAGAGCGATCGCTAATTATTATTGTACACCAATCAGGCATAACATGGACATTTACTTTACCTGCTCATAATGTTATAATACACTGATTCTCCCATCGTGGCACCTGTTAGTGGGTGGGATTTATTTATTAGGCAGCATGTGAACATTCTGTCCTCAAAGTTGAGGTGTCGGAGGCAGAAAAAATTGTTTGACGAGAACCAAATTGTGACGTCTAGACGTCTGGGTGAGAGCATCTCCAAAACTGCAGCTCTTGTGGGATGTTCCTGGTCTGCAGTGGCGAATCGGCGACAGAGGCTGGTCCGTGTCGTCCGATCCAACAGACGAGCTCCTGCTCAAATTGTTTAAGTTCATGCTCGAAGATCAGGACTGTTTTGGCAGCATAAGGGGGACCAACACAATATTAGGCGGGTGGTCATAATGTTATGTCTGATCGGTGTGTATTTCCCTTTGATGAAGACCTTAAGCCCTGTGATGTAAATCAGACAGACACCCGGATTATATTTTAATCTCTAATGATCTCGTCCGCAGGTCCGTCTGTTAATAAAGCAAAAGTCTTGGCAGCACGCAGCCGGTTCTCCGGGACAGAGCGCGAATACCTGCTCGCCAACTGACGGCAACAAGGAAACTGAAACATCGATCCACAAGGGACTCTGTGGGTACAGCAGTCCCCATAAAAACACACTAACAAACGCACACACACTCACACCTCGACTATAAGACTCTAACTCAGGACTTCTGATTGGGAGGACGCACACACAAAATCCAGTGTGATTATGGGGGAAAACGGTTCAACTGTGGGATTTCGCTTCGGCAAAGCAACGGACGAAACCGGGGGCTGTGACTGAAACTGTGTTCAAGCTACTTTCTAGAACAGAATTACACAAACATGCAATATTAACTATAATAACATGCAACCCGGACGTGTTCCTGATCTCTGGGGTTATTTATTTTGCCAAATGTTTTTTCCTTCTGATGCTTTAAATCATGTCGCCTGTTGAAGAAAAAAAAAAAGTAAAATACAGCACCAATGGGTAATTGGGTTCATTCATCCGATTGTATTTGATTCACATGGGTGGTTTTTTCTTTTTTGCAATTGCTGAAAAATCAGTAAATGGTACAAAATAACTGCTTAAAAAAAAAGCAGGAAATCGGGACGCTGGACACACAACGTCCTCGGGTTCAGGATTTACCGGTTTCTATGAAGTGCTGTATCTTTTACAGATCAGCGTACACGTTTACCTCAGCGCTCAACTGTCCGAGGAGTAATTTTCAGAAGAATAAAAATAAAATAATAGTGTTTGGGAGTTCATATCAGATCTAGGGTTAGACATGTTCCACGTGCTGGCGATTTAAGATTCACGACTCGTCCGGAAACTCCCTCACGTCAGAACGTCGATCCTGAGACACAGGATCTTTTATTTATTTATATATATATATATATATATATATATATATATATATATATATATATATATATATATATATATATATATATATATATATATATAATATATATATAAATAAATAATGAGGAAGAAATGGTAGAGTTATACAGTGAGGTTGGGAGATTGTATTTTTTAACTTTTTTTTTTTTTTTTATGAATGTCTCAATCTGAGATGTACTGAAAAGTTCGAGACTGCATTCCATGCTGAATAACACTTTAATATTTGTGTGATTTTGTTGGGGTTTTTTTGGCAATAAAAAAAAAAAAAAAAAAGTGCTACTAATTTGTAATCCGCTTGGCGTCAACATGAGCATCGAAGTTCACTTTGTTCACTGACCGAAGGTTGAGGGACATCCGAACATCACATGAAATCAGAATATTTTATTTTGCTTTATTGCCAGAAGAATTTAGTATAAAATTCGTGTTTTTATTTATTTATTTATTTTATATTCAATTTAATTGATTGATTTTATTTTACAGTGCGTATAGAAAGTCATCATACACTGGAAATCTTGACCTTTTGCACTGTACAGTGTAAATACACCTTTATAACCTCAACATCCAATTGAAAATAACATTTTAAAACATTTCATACATTTAAAGTGAACAAAAATCTGGACACCTGACCATAAAATTGGTATCTCCATTTGCTGTTATAATAACCTCCACTCTTCTCTGAAGATGTTCCACTAGATTTTTTTTAGTGTGGGATTTTAGCTCTAAAGCAGACCACTCAAGATCTTCCACACACGTCCAACCCATGCAAAGTAGATCTTCATGAAGCTGGCTTTGTGCACAGGGGCGTCGTCATGCCGGGACACGTTCGGAAAATATCATTCTCCCAAATCCAGAATCCAATTGTGTGCATCCAGATGTTTGTAAACAGTCTGTAGAGGAACCGCATATTGCTGGGAATTCGGGTCTCTCAATACTTTTGGGTGGAGAGTAAATGTTCGAGTGAATAGAAGGTAAGAAATTACCACCTGGATTTCAAACCTTTTCTAAGATCCTTATTTTGAAATGATCCCACGTGATTAAATTGGTTGAAATGAATTCTACACAGATTATCAACGCTCTGTTTCTCGGTGTGAAAACTCCGGATTATGAGTAAACATACAGTCCACGCCCTTGGCAGCAAACACTACACGCTACAACTCAAACACTTAAAGCTCATGATGTTCTTCTAAAAGCCGCAGCGATGCATGAGTGCTTAACCCAGATCTCCTTTTGCAACGCCCTTCTATTTTTAGACATTTAAGGAGGTTTGGCCCCATTTTTATCACTTCCTTTTGTTCTCTTCTCAACCACCAGAGGGCGCTCTGTATCTTTATACATGTACAGTATCTGCTCCATGTTAACAGCATGAACACAGTTTTCTAGTAACCAATTTTACATTCATGTCTGTTTATTAATCGGGGTGTGTGTGTGTGTGTTTTATATGTCTATATAATAAGACTGCATTATATTTATATATACATATATAACAAAATTTGACCATCACACTGCATCTGGGTACAGCTGACCAAGAAATGCTGAAGAACCAACACCTCTGAGATGGAGTGAAAAAGGAAACTTTTTCTTCACTGGGTTTTAGTGTGCATGCATGTATACAAACTAATAATCAGTTCAATTCAGCAAAAATCTCTCTTTATTCTGCCTGAATGTCATAAATGGTGCTTCTTGGTGGTTGGATATGATGTGTGCTGCATCATCTTTCACTTCAGATCTCCAGAATGAAGCACATCACTGGAAAAGAAAAGGAGTTTAAATCCATCTCTCCACGAGTCTGTTTATAACAGCAGTAGGCGAATTTGCTTACGAGCAATTAAAGCGACTCCAATCTGTCAGTGTTTGCTGTGATCAGTGGCGCAGATGGCGTTCTGGAACGTTTTACACGTTTTTAACACGCATTAGCGTTGAGTTCGACTGCGAATAAGATTAAATAGTCACAGATAATATACAGTGTCATGCCTAGGGGGGTTTGTTGTCAAAACAATACACTTTGGGTTGAAATTCGAGTGAAAAACTTGTATCTCGGTGTTGTTTTGGGATTCAAGCGTGAGCTTTAGACGAAATTT
The DNA here is from genome assembly GCF_946808225.1 of Silurus aristotelis. Lineage (NCBI taxonomy): Eukaryota > Metazoa > Chordata > Actinopteri > Siluriformes > Siluridae > Silurus > Silurus aristotelis. The sequence goes on along the minus strand of NC_139595.1, from coordinate 2,812,857 downwards.
AGATACCGTTTTTTTTTTTCTAACCTTATAATTAAACACTTGGAACAAACATTACAGTTAAAATAAATGTCAAATATAATCGATAATAAAGTAATCCTCTGTTTATCGCGGTTCACAAATCGCCCACGATAAACGAAAAACCGCGATAAATAAACGGCACAAAATGCTGTTTTATGAATACAGTACTGTACTGTATTTACATTTTACTCCATATTTAATAGTTGCCCTTTTGAAAGACTTTCTAAATCAGTTTTTTTTTTTAAATGTAAGCACATTTTCTATGAATAATTTGTATTTGTAGTATTTATTTCTCTCCTAATTTGTTACTGTTGAATGTGGAACATTTTTCCTTAACGCATTTGAGTGTCTCAGTGTGAATGAGCTTCATGTTACTGTAGGTTTCAATACGATACAATAGAACAGTGACAATAGATATTATATATTAAAACATTTTTTGTATTAATATGACGTGAGGTTCAGTTTCCAGCGTGACACTAAAACAGGTAGTAATAATGACTACTTTTTACTTCAGAACATTTCAGAGCACAAACTTTTTTTACTTTAACTTTGAGTAAAAAAGTGCAGTCAGAACTTCAACCAGAATCTTGTACAACACGAGTATCTGCACGTCTACTGGAGTGAAGGATGTGTGAACTTTTCATCCTTGTGATCTCCTTCATCTCCTGCAGCTACGCTAAATCTAAAACCCACAAACCAAAAAGAGAGAAAGACACAATAACTATGATTCATCCTCCGTATTTTAATTAACAAGCAAAGCATCATATTTACACGAGTGTTTTTTTTTTTAACAATCATTTTCATTTGATTATAGAAATACTTCTCTCTTTTTATTGGGAATTTTGCTACCGTGTTTAATGCACCGTATTTCCTGGAATATAAGACGCTCTTAAAAAAAAAAGTGTATTATGTATTAAAAAAAAAAAAATGTTTGTCCCGTTAGTGTTGCAGTACTTCAGCTCTATATGTTTTCCTGAGGCTGGTTATTCGGTATATATTTAAAAAAAAAACAAAAAAAACGAAGTTTATTAATTGCTCGATCGATTTTCAGAGCCCACCTTTTGCGTGAGCTGCTGAACATTTGTTTGTCCAACGCTACAGGATCGACTTCCCCCTTCTTTAATTAGCTTAGAGATGACGATGGATTCTCACAGCCGTTTCACCAACAGGTTTGGGGAAGAATCTCACGAGGTGGTAAAATAGGAAATATAAAATGTTTTTCTTTAAAAAAAAAAAAAAACAACAAAAAAAAAAAAAACGGGTGAATGATTATAAATGAATTAACACTCGCAGGAATTCGGCTGCTTTGTTTTTTAAATGTCATGCGAATATAATGATATTGGAGGCGTAATCTTGTGTCCCGTATACCCTAAAATTGTAAATGTACACATTTAAAAAATGTATTTAAAAAAAACAACCAAAAAAAAAAAAACAATCCAGTAAATATTGTGACTCCTTTTTCACCCTCCGTCGTTCAACAAAAGTCTGAAAAATGTGTTCAAATCACACACGCAAAAAAAAAAACAAAAAAAAACAATTCTGATCAATCATCTGGTCTATAAGGATTCAAGCATAACGATTAAAAAGGAACGAGTAAAAGATGGTAGAAAATGTTTTTTTCCTGGTCCAGTGCAAGTTAGCTTTCATAATGGGACCCCCGTGTTAATACTGCGTAGGTCTTCGATACACAGCGCTGGAGTGACGGGAAAAAAGAAAAACACATCGCCGTTGGTTTTTCATTCGCAGCACGAACCTTCTGTATACGTCTTCCCTCCTCGAGCGTAGCACTAGAAACGTGCCGAGAGTCCACTCTAACATAGAGCAAGGGGACAGTGACCGCAATGGCGGCTCGTCACACCACCACCACCTCCTCCACTACGTCATAAAAACAAACAAACAAACAAACAGGAGACGGATAAAAGAGTAACAGGAGCGTGATGAAGGGTCGTGTCGTCTGCCGCTGTTTCCTGCACAGGAACTGGTTATGGTTAAACATGCTTAGAGTGCTGCTTAGAAGGAATTTCACAGAAAACCTACAGATGAAACGAGCGCCCTTTGACCTCCTGGAAACCCGCCCTCCCCGAAAAAGTGCACTTTTTGTAGAAAAGAAAAAAAAAACGTACGAGGTCCTTCTGAGCGAAAAGAAAAGAAAACAGTCGTCGCCATCTTTAAAACGTTTGTCCATTCACAGGTTGATTTTAAGGCTATAAACAGCACGAGACATGCAGCGGCTTCACTTTCGGATCGGGGCCGAGAAGTGAGAAGAAAACAGCGAGAGATCCACTGATGAAGCCAAACCAAACAAGTCTATTAAAACCTGCGCAGGCAAACGAATTTCCACAAACTTTGGCTGAAATGTGTTATTTTTCCTCCCTTCATGGATGAGTGCATAGAGCTTCTCTAGGGTTCAGAGAGAGAGAGTAATGAGCGCGTCGTTCCCCGATGAAGAGCTGCTGCTAGGAGTTCTGCAGGAGGCGTCTGTAATGGGGCATGACTTCGTGCTCCGGGAGGTGAAGGTTGAACTCCAGAGCCACCAGCACGGGGAACTCGAAGGCGATCAGCTCACGCCGGTTCACCCGAAACCTCTCCTCCAGTTTCTGCAGAGCAAAAACACCATCAGCTTATTTATTATAGAGCAGGCCTCCAGGGCTGAGCGTCATCATGAACATCATGAACGTGAAGATGTGAAGATGAATAATGTGTGAGATTTGATACGTAGATACGAGTGAGAATTTTCTTCTTCAAATTTCATCATGAGAAACATTTTCTTCAGTACATTTAAATGCGTAATATGACTTTTTACTCCAATACTTTTCAGAGACACCTGCGATTCCTCGCTACTCTGAAGCGAGAACTCGAAGAGCGTTAAATGAGAAACTGTGACGACGGCACGAGGGTAATCCCACGGCTCCTGCATTACTTATTCTCTCTCCGAAATCAGTGCTTTAACTTTTTCCCCTCAATTATAAATGTATATAGACACGAGATTATGTGTTTCTCGAACGTCTCATTCCACATGTAGTCCTAATTTGCTGTTATAATTCCCTCCACACAGGGTGTTAGTAAAGTGAGGTCGTGATGAAGGTGAGGTGAGGAGGTTTGGGGTGCAGTGGGGGAATCCCCAACTTTTGCAGACACTAGAGAATCATGTTGAATCATGATTCGTGATTCATTCGGATTATAAACGAATCGTTGAAATAGAAGGAACCTCACTCTCAGCCTCGCCGTGACCGCGGCAGACGCCGGACCCCTCGGGGCTGAAATCCGAGCGCACTTACGTCGATCAGGAGCTTGACCTCGTGCTTTTTGAGGTCTCCACCGATCTTGGCTGCCAGGAGGACGCAGGCTCCGGCGCAGAGTTTGCGGTTCTGTTTGTTGAGCTTCCCCTGCAACACCAGCTTCTCGAAATACACAAAGGCCATGGCTACGGTGGGCTCCTCAAAGCCGCACTCGTCCTGAGCCAGCTTCCGGATCTCTCGCTTCAGACTGCGGCACACAAACAGACAACCGTCAGCGCACACACACACACACACACACACACACACTCGCCTCATACGCCCACTACACCACCACACGTTTGGCTTTACCTCCTGATTTTGCTCAGCGTCAGGCGAATGTGAGGGAACTTCTCCTTAAACGTCTCGTTCATGTCCTTCTTCAGATCCGAGGGCTTGACGTACTCGATAACCGTCGTCTGCACGTGGAAGCAGAGGAGTGTTAGAGTAATGTTAGTCTTTATCCACACATTCTCACTGCCTTTTCAAATCATTCATTCATTCATTTTCTCCAACAGCTGCGCGCCAATAACACGCCACGGTTTATCATGGTTTCTATGGCAACGACTAACTCTGACTTCACTTGTACATACACCGATTCTCCAATTGTTGTTTTTTCACTGTTTTTCCATCCATTAATCCATTCTTCCTTTTAGTGTCTGTGTATCTATCAACCTATCTATTTGTTCTTTTCCTTTCTCTCTATCTGTCCATCCATCCTTTGTGTGCATCTGTGTATCTATTAACTTATTCATTTGTTATTCATCCATCCATCCATCCATCCATCCATCCATCCATCCATCCTTTATTTCTGTCTATCTTCCTATCCATCCATCCCATCTGTGCATCAACCCATCAATGTTTTTTTTTCCTATCTTTCCATCATCCATCCATCCATCCCATCTGTGTATCTATCAACTTATTCATTTGTTCCATATCTATCTATCTATCTATCTATCTATCTATCTATCTATCTATCTATCTATCTATCTATCTATCTATCTATCTATCTATCTATCTATCTATCTATGTTCTCCCTCTCTCTCTGAAAATATATATTATTGAAATGCAGTATATTATTTGCACACACACACACACACACACACACACACACACACACACACACACACACACACACACACACAAGCTTTGTGCTTTATCTCAGTTGCTGTTGTTCAGGACGGAGGAACCGAGCAGTAATTTCTCCTTAGAGACAAAAACCCCTGCTTTCCATTTAACGCTCTCAAACGCTCAATGGCTCGAGATTTCGGAGCACGACTTTTCCTTTTTTCTATTTATTTTCTTTTAAAATATCTGCTCAGCGAAGACGCCGCTGGTGTTACACCAGATTCTTTGACCATCGTATTTTGTGGCTCAAGAGGGCGCTATTGCTAAAACGCAGCTTAAAATTGATCATCCGTAGAAGTTTGCTACGCAAACAGCGTAAATTCAAACATCAGCGGCCACAGTTTATGAAACGTTGGCTGCGAGAACGCGCCTGGCGCCGTGCACGTTTCCTCGAAAGCGCTTGGAGAACAGTCTGCTGTGGAGAAACAGATGGATGTGCCAATTGAATTGTTCAGAAAAGAGTCATTTAGAGTACTTAACAAAACAAAGCTATTTAAATGCTTATAAATACACATGTAAAATAAATTATATATATGTATTAAATAATATAAATATATAAATATGTATTTTTTATATATATAAATATATATATATAAAAATAGACTATATATATATTATTATTTTTTTTTTTATTAATACTCTCTAAAAAAATTCTTCTATTCAACACTTTATTCCTGAATAACAATATTTCAAAAGTTTTCTAAATTCCTTTATTTGGAATAACAATAATAACCGTATATATTTTATATACGAAGAAACATTTTCTCAACAGAAAACACTACGACTTAATCAGCAATAGTAGGAAGCAGAAAAGAGGGCAAGGCACCAAAAAAATAAATAAATAAAGACTTTTTTTTTGGTTGAAGCACAAGTGCACTATTCATCACAAAAAACAAAACCACAGCCAGAGCGGGGAAATGAACCCTTTTATGTAAACACAATAAAGAAAGTCGCTTCCGCTGGAACACGAAGCCTTATAACATGCAGCGCTGCGAGAGGGAAAGATGATGAATTCCAGAGTCAGAGAAATCTGACCGTAGTTGTAGTCGCTCGTATGCATCAATTTTCTCATCAAAAACTCATTAAGCTCATGTAAGAGTTAAATATAAATATAAATATAATTTTTAAGAAATGAATAGACTGAGACTATAAATTTACATTTTAAATGAATAAGTTTGGTAAAAGAAAAAAAAAATCTCAAGGAAGAACCCTTGAGTGAAACCGGACTCAACGGCATCTTCAAAATTCCATCCCGGAGCACCAGGTGGTCTTTTATTCTTTTCCTTCCTCAACAATTAAACCTGCACGAGGACTTTCTGTGCCGTTTTGTGTAACCTGAGCCCACAGGCCCGAGACGCCCGAGTGCAAAGACCTGGAGAAACATTCGCTCCGGGCAAATATGTAGAGCTGATGCATCACGTATGATCAAATTAGAAATGAGGTGTAGCACTTTTACAGAGAAAAGATCTCGACCTTACGCTTTATGACTTCAATTATATATATATATATTTATACACACACACATACATAATTGAAAAGGAAAGAACATTTTGTCCTCAAAGACGTGTTAGAAGCAGGAAAAATGGGCGAGTGTAAGGATTTGAGCGAGTTTGACAAATTGGGACGTCTAGACGTCTGGGGCAGAGCGTCTCCAAAACTGCAGCTCTTATGGGATGTTCCTGGTCTGCAGTTGTCAGGATCTATTAAAAAGTGCTCCAAGGAAGGAACAGTGGTGAACCGGTGACAAGGTCGTGAGCGGTCGAAGTTCATTGATGCACGTGTAGAATTGAAGGCTGGTCCGAGTCAGAAAAAGGGGGACCAACACAATATTAAGCAGGTGGTCATAATGTTATGCTTGGTCAGTGTTTATATCTCCATCCTTATTTCCAGGATACCACATGATGTCCTGATGCCTTATGTCAGAGACTCTTCAGCTGCTCATGATGATGGCTTCAGATGAATATCCTAAAGTACACTAAATGTCAGAAGTATTGGAACACCGGACTGTTCCAGCCACATGTGCTTATTTCCCAATCTGTTACCACAAACTTGGAGGAACACAATTGTACAGGATGTTATTGTGCTTAAACTAGGAGACCCAAACCAGTTCCAGCATGACAATGCCCCTGTGCACAAAGCCAGCTCCATGAAGATCTGCTTCACATGGGTTGCTGAGGAAGATCTCCTGCAATAGAGCTCTCAACCCTACTGAACCCCTTTGGGATGAATGTGAACGCTGACAGCACCCCAGACCTCCTCACCTTCTCACCTACATCAGTACCTGACTTTACTAACACCCCTGTGGCTGAATGAACACAAATCTCCACAAAATCTTGTGGAACATCTTCCCAGAAGAATGGAAGTTATTATAAGACCAGACCAGTGCCAGCCAGATGAGGATGGGTTCATTTTTGAGTCAGGTTCCTCTCAAGGTTTCTTCAGGAAGATTTTCCCTCACCACCAGCATCTGGCTCTTTCATTAGGGCCAAAACATTTAGGGACTAATTTCTAATGTTAAAATTTACTAAACAGCTGCTTTTGCATTAAAGTTGTGTGAAGTTTCACAGCAGGACAGTGTGAGAACGTGAGTGTAGGTTTGTGTTATAGTGTATAAAAAAAAAAACACAAACTCACCATGTAGGAAGGAAATATGAGCACGCGTTTATGTTTTCCACATGGCCACTGAGGGTCGTCCAGAAGGTTGGGGTCATACTCCCTGATCTCTAAAACTTCGTTCCCTGCGGATCAGGACAGAGAGCAAATAAACATCAGGAAAATGTCCAGGAATATATACAAACATCTTCAACACGTTCTTCAACACGTTCCAGATTTCTATGAATGTGAATTTGATCGCTTGAACAGGGATGGATGGAGGGATGGAGGGATGATTTTATTAATAGAAATGTTTATTTTTTTTATTCCCAACAGGGTGTTACAGGGTGTCCCAAGAATCTCCATGCATAAGGAAAATTACCCTTTTAAAAATTAAGCTTTCTTTTTGTCCAAAAACTTTTTTTTCAGTGTTCATTTGACAAAACAAGAAGGTACTGAAGTCCTTCTCATGACAAGATCCAAAATCTCTGTTCTAGAGCGGGGGTCCCAAAAATATGGCCCCACATTTGGAATGGCCCTCTGAACAATGGCAGAAAAATATTTAGGAAATTACATTTTAAATGTTTTCATATCATATCAGTATTTGATAACAGTTGACTTACAAACAGAAATTTCCTGTAGTAACAGAGATCGAGGCACAGATAGTTGGTTGCTGGAACTATCAGCAAAAATCCATACAGATAGTTTTTCCGGTGTCCGGTCCGCTGCCATTACAAGAGCGGCCTCTAAAGGCGAATCATGGGCGGCACGTGCTGTATTTATGTATTAATTATACTTTTTTTTACATTTATAAATTAATAGATTTAAATTCATGATAAAATCACATTTTATCACATATTACATATTAATACTGGTATACTCTTGCCCATGTAATTTGGTGTTACACACTAACCCAGACCCGCCCCCCCACCATTAAATATGTTCAAATTATCTGGCCCTCAGAGAAAAAAGTTTGGGGACCCCTGCGTAACCAAAAGTGCTGAATGAACCTGGACCAGTTCACCAGCATTGATGAGCTGGCAAAAAAAGGTGGGAAAAGGGAGGATCTGGCAACACGCACGCACCCGTATCTAGGCTGCTCTGGTGGCTGTTGGCGCGTGCCAGGATGAGGCTCCGATGGCTGGCATTACGAGACTGAGAGAAAGACGAAGTGGAATCGATGGTGTTGCGGCGACCGAGGACATTCGTGGGGTAGAGGAACTGCATGTAGGACACAGTCTGTGGGGACATGGAAGGCAAAAAAGGCATCAATGTCACTATGGAAACTGTGTGTGTGTGTGTGTGTGTGTGTGTGTGTGTGTGTGTGTGCTTAAAAATAGAGTGCATACAACCTACAAGTTTTCCATTTTGTTTAAACATGCAGGACACCTGACTGTTGCAGCCGTTCGTGCTTCTTCCCCAAAGTCTTACCACAAAGCTGAAGGCACACAATTGTACAGGAGGTCTTTGGATTCTGTAGAATAAAATTTTCCCATCACTTGAACTAGGAGACCCAAACCTGTTCCAGCATGACATGCACAAAGCCAGCTCCAGGAAGATCTGCTTTACATTGGTTATAGGTGAGTAAAGGATCTGGAGTGACCTCACCTACATCAGTACCAGACCTTACTTGTAGCTGAACGAGCACAAATCCAACACGCTCCAAAATCGAGTGTAACATCTTCCCAGAAGAGTATAGAGTATATGCAATATATTTTCGCGGAAAAGGATTTTTCTACTGAAATAATAATACACTAAACCAAATCATAAATATTCGTATTTAATAAACTAAGACTATTCAACTGCACTGTATATGTATGTGTTCAGGTTTGCAGGATCATGGTATATATGGATGTTTAATTAAACAGGGAGGGGAGTGGTGGCTCCAGCGGTTAAGGCGCTGGGTTGCCGATCGGAAGGTCTGGGGTTCAAGCCCCGGTATCGCCAAGCTGCCACTCTTGGGCCCTTGAGCAAGGCCTTTAACCCTCTATGCTTCGGGGGTCCCTTACGAGGGAAATATCAAGGTCCGTGACGTCGGAGTGACGTGGGGCCGCCTTCCCGTGGGCTCACCACCTGCAGGAGGGACCGTAAGGGACGGTGCTGTGAGGATTGGGCAGCAGTTGAAGGCGGGGGCCTGCTTAGACTGCTGCCCCCGCGACCCGAATTACGGATAAGCGGGAGAAAATGAATGAATAATTAAACAGGGGGAATGGAATCAGGCGAGCACACGGCAGCACTGATCCTCAGCCTCACCTTGCCGTCAGCGCCGAGCTCCACACCCTCCAGCCCGATCACCATCTCTTTGGCGCTGACGCCGCCTGAGGGGTGACGCTGACGCCCGCTCTCCATCTTCACTCCGTCTCTGTCGGGGTGATACACACACACACACACACACACACACACACAATTCTCATCATGCTGATTATTTGTTATTTCTTACACGATACGCTTCGAACTAACGCTTCAATTTCTTTATTTTATTAATTATGCAAATTATAATCGGTATAAATATTATTATTTAAAAAAATATATATATAATTTTTAATTTAGAGAAGTAAAGAAATTAATCAATAAAATTAATAATTATGACAGCATTTTTAAAATCACACATGTAAATACTTTGGCTAATTATGTATTAATTATGCAGATAAAACCATAATCGCTTATTTCACACCATACAAAAGTAGATTACTGTAATTTTGTCAGTTGAACCTGAAAGTGCTTATTTAAATATTTACTCATTAACATGTGGATTAAAAGCTGCATATGAACAGTATAATTAGTAATTTCATTAATTTAATAAAATTATATTAGCAATTTTATATATGATTATTATTATGCTTTTATAATTATATTGGTAGCAATTAATATTCTTATTATTATTATTGTCAATCTCTTCTAATTATTAACAATATTATTTATTTATAATTATTATTATTGCTGATTATTTTTATTTTATTAATTTATTATTATCTGTAGCAATTGTATTCTTCTTCTTATTGTAGATTGTGAATAAAAACAATTGAAGGGGAACCGATTAATTTACTAGTTCACAAGTGTTTGTGTTCACGAGCGCGGCAGGAGCGAGTTGAGTCTGATTTACCGCTGTGTTACATTTCACACCTCGGTGACAGAATTCATGCATTTCCTTAAATATGAACAGATCTTGGGGGGAAAACCCTGGATATCACCGCACTCGAGATAAAAAAAACTGTATATAAATCAGACCTGTATAAATCTGGCTCTGTGGGGGCAAAAAATAATAAATTAATTAATAAATAAAAAAATGCTGAAAAAAAAAAAAACATGCTTGTATGGTGCAAGAGGAAGTTGTGCTTTAGTTTCTAACAGTCAGCGTGTCATCAGACTGACGCAAGAAGCAGAGGCTGAGCTGGAACCATAAGGTGTATGCAACAAAATCAGACTGGTTGGAATGTAAAAAAAAAAAAAAACGATCCACTATAAGCAACTCCACGATATAAAGTTTTTTACCATTTATAAAAGCAATTTACGTATTTTATTCACATACAAAGTTAACGACACTTAGATGTTGCGGAGCTCAGAAAAGTCCCAACTCCACCTTTTTGAGGTCTAATTATACATTTTTGTTCCTTAAAAATACAGTTGAAAATGTGCTTCCTATGTTATTTTTTCATGCAAAATTGTTGTATAACATACAGTATGAAAGTGACTCTCGTTTCTCATCAGGTAGAAAACTAATTCGACATGGCTGAACGGCTTTGCTAGGCTCACCAAACATTGTGTACATTTTATAAGGCCGAACTGTTTTTTGATCTATGGAGTGATTAAAAAAAAAAAATTGCCACCAAGCATCCAAAGAAAAGCAACACAGCTGCTCGAAAGCTGTTAAAAAAAACAAACAAAAAAAACCAGATGTATTTGCTGGAAGCTTAGACAGCGACGTAGCGAGACAAGATAGCGAGAAAACAAGTGCTATACACTTCCTATCCAAAATGAAAAACAGGACCGTGTGTGCTCCGTGTCTGATGTAACCGATCTGGATACAACCATCAGGGTCTCTGGAGAGCGGACCAATACTTCGGTCAACTCCCTGTGCCAAAATCAATCAGACGAACAGGAGGGAGCAGAACGGATTACTACAGCACAAGCCAAACAGCTACAGCTTCCAGATCCAATGTGTGTGTGTGTGTTGGGGAGTATACAAGTGTGTGTTTAATGCCAGTCATTGTTGTCATGACAATGCACTCGGTTGTCAGCATTTTTGGACATTTTAGACACATTAAGAAAGCATCATGTGAGGAGTGTTTCAGACGCACCAGATCGAACTGAGCAAGGAAACGAGCTTCGGTTGGCATCGCCTTTAAAAACACCCTTTCCGATTGATCTTACATCATTCATCATTTTCTGTAGGACGGTACCTCGGTTGCCAGGGTGTTATTTTTAAACTGACATTTTTAGCAGCTACCACATGAAGTCAGGATCGAAGCTCTGTTGCCTTCAGTATTAATATATCAGACAGTTGTGGATGAAGTAGTGGTTGAGTTACAGTACAGATAAAATCGGACTCCATTAAAAGTAAAATTGCTTCCTTTAAACCTTCACTTAAGTAAAAGTACAAAATTATTTGCCTTTATATGTACTTAAGTATCCAAAGTACGGGTGGAACGTCGGTGTATGAGATTAATTTGTTCCTGAAAACCGCTCGTGTTCCCCTATGCTCGTACTCTGACAAATATTTATACTAGTAAAACCGCTTGTACACCGATTTCCTCGTACATCAAGGCATTCGTACACTGGGGTTCCACTGTACTATGATTTATTCATTCATTCATTCATTTTCTCCTGCTTATCCGTAATTCGGGTCGCGGGGGTAGCAGTCTAAGCAGGCCCCCGCCTCCGACTGCCGCCCAATCCTCATAGCACCGTCCCTTACGGTCCCTCCTGCAGGTGGTGAGCCCACGGGAAGGTACTATGATTTATTACGGCTAAAATGTTCCTATTATCATTTTTATCACAAGACTTTTTACTTTATCAACTCAGTTAATGTGAAAAGACTTAAATGTGACTCAATCTATGAATCGAATGATATTAGTCACTTATGATATTTATATTACAATTATCATGAACCCAAAACCTTCTTTTTAACTAAATAAAAATTCAATCGTGTAAATTTGGTTCCAAGTGTTGTGGTGAGTTTGAGTCTGGAGTTTCTTCATCGTTTATTCCTCTCTAAATGTTCTGCTTGCTGTTGAACTGATGCTGAACTGTATGTTGGTGATCAAAACGAGTTCAAAACAGAGCGTGCGCTCGACCCTGATTGGTGGATTGCTGCGTGTTTGGCCGGTTACGTTTTTATCCTCATAAATAAAAAGGAACGTCTGATTTACGCAAAATGTAGTTCAGTAAAAAGTAGATGTTTGACTCTGAAATGTAGAAGTAAAAAAAAAAAAAGTCAGGTGCAGATATGTGAAAAAGACACTTAATTACAGTAACACAGTAATACATTTACTTCATTACAGTCCACCACTGAATTCAGCTTTAAGGTTATCTGTAGGCGACTCTGCTCCTAAACAAGGACAAAAGAAACATTTAGAAGATATACGAATTTGAAATGTACCATTTCACCAAACCAAAATGTATTTTGATGGCATGGAAAAGTAGAGAAGATGTTTCCAGACTCCCTCACACCCACATGGAGGTTAACGGTTTGGGGTTGTTTGGAGCAGGGAAGGTTGGAGAATACTGAAAGGAATAGTGAACCAACATTGCTACCACAAGCTAACATCTCCTCTAACTTCTCTCTTGTTCTGTGCCTTACATAAGTTCTTCTGTTAGAGCCAAAAATGTCTGTCCACAGAACTTTCTCGCTGTCATTCACTGTCCAATTCCTGTGTTGATGCATAGAAACAAAAGTAAAAAGTGACTCTCAAAAACGTGAAAAAACTTGGTTTTCCATACTTTTTCGCCAGCTTGACTACACTTACTGTGGCATGTCTTCAGTATTATGCTAAACTGTTGATCGGCGTTTTTTATTCCCCCCCCAACCAATAATCATTAACATGCTCGCTTTATTCTCAAGGTCATAACCCAGTCGTGAGACAATAATAACTCTGTGAGCTCATATGCCTCGAAGCTGCTATTGTTTAAATAGGAGGGAAAAAAAATCTCGCAGTCTGGAGTCTGCGCCAAGGTTTTGCCCGAGGTGGATTAACAACTCAATCGGTATTAGATTTGTTTTAAAAAGAAAAAAGAAAAAAAGCATATAAAACTGTTTGCATTGTAAGTTGTGAATGATGCCAGCTGTGACCACGACGCTGTGTTTCGCGTCAATAAGCGTTGCTCGCACTGCAGCAGCAAAATAAATAAACAAATGAATAAATAAAAAATAAAAAATGTATGAATGCGACTAAAATATTCATAAATAAACAGGTCTAAGCAGCAAAGTGAAGCAGCAGAATAAGAGCTTCATCGTTTAGTCATAAGCTTCCGTTTTGAACTTTTCAACCATGTTAGCGTTAGACGTGATGAACAAAGCGTGTGTTTTCCACGTAATCATGCAGGAAAGTAAAAATAAACAGAGGAAAAGCAGAACAGAGGAAATGAGTGTTGGGAAAAAAAAATCTAATGGGAATTTTGCCTAAACAATTATGCAAAAGCCTGAGAATTAGACATTGCTAGCTACAGGAGTTCTCCAAAATACACAAATGCTAATGTTTAGCGTGAAGGTTCTTTAAAAACCACTTTCAGATACGGGCACGTACCACAAAAACATCATGTACTAACGTAGGACAAAGATTTATTTATTTCCTTTCCTTAAAAACAGTAATGCTACATCCTTATTGAAATAATATATATTGACTTGACTTGCTAGCAATCTTCAAACAAGTCGCCAGATTGCTAATTTTCTGGATTCTTCCTCACAGCTCTCTTTTTTTTTTTTTTTACTCTATTTAACTTTATTTATGGTTCAGAAAAATTTAGCTAGTAATCAAAACTTATTACTTTTTATCTGCATTGACCTTGTAGCTGTAAAGCACTAAAGTTGGACAAAATATGGGTTTTCATTTTTGTTCCAGAAATTAAGACAAAAAATAAATAAATAAATAAATTCAGACTTGAGTGAAAAAAATTTACTCCTTGGTTGGAAGAATCCTACCAAAAAAAACCAAATTCACATTCACATTGGTGTGAATATTTCTCCAAAAACACATACCGAACAGGGTCATGTACTACAATCTGACAATGTTTTCAGTAAACAGCCAGCTAGCAATGCATCATGCTCCAATAACTTACGCTAGCAGCCTTTATACAAAAAATTTCTTGGACATTTCCTGGACCCCCCCCAAAAATCTGACTTGTTTCCTCACAAAAAAAATGATTAAAAAAGAGAAAAAAAAAAAAAAAAAAACTTTCATAGGAGTTTTACTTAAACAATTAAGCAAGAGTGTGAAAATTAGCCACATTGCTAGCTTCAACAGTTCTGTATATAACAATGAAATTGTTTTGCGTGAAGATTTTTCAGTAGAGTAAAAGTCAGTAAACTTTTGTAGCTAATTGCTACATGTTGATTGCATTAAGATATGGTTGCTAGTCTATGCGCCAGATTGCTAATTTTCTGGATTTTTCCCTCACAGAAATGCGCTGAGGAGAAGAATTTGAATTGCTCTAAATGTTTTGAAGGACATTTTGTTTAGGGTTAACCGGTCAGCTAATAATGCTACATGCTAGTTGCTTCATCTCCAAACAAGAAGAAAAACACAATTCATGTGTCAGTTTGTGAAGTCAAATTAGGAGCAAGTGCCGAAAATAAATGAAAAAAGCAGCGAGAAAGGCGTGATGAAGTAAAAGGTTTACATGCTGAAGAATACATACCCTGTTTGGCTACAATCTCGATAGGGCAGGACAGAAAATACACTATAGAAGGATCTTCTGCCACTGATAAGGACTATCCTATAAAGACAAAAAATAATAAATCAACTAATTCAGTGAACTATGCTGAGAAACAGATCAGAAAATGGAGCCATATATTAGAAATGTACACTACATGGACATTGGGACACCTGACATTTCCAGCCATATTTGGTTCTTCCCCAAACTGTTCCCACAAACTTGGAGGCACACAATCGTATAGAACATCTTTGGGTACTGCTTGAAATTTTCCCTTCACTCGAACTAGGAGAATTAAACGTGTTCCAGCATGACGATGCCCCTGTGCACAAAGCCACTCCACGAAGATCTGCTTTGCATGGGCTGGAAGTGTGTAGAAGATCTTGAGTGGCCTGCTATAGAGCCCAAACCCTATTTGGGATGAATGTGAACCCTGACAGCACCTACATCAGTACCTGACTTTACTAACACCTTTATGGTTGATTGAATCTCCACAAAATCTAGTGGAACATCTTCCCGGAAGAGTGGAGTTTATTATAACAACAAATGAAGACTAAATGTGGAATGGAATGTTCACAAACAAATCTTATAGTCAGGTGTCCAAAAACATTAGTCCATTTAGTGTATACAAGAATTGTGTGTGTTTGTGTGTGTGTGTGTGTGTGTGTGTGTGTGTGTGTTAAAATACTGAATTGTAAGATCAAATGGAAAAAAAAATAAAAAATCATGCATAAATTCTTGAGGAGAAAAATATCGACAACACGTGCAACAGCGTTTATAGTAAAGCCTGATGCTACACGTACATCACTGAAGTCATATCAAACCCGCTATCCAAAAATCTTTCCGAGAACGTTGGTAATGATGCCTCATAAACGTTTTATAAACTGACAAAGTGCTAGATTCTTATACAGTGAGAAGAAACAATGTTTTCAGACACGTTTGTGTTCTTTATTTTTAAGTGAAAGAATTGTAAATTGTCTAAATGATCACGTGTAGATGTTAGCCATGTTTCCGTGTCTCAGGTGAGATGTTCGAACAAAGATAATCATGTTGTTGCTTGTTGTTTGTTGTTCTCTGTGTAACTGTTGTTCCTGCTGCTTTCAGGTTATCCTGCGAGTCTTCTTAAGGGACCCCTATGATTCTGTATATTTTATCTTTCAAATATTATTTAATACTTTAGGCAAGTGATGGTGAAGGAGATGTTAAAGCTCCTCATGGTGAAGGTGGAAGGAAATCTTCAAGCTATTTGTGGTGAAGGCTGGACAGCTTCCTAAAGCTGTTCAGCATGAAGGTTTTACAGCTTTATAAAACTCTCTGTGGTGAAGGTTGGACAACTTATTAAAGCTCTTCATGGTGAGGGTGTAAAAGCTTCCTCAAGCTCTTCATGGCGAGGATGCAAAATCTCTCTGAAGCTCTTTATGAAAAAGGAGAAACAGCTTCTAAAAGAACTTCATGAAAGTGAAAGTGTTTCTTTAAGCGCTTCATGGCGAAGGTGGAAGATCTTTAAGCTATTCATGGTGAATGTTGAAGGACATCATAAAGCTCTCCATGATTAAAGGGAAGCAGCATCTTGAAGCTCTTTGCAGTGAAACCAGACAGTTTCTTAAAGCTCTTCATAGAGAAGGTAGAAGATCTTTTTAACACACTTTCGAAGTCAAGGTGGATGAGTCTGTTAAAGATGACCATGATTGTGTGATCCAAACATCCCAAAACCATTTTTTTTTTTATTTAATTTTATTTGGTTTTTAATGATGTGGCCAGATTAAATGTTTTTGCACCATTTACATCTGGAACATTTTTTAATATTTGTACTAAAAAAAAAATAAAAAACTCAAACATATATTTGTATATGTAAACACAAACAAGTGTCTGAATGCGTATTTCCTCTCACTTTTTACATTCTCAATGCAAACGAAATCAAAAACCTGCTATCATTTGTATTTGGCACTCGTTTGTAAATCGCACCACTGTCTTTCTCCTCATTTGCTATAAAGTTTTAATACACAAATCTCATACACAAACCTGGAGTGCAGCAAATCTACTGAAGGGAAAACGGTGAAAGAAAAGTCGGGAACCTAAACAGAATTTTAATTGTGTGACATCGTTATACTGGAATGGTAAAATTTTCTACGAAACAAACGCAGGCGTTTTTTTGCTATGTTCATTCCATGGATGATTACAGGATTTATTCCATCTAAAGCGAGTTGAGATACAGTACAGTTATGGATCAGACACCTGTGGTTCAACAGTCCTGAAATGTAAACTTGCACCATTTCTGATCCGCACCTTTAAACTGTGACCACTGATCAGTCACGTTACCCCTCGTTATTTAACTTCAACATAACATAAGCAAAGTATGAAGCTCTAAATCATATGGAAATGGAGAACCTCAAAGCCGGCTGCATGCCAGGAATTAGACTCTTGAGGATCCTAAATCCAGAAGTTTCAACATTCACAGGAACTTACTGAAAAGCTGTGTGGTGTGTGTATGTACCTTCCGTTGTGGATGTCGTGTTGCCTCATGTTCTTGATAAAGTGGACCTTCTTGAAGCTCTTTGGTCGAGGTGAACCTGATAAGGTCCGGCATCTGAGGGAAAAGGGAAAGAGTGTAGAAGCTTTAGTGTATAATGTTATCTGTCTCTTGTAGGAGGTTCAATTTCCTTCCGAGAATACGTACATGGACAAAAAGTATTGGGACACCCAGCTTTTTTTTTGTGATATGTGGTTCTCCTCCAAACTGTTACCCCAAAGTTGGAGGTAAATGGCTGCTGTAGCATGAAATTTTCCCTTTTCTTGAAAGACACTCCAAAATCTAGTGGAACATCTTCCCAGAATAGTGGGAGGTCATTAAACCAGCAAACTAAATGTGGAATTATGGTCAGGTGTCCACAATCTTTTGTGTATGTAGTTACACTGCACAGCCAAAACATTAGACAGAAAGCTGTTGATGTGTTTTGTGTAAATAGTCGCTTTAGATTAGCACGACAAAAATTAAATAAAGAATAATATAAATTATTGTTGATATCACCCTGATATAAGTATGATATATTGTCTAGTTCTACTTGTTGGAGCAGATAAAACAAAAGACAAAAAGTGTGTGTGCAGTGAAATTCTCCGTACCTGCGAAGAGGAGCGTTCTCCTCAATGTCTTCCAGAGTTTCGAGTGAGGAACGCTGGGAAATTAGCCTCCGCCTGAGAACAGCAAGACGAGTGTGTGAGCTTCCAAACACAGTTAGCGAGGTTCTGCACAAAGCTAATTGATCAGCCATTAAAATGTTTCTACACAGAGATTAAACCCGAATAAACCAGAATGGAAGATGTACTGTGACCCAGTGAATGTAAAACAGCATATATATTCAACACAAATGGAAGGAGTTCGTCTAATACAAAGTCAGTTTAACACAAATGGGAGGAGCCAGATTAACACAAGTGTAAGGGGTCTGTAAAAGCAAAAAGAGAAGGAGCCCATTTGACACAAATGGGAGGGAACACTAAAACAAATGTAAGGGGTGGAGCCAGTTTAACACAAATGGGAGGAGACAGTTTAACGTAAATATAAGAGGTCTGTTCGGCAAAAAGGGGAGGGGCCAATCTGACAAATTGAACAGGCCAATTGAACACAAAGGGAAGGAAGTCAGTCTAACACAAATATTAAAATGGGTATAATTACACAAATGGAAGGAGTCAGTCTAACAAAAATTAAAGGGGCTTTGTTTACCACAGGGGATTGTTTACCACAAATCAAAGGGGTCAGCTCAGCACAAAGGGGAGGAGACAGTTGACCACAAATAAAAGGAGTCAGTCTAACAAATTGAAGGGGTCTGTTCAGCAAAAGGGGGAGAAGCCAGTTTATCATTGCATTCCCAATGGAGGAAAATCACCACACACTCACGCAACAATCATTTCCTGATCATCTGACGAGTAAAAGGTTGATTAATAAGGCTTGAGAAAGAACAACTAAGAATCCTCCATCATTCAGCAACCGTGCGTATGAAACCATCACGATGCGCTCGTCACTTCCATAGAAACAGGATTCTATTTCTGTGGTAACCATCAGATCCCTGTCCACCTTCTGAAACATTACACAGTATATGGTAGGTGTTTCTGGAAGAGGAAGACTACAGCGTGATGTGAAGTATTATTCCGAAATCCATATGTGTCTGGCCCCATGTTTGGTGGTCTGGTGACCTCTTTATACAGGGACCGTTCTAACTTGTAAACTTTACTGCACTTAAGATCACTGATAAGCCTTTACGCAACACCCGTCTTTATATCCTCACATTTATCGTTCATCTCAGAGATGTCACGCTGGGAAACTTTCACTCTCCTGGAAGAGAAAGCAGGTTATGGTGCTCCTACTGGGACCATGCAGGTCCAAAAAACAAGCCTTCGAATGAAACCAAACGTGTGGTTAAAACTACATAAAAAAAGTTTTTACAAAAGCAAGGAGGGGAAAATCTATTCAGTTTATTCATCAGACCAAAACACAAGGAAACCATCGGCCCTTCGAATCGTCTCGAATTTTTCTAAACATTAAACAGGACTTTGTTCCGGCTCTTCCAGCAAGAATCGTTCTTTAGTTTAATAATAAACAGGTAAAACGTGTTTTGTGCAGCCGGGAGAAAACAATGGTTTGCAGCACCGATTGTGAACAACGTCTCCAGCTTAACATGGCTTCTCCCCATACACTGAGGTAACTAGCGGTCTAAGGACCCTGAGAATGCCACTGCCTTTAGGAGTCTTCTACTGAAGCTCCGAGAACATGACATTGAATAAGAATAGGCTTTATGACAAGGAGAAACGGTGCTTTCCAAAATGTAGAGACGTGAGTATCATTTATAAACAGCGACGTCTGATAAACACCACCGTGCTGAAGGTGTTGGTTAATTTCATACACACCGATCAGCCATAACATCATAACATCACTTTATAACATTATGAGTGGTAAAGTGAAGAACACCGATTATCTCTTCATCATGGCACCTGTTAGTGGGTGGATTTATTTATTAGGCAGCAAGTGAACATTTTGTCCTCAAAGTTGACGTGTAAGAAGCAGGAAAAATGGGCAAGCGTGGATTTAAGTTTGTTTGACAAATTGTGACGTCTAGACGTCTGGGTCAGAGCGTCTCCAAAACTGCAGCTCTTGTGGGATGTTCCTGGTCTGCAGTGGTTAGTGTCTATCAAAAGTGCTCCAAGGAAGGAACAGTGGTGAACCGGCGACAGGGTCACATGCGGCCGAAGGCTCTTTGATGCAGGTGAGGAGCGAAGGCTGGTCCGTGTGGTTCCGATCCGACAGACGAGCTCCTGTAGCTCAAACTGCTGAAGAAGTTCATGATGTTACTGCTCTGGAGTGTTTTAGCAGCAAAAGGGGACCAACACTATATTAGGAAGGTGGTCATAATCTTATGCCTAATCAGTGTAACTACAATCAACAGTCGCTACAGCTGTTTTTTGTTTTTTTTTACATTATTAGCGCTTTTTGAATACGTTAACATTCGCCATATGCACTATAACGACAAAAGTATTGGGACTTTTCCACCCATGTGTGGTTCCTCCCCAAACTGTTACCACAAACATGGAGGCACACACTTGTTTAGGATGATGCCCCTGTGCACAAATGCAACTCCATGGAGATCTGCTTTTGCATGGGTTGGAAGTGTTCAGAAGATCTTAAGTGGCCTGCTAGTGAGCTATAAACTCAAACCTAATAAACATGAACAAATGTGAATGCTGACTGCAGCCCAGGACTTCTAACCTCACCTACATCACTACCTGACTTTACTCACACCTTTGTCGCTCAATCAACACAAATCTCTACACTCAAATGCACTTAAAATCTAAAAACCCTGTATGACCAGACCAGTGGCAAAGATCAAGGTATATCTGTACAGAAAAGGTCTTTAAAGCGGATTTAAGTCCTTCAAGCTTTTGTAAAGATAACATTACGTAAGTACCATGCTCAGGTGATAGCACTAGAGGTGTTAAGGCATTGGATTTTTCACAAACTTTTATTCAATGCCTAAATCAATGAGACAAGTAGCTGCAACATTTAGACTCCACTCTTCTCATTCCCTGACACACACCACCACCACGAGTAGATCGGTCCTACACAAACATGCTCCCGAACGAGAGCTCGGCATTACTGCACAATGGAATTTCCTCGTTCGTCCTTTCTAATAAACACGGCGCCATTGTTCTGGAAATCCCGCAGGATGGAACGTCACGGAGTTCCTGAAAGCACTGAAAGCATTCGCAAGAACTATTTATAAAGATCTATACGTGGAGTGGGTTTTGTTTTTCGATCTGCTCTCGCTTTCGTGCTGCTGTATTTCACGAGGGTCAAACATGCTCATGGAATGTGGGTGATGTCAGGGAAATGTGCTACAAAAAAAAAAAAAAAAAAGAAAGAAAAAAACAAAGGCCCTGTCCCACTGCAGCGCTCGATTTAAGCGCAATGAAGCATGAAGGAATGCGGCAACGAGTGAACTGGTTTATGTCCCTGCCTGGACCTTGACACGCTGAATTACGCTCATACATTACTACTTCAGCTGCACTTTATTCTAAAGAACTATCATTATGGACATGTATTTTGTGGAGTTTTTTTTCTTCATACTTTTATGAAAATATTTATTTGAAGATAGAATAAATAAATATTTATATAAATATATTTTTATTCCATATCTAAACTGTTTTTCTATTTTATTTTATACAGTTTATATATTTTTTTTTAACCGGGAGCAATGAATTCTTCAATATTTTTATTCAAGAGTTTTTTTGTATTTATTTTATCATTTTTTTTATAAAAAAAAAAAAAAAAAGCAATTTCCATTCCATTTTTCCCAATATTGTTATTCCATTGTTACAGTTTATTTTCTTTATATTTATTTATTTATATATATATATATATATATATATATATATATATATATATATATATATATATATATATTTATATTTATATATATATATATATATATATATATATATATATATATATATATATATATATATATATATATAAATTTTATTTTATATTTTTATATTTTTATATATATTTTTATTTTATACATTTTTTTATTTATTATTTTCAAACCATAAAAGCTTATAATACAGCATATCACTTCCAAGGAGAAGGAAAAAAAATGTAATTTGTCTATGCCTCATCCTTCACTCGTCTCAGGTTCATCTATTAAAACACTTTTGACTGTATAAGCCCCGCCCCTCAACTCTGGCTTCAACAGTTATGGGATTTGATTCTCCAGCTTTCTGGTCCTCAACCTTAAATACAGAAGGGTTTATATTTCAATTCAAGTGTGTCGAATTTGCTCGTGAGTCAGTAAAACAAATTAGAATCCATTTGTAAGAAATAAAATCTGATGGTAGGCAAGTTTCCTCACATATCGCACTCTGATGACATCACAGAAACTGAAGAGTGGTTTTATTCGTAATAAAAGATAGGAATCAGGGGTTACAGTGTCCTAACTGATCCAAACCCAGGGACATACTAACCCCCTTCTTGCCTCTTTTATACTGGGATTAATCAAGCTCAATAATTCCCAATACTATGGTTCCCTGGTGGTCTAGTGGTTAGGATGCGGCGCTCTCGCCGACGTGGCCCGGGTTCGAGTCCCGGTCAGGGAACTAATTCCCAATACTGTAAATCATGGTTCATGTACACATTTCACACATAATGGAACCCTGGAGAGACGGAGAGAAAGGAGAAACCTCAGGTCATTCGAATCCCTGAGAAGATGGTATCCTGCGTTATCCTGTTCAAACTGCTCATATTTTACCCTACAATTAAAAATGAATCCTTGATATTTGATTCCTAAATTAATCTAAATTAGACTTCTTATTAGCATATTTGCAACATCAGGATGTCAACAAACATGAGAAAAGCTGTTGAACAGCTAAAGCACGGATCCTGAACGAGGTGAAGTTTGATCTCCAGGAAGGAGCCTGTATACACTATATTTCCAAAAGTATTGGGTCACCTGGTTAAAGTACAGTATGTGATTTCTGAGCATCGCATTCCACATTTAGTCCCAATTTGCTCTTATAATTCCCTTCACTCTTCTTGGAAGATGTTCAACTACATTTTGGAGTGTGTTTGTGGATACGTGTGTTCATCAGCCACAAGGGTGTTATGTAGGTGAGGAGACCTGGGGTGCAGTCAGCATTCCAATTCATTCCAAAGGTGTTCAGTAGGGATGAGTTCAGAGCTCTATAGCAGCAAGATCTTCCTCTCCAAAGCATGTAAACCAGATCTTCAAGGAGCTCACTTTGTGCACAAGGGCATTGCCATGCTGGAACAGGTTTTGGGTTTCCAAGTTCAAGTGAAAATTGTATTAGAGTGCATTTATAGACAATTGAGTGCCTCCAACTTTGGGGTAGCAGTTTGAAAAATAAGCACATATAGCAGGAAAGGTCAGGTGACCCAATACTTTTGGAAATATAGTGTGCGCAATCACGGAAAATGTATCAGCAGAGGGGGGCGTGGCCTCTGGGTCTGTGGAAGAGGTTTTCTGTGACGGTACAAAGCACGTGATATGAGGCATATGTTGCTCCAAACAGTGTAACTTAACAATGGAAAACATGATGCTAAACCTGATTTGGGATCTGATGCGAGATCTGGTTTGAGAAATGATTTGTGATCTGATATGGGACCTGCGATCTGATGTGGGATCTGGTTCTGATGTTGGATTGTTGGGATCTGGTTTGCGATCCAATTTGTGTGATCTGATGTGGCTTCTGATTTGGGATCTGATTTTGAATGTGATGTGGGATCCGGTTTGGGATCCAATTTAGGATCTGGTTTGGGATCTTACTCGGAGTAAAGTGCAATTTGAACAACCCTTTCAGCCAAATGTATTCGCCGTAATCCATCCCTGAAGAACATCCCATTCCAGATATAATCCAGATGTAGTCAGGTCTTAATAATAACCTTCATTTATTTGGAAAGGAAAAGTATTCGAAAAAATTCAGTAAATATTTCTAGGTCACTTTTATGAAAATAGAAGCAGCGTTGATTCACTCTCTCGAGTTTCATGTCTCTCGCTGAAGCATGTGTTCAGACTTCGCTCGGATGTTCTGAATCTGATGTCAGCATTCGCACAGACTTGTTAAATCCATGGAAGCAGAAGTGCCCCAAATACCGAGAAACTCTCAGGATTCAACTTTTCCCCTCAAGCCGTGTTTCACGCGGATTATTACAAAGTAATAGAAAATAATTGATAAATTATTAATACCGATTTTAAAAAGAACGTGAAATAAAACAAGCACTTTGAGTCTTTTCGAATTTTGGACTAAACTCTACATATCGGCTTTCATGTTTCAGCCTGATTAAATCCAATAAATCCTCATTTGATGCGCCTGCCTGAACAAAGTCTGGGCAGTGTTGGGTTTTTGGCAGATCTTCATCGCCGTCTTCTGCAGCTACAAACATCACGTTTATTAAGCTTTTAGACTGCATGAAAGTGTAGCACTAATTGTAGGGCGTGGCTCGGGGTGGATCTGGACAGGGCAGATAGCGGTGAGTTACACAACGCCGAGTGGTGAAGGGTGAAGGGTTGTGCTGTGCTCAGTAGCTGCAAAACCACTGACGCAGAGACGAACCTCAGCTGACCTGAACACAGCCACAGATATTAAAGCCTGAAGCGTGCTTTCGTGTGTGTGTATGTGTGTGTGTGTGTGTGTGTGTGTGTGTGTGTGTGTCAGACCCTTAAACGTCTTCAAACACACAGTGACTCGTTTGCTGAGTGTTTCCTTTACAAAGCCATTCTTGGCAGCCAGGCTGAAAGCTGTGGTGAAGAGTGGCAGGGCGGGCAGCAGGAGGGAGTCTGGGAGAGGAAGTGGAGGTTGGAAAGAAGGTAGAAAAGGAAGGAGGGAGGGGTATAAAGGAGGGAGAATAAAAACTGGGCATTGGGCCCTTCCTTACAGCCAGGAGCCTGTGGTTGTTTTCACCAGCTGCTCCTGTGTGTGTGAAATAAAGTAAGAGGGTTAGTGTGTGTGTGTGTGTGTGTGTGTGTGTGTGTGTTTGTTAGGGCATGTTTTAGGATCATAATGAGGACCGAAATCTAACCATCTTACTGTCAATCTTATAAGAATGTATTGCTAAACCAGAAATACATAGAATAATGGACAAATTGATAATCAAACAAATCCAACTAAAAAAGAGCCAATTTTGGTCACTGAGTTCATGAGGATCGACCTGTAGCAATAATGAGCTGCTTTAAATCTTAGTAGAAGGTCTTCATAAGTTAGAGGTCCTCATAAGGACAGACAAACAATTAGTGTGTATCTGAATGAGTTAATGGGAGTCTAGCAGAGCTGATGAGAGTGCGTGTGTGTGTGTGTGTGTGTGTGTGTGTGTGTGTGTGTGTGTGTGTGTGTGTGTGTGTGTGTGTGTGTAAAAAGCAAAAGGGCTTGTGTGTGTGTTTGCTGGGCATGTTCTAATATTATAATGAGAACCAAAAATCTAACCATCTTACTGTAAATCTAATGAGAACATTTATCTGGTCCCCAGGGATTTTGTAAACCAAAAATAAATAAACAAACAATAAACAAACAAATAAATATGTACAACTAGAAGAAGCCTAATTTATGTTACTGAGTTCATGAGGATCAATTTGTAGCACTAACGAGCTGCTTTAAATCTCTGGAGAAGGTCCTTATAAGTTAGAGGTCCTCATAAGGACCGAAAACAAGTTTGAATCTAAATGAGTTTGTGGGAGTCCAGCAAAGCTGAAATGTGTGTGTGTGTGTGTGTGTGTGTGTGTGTGTGTGTGTGTGTGTGTGTGTGTGTGTGTGTGTGTGTGTGTGCATGAATGTTAAACGGAGGAATGTGGGAGCCTCAATCAACAGTGCAAATTAAAAAACACATCAAGTCCCCAAGCTCTGCTGTCTAATCGACCTGACCTTGTGTTAATTAAATTTCTACCCCCAAGGAATTTCCTTAAGTCTCCAATAAAAACACGAAGGATTCATTCGAATCTGGAGAGAACACAATACAATATCTCACGGTAAAACCACAATAACACACAATTACATCTGGAACCGTTTAGGACTGAACGGATGACTATCGCGTGTGTTACTATTTTCTGAGCAGTTGTTCCGGGTTATTATTTTGTAGTTCCAGGCGTGATTGGCTTGCGGGAATAAAAACAGTCGCACAAACGCGTTTTCCGCTGCGACAGCAACGTACGTCACTGTACTGAGGAAACATTTCTGATTTGTATTTATTAGGTACAACATGACATACGTACAAATTTGTTTTATTATTTCAGGAACCTCCACGAACGAAGGGTTAGTTAATGTTCAGAAACTTTAACTAACATGACCTTCGTGGAGGTTCCTGAAAAATTTTTTTGTATATAAACAGGTAAAGCTGACTGCAGGAAAACGGACTTACGGCTACAGAAAAACATCTAACAACATCACGGACTTCCTGGAGCTGTTTGGAAGCTCGAGTGAAAAAATCGATTAGACTATAGTACTATAGCTGATATTTTTCAAAGCTGATATGCATCTAAAGCATGTTGGTGATCACATGATTCCCTCACCACCTTCCTCCATCATTTTAGTCTCATGAATCTTAATGCCCCGCTGGCAAACCGGTAGCCTGCCTGTGAACAGTGTTCCAGCTGGGGACTCAGAGATAAGCTCAAACACCCTGACTTCCTTACACACACACACACACACACACACACACACACACACACACACACACACACACGCTATAGTGCTGAAGAACTGCTAATTTAGCAAAGCATGCACTCTTTGAATGAGGAACAGCCTGAAGAAATAGTTAAAGGAGTCTCCAGTGTCAGCACTTTTGCCACAAACACTGATCTGGAAAGACGTTTGTGGACACCTCACCATAACATTGGTATGTGCTTTTGGAACATCCCATTCCACATGTAGTTCCTATTTGCTAATTATAATAAGCTCCACTCTTCTGGGAAGATGTTCCACTAGATTTTAGAATATGCTTGTGGAGATTTGTGCTCAGTCAGACATCAGATGTAGGTGAGGTGAGGTAAGGAGGACTGGGGTGTGTGTGGTCAGCGTTCCAATTAATACCAAAGGTGTTTTGTAGGGTTTGAGGTCTATAGCAGGCCACTCAAGATCTTCCATCCTTTGTAAAGAAGATCTTCATGGAGCTGGCTTTGTGCGCTGGGGTATTGTCATGCTGGAACAGGTTTGGGTCTCCTAGTTCAATTCATAGTTCAAGAACCAGACATGGCTGGAAAAGTCAGGTGTCCAAATACTTTTCTGCGTACAGTGGATCTGCGAACGTGGTGCTCGTTCGTTGCCGGAACATGAGATAGCTATCGGATGTAGTTGGGGCAGAGACTCAAGTAAGCGGCGTATGAGGTGACGAGTGCGATGGTGGTGAAGGTATTGATGGTGGTTTCAGCATGAAAGTTTGATGAGAACCTACATACCAGGAGGTAACAGAGCCCGGCAGGCTCAGAGCACTAAAGCGCCACTGCATCTTTCACCTAGAGAGGTTTCAAATCCTACTACTTAACAGGAAAGTTGCATTGTGGGTAAAATGGGCAAGTGTTTATGAATCAAGGAGGAATTTCTAAAGAAAACAGGAGAATCTGAACAGCCAATGAGAGCGGCGGGGCTAGAGCCACCATAATAAGAAGTAGAGTAAATATATTGGCATGCGTAACTAATAAAAAAAAATATATATATATAAACACGTGAACATCTTGGTCGGAGCATTGACATGTTTGCAAACCGCGCACGTGTCAACATTGTTACGTCATAAAACGCTGTTTTGCAGTGTACGCGGGCACGTGTCAGCATTATTACGTCATAAAACGAGGTCGATGAGCCGATTGGTGTACCTGGACTTGTGCAGGTCGAAAGCGGAGGTGCTGATGTGTCCTCCAACACCTCCTCCTCCTCCTACCTCGGGGCAGCACGGACTCTGCTGCCTGCAGCACGCGGAGGGCGGAAGTCCCTGAGTGAACGTGTGCAGGCGGCCGCGCGCGGTGGTGGCCGCGGAGGAGAAAGGCGAGCCGAAGACCTGCGCGTGGTAGAGGTGCGCGTCCGCGGGAGGGCTCGCGCCGACGACGAAGCTGGCGCGCCTGCTCGAAACCCGTGCCTCGTCATCCTCCTCCTCTTCTTCTTCATCCTCTTCTTCCTCCTCCTCTTCTTCTTCTTCCTCGGCTGCGGTGACCGGGCTGCGTGTCGTCCTCGCCTCCAGGGAGCCGTCCTCCTCCCCGAGTGAGAGCGAATCCCCGCGCACGGGCCTCCCGTCCAAAGAAATGTTGCTGAGGAACGAAAGCGCCGCCTGCCTCCTGCGGGGGTCCGCGGCGCGCCTCCGCGCGGGCTCCGTCCCCGAGCGCTTCGTTAGCGGCGCGGCCGCCATGGCGCAGCCGCAGCTCCCGGTCCTCCACACGGGCCGCCGCGGGATGGATAGGGCGGGGAGGGGGGAACGGGAGAGGACGCGCAGTAACGCCGCGCTTTCAGCACAACCGCGTCATGGCGTGGAGGAAACCAGAAAGTAAGGGATGAGGGAGAGAGAGAGAGAACTCGGTGCTGTTGTGTTTTGATTTAACCACTAGAGCGACACTCGTGCGTGTGCGCGCGTGTGCGCGGAGGGAGACAAAGTGAGGGTCACGTGCGCGCCGCAGGAACACGAAATGGACCAATCAGATTGAAGGAAATCATACCTCATTCTCTCCACCTCTTTGTTTTGGCTCCTCCCCCCCTTCGAGTTTCACCAAAAACAATATGAATGCGTATAAAATATATAATTTATTTATTATCTAAATATATTTATTACATATTAGTGGTATTATTATTATTATTATTATTATTATTATTACTGATTTTTAAATATTGCATTTTTTTTATTATATATTATTATCACACGACAATATCACAACATATGAGTAAAAACAAATAGGTTTATATAGTTGACTCAATGCAATATTATACAATACGCATAATATATTTTAAAGATTATTAAAAATTATAACCATAACCGAGAAATATCCAAGAAAATAACCAAGAAAACAATAATTCATTTCCCAACTAACTAATTATGCATTTTTATTAATAAATAATAATCAGCATCTGTGATTAAACCCCTCAGTTAAAAAAAAGTACAAACACAAAACCTGTACCATGTTCAAATGTGAATAAAAAGGAGTTTGCTTTTGTAGTGGCGCCATCTTGTGGTCAAGACACTGTGGTGCATATGAAATATTGCTAAAAGTTTCGATTAATGAACAGCTTCTCAAAGCTGTTTTCTGAAGAACCTACTGTCCTGTATGCCCAATATTGTTTTGGTTTCCCTTTCGCTGCCAGAACAGTCCTATGTTGTTTTATGTAGCACCAGGGTTCTGGAGAAACGTCTCATTTCATGGTTGAAATGACAATAAAAGGTTTTTGACTTGACAGTCCTGACCCATCGAGTCCATGACCTTGTCGCTGGTTCACAACTGTTCCCTCCTTGGGCCACTTCTGATAGATACTGACCACTACAGACCAGGAACAGCCCAAAATAGCTGCAGATTTGGAGATTCTCTGACTCCGTCGTCTAGACGTCACAATTTGGACCTCATCAAACTCGCACAAATCCTTTCACTTGCCCATTTTCCCTGCTTCTAACACGTCAACTTTGAGTACAAAATGTTCACTTGCTGCCTAATAAATATTCACCCACTAACAGGTGCCTATACTGTGTGTGTGTGTGTGTGTGTGTGTGTGTGTGTGTGTGTGTGTGTGTGTGTGTGTGTGTGTGTGTGTGTGTGTATCTCTCAATAAATTAGAATATCATTAAAATCTGAAACATTTTAATGCTTAATAAGACCAATCAAAAAACTAAGATTCTTTAGAGTTCAGGTCTGGTGAGTTTGCTGAAGATGAAATCAGAATCTCCATAAAGCTGGTCAGCAGAGGGAAGCATGAAGTGCTCTAAAGCTTCCTGGTAGACGACTGTGCTGACCTTGGACCTGATAAAACACAGTGGACCAACACCAGCAGATGACACGACTCCCCCAACCACCACTGACTGTGCAAACTTTACACTGGACCTCAAGCAGCTTGGATTCTGTGCCTCTTCTCTCTTCTTGATTGACCTTGATTTCCAAATGAAAGCACATTTTCTTTCCTTTCATCTGAAAAGACGACTTCGGCCCACTGAGCAACAGTCCAGTCCTTTTTGTCCTTCGCCCAGGTAAGACACCTCTGACGCTGTTTCTGGTGCAGGAGCGGCTCGACACGAGGTATGCGTCGGTTTTAGCCCATGGATACGTCTGTGTGTGGAGGCTCTTGAACACTGACTCCAGGTGCAGTCCACTCTTTGTGAATCTCCCTAAATTCTTGAATGGGCTTCGTTTCACCTTTTTATAACACATTTTTCCCTTCCATTCATCTTTCCATGCATGTGCTTGGATACAGCAGTCTGTGAACAGCAGCGTCTTTAATGATGACCTTTTGTGTCTCACTCTCCATGTGCAGGAGGTCAATGATCGTCTTCTGGACAACTGTCAGGTCAGCAGTTTTCCCCATGTTTGTGGAGCCTGAACCAGACTGAGACACCATTTAAAGGCTCAGGAAACTTTTGCAGGTGTTTGGATTTATTGAGCTGATTAGAGGGTGATACCACCAGTCTCGAATATTCAACTTTTTCACAATATTCTCATTTTCTGAGATACTAAACTTTGGGTTTTCATTAGCTGTAAGCCAAAATCATCAAAATAAAAAAATAAACATTTAGAAAATATCAGTCTGTGTGTGATGAATCTATATAATATGCCCGTTTTACTTTTTTATTGAAATAAATCAACTTTTTAATGATATTCTAATTTATTGAGATGCACACCTGTATGTATGTATTTATATATATATATATATATATATATATATATATATATATATATATATATATATATATATATATATATATAAAACATAAAATCTCTTTAGGATGTAACAAAATTTGAAAACTAATCAGATGGGATGAAATCTGTGCTGTTGTTATAGAAGGTGAAACACCATGTAATTATTCCAGATGCATCAGGAAACTAATCCCGTCCGAACAGGCCTTTAGATTCGTTCACCTTCTGAACCCCCTCCATGTGGTCCAGTTTTCTGACCACTGGATGTCAGTAGAATATAATGCGATTGGTTTCGATTGCACTTACAGTAGCCCTCACAGCTGAAATCAGCAGCTCAGGTTTATAAAACGTTAAAATAATTCCTGATAAAAAGAGAAGAAAGACGATAAGATCGCACACAACATATTGAGATTAAATTACCTTAATTGACCATAAAGTGCCTTTGAATATTGTGGTGGTTTTTTTCTTCCCTTTCTTTTAGCTCTTTAAACAGCAGTGTTATATTAATGCACTGTACAGCCAAGATAAACACACACAGGGACATTAGATACAGAACATTAGGAACGCCGTATCCTCTTTCATCACTGACCTGTTTCCAAAACTCCTGCAGACCCACTGTGACTAATTCGAATAAACCTTTCAGTTTCTTATCCGTTTTACTGTATTTACAACAGGGTTTTTTTTTTTTTTTTACAAAGTATTTACATTTTCTGAATAGTACTGAAAGTCAAAGTAGTGAGCGTTTAAAGGAGTCGAAATTCCGATTTTCTGCTTCCAGTCGTACATGTTTGCTTTGGGAAGCGTTTTAATGCACTCGCTTCTAACAACTTTTTAAAAACAACTCAATTTATGAATCCATTTTATCTTCACCTTTTTTCCTGGTTTGTCAGGATCACAGTACTTCCAGGGCCTGTCTAAGGAACACTGAAAATCTAGCAACACTGGGAATGCTGGGAACATTGAAAACCCTGGAAATTCTGGGAATACTAGTAATACAGGGAATGCTGGGAACACTGGAAATCCTGGGACTGCTGAGAATGCTTGGGACACAGAAATTTGATAACACTGGAAACACTTGACATGCTGAATCCCTGGGAATTCATGGAACACTAGGAGGCAGGACTACACCCTGGATGGAACACTGGGTTCGTCCCTGAGCATCGAACAAACATTGGTACACTCCTTTACAAACTCCTTCACACACCAGCGGTTCATTTCAAGTCAGCTATCAGTAGACCAGCATGTTTATAGGAGATGGGAGGAAACCAGTTAGAACCCAGGAGGAAACCTACACAAACACAGGGACAACGTTTTGTGAAGCTCGGTGCGATCTCATTCCCAAACACAGGGAGGCGTATAGTTCTTTACACAAACTCACAACATAGTTTCTCTCAGATACGCACTCAGCATGGAGGTTTTAGCATGGAGGTTTTAGCATCGCAGTATCACATCTACTGTTCTCTCTCACTGGTGAACTGAAGGCCTTGGTGTTCTACACATGTACACTGTACTGATCCCACAATCCTGATGGGAATTCTTTCTTCTCTCGATCACTGTTCCCTTGTTCATTTAGATCAAAAACAAAAACATTTCCAAGCGTCTAGAATCATGTACAACTTTTTAATGAGACAAAATACTAAAAAAAAAAAACCACACAACTTCCAGGTTGATAACCTTCCTGAGTTAAAGACACAGAGGTCAGTGACATTATTTTATGGTAAATCAATGCTCAGGTAGTGACGAGCGCTCTCGGAACTATGATAGTCTGATCTACAGCCTAGAAGAGATTTGATTTCATTCATTCCTTCATTTATTTACTCAATCATTCATTCATCCATTCATTCTTCCAGTCATTTAGTCATATATTCATTCATTCATTCATTCATTCAGTCATTTCACTATACAGCTATTCACTAATTTTCTCATGTATTTATTCAGTCATTATTTAAAGGAATTTCTTGAATCATCCTTAATATTTGCATACCAGGAAGTGCACAATACAATGGATTTCTTGGAAAACCAGGGACTTTTCTCAAAATCCTCAGTTTATCATCTCATCTCTCAAAAGTAAGTATTTGCGTCAATAAACGTCTCATCGTCATCAGAAAAACACGTCCTTTTGTCGTTGTTCACAAACACGATCGTCACAATGTTTAGTCGTGTTGTCAGTATGAAGCTGCACAGTTTCAGTGTTTCCTGATATAAACTACAGTTTGTGTTTCTGTGATTGAAAATGTGCAAAGTTGAATTTCTTCTGTTTGGCATCTATGAATTTGAGCTGCAGAAATTTATTTATATGACTGGATATTTGATTTATATCGATTGCATGAGAGTGGACATTGTATTGTATTGGTGTTCTTTCATTTCCTGGTTCTTCATCCATTTTCAGAAATTGTAATTTTGTGTTTGTCGGCAGTTGAAGCTGCACGAGATTCACCTTTTACCTGTTTTAGAGAACTGGTTGATCATCGGTTGATCTGATGCCGTTCACTCGCCTTCATTAGTGACAAGATTCATCAAGTCAAGACAAAATACAGTTTTATAGACATAAAAAATTTACTGATTCTGACGACTGGTTTAACCATTTTGCATTCAATGACGTATACAATGAACTGATGCTAAAATGTTTTAGGGGTTAAAACTATTCAGGTGAAACCAGTATAATATATTTTGATCATTTTAACAAACAACTGATAATGTAGGAA
This sequence comes from Silurus aristotelis, assembly GCF_946808225.1. Classification (NCBI taxonomy): domain Eukaryota; kingdom Metazoa; phylum Chordata; class Actinopteri; order Siluriformes; family Siluridae; genus Silurus; species Silurus aristotelis. Next base: position 2,779,404 of record NC_139595.1, on the reverse strand, counting down.
ATAGCAGACACTTGTACACGATCAATTAAATGAACATACAAAAGCTTTTTTTTAAATCAAAGCAACAAGAAATGTTTTTATGAAGAGCACAATTGACTCCATGATGTGGAGGTTGAACAAGTAGTTCTGAGATTTTATTTCTGATCGGAGAAACAAAATCTCAGAACTACTTGTTCAACCTCCACATCATGGACTGAGAAACAGGTTTCAACTGAGAAACAGTAATGACCAATTATTTCATTGATTCAGTTTTTCAGCAATTTACTCATTTATCTATTTATTCATTCACCCATTTACTCAATTATCCATCCATCCATCCATCCATCCATCCATCCATCCAGTCAGCTATTCATTTATTCACACATTTACTTATCCACCTATCCATCCTTTCATTAATTTACTGAGATATGCATTAATTAATCTATCTATCTATCTATCTATCTATCTATCTATCTATCTATCTATCTATCTATCTATCTATCTATCTATCTATCTATCTATCTATCTATTTTATATACTCTATCTATCTATCTATCTATCTATCTATCTATCTATCTATCTATCTATCTATCTATCTATCTATCTATCTATCTATCTATCTATCTATCTATCATTTTATATAATCTATCTATCTATCTATCTATCTATCTATCTATCTATCTATCTATCTATCTATCTATCTATCTATCTATCTATCTATCTATCTATCTATCTATCATTTTATATACTCTATCTATCTATCTATCTATCTATCTATCTATCTATCTATCTATCTATCTATCTATCTATCTATCTATCTATCTATCTATCGTTTTATATACTCTATCTATCTATCTATCTATCTATCTATCTATCTATCTATCTATCTATCTATCTATCTATCTATCTATCTATCTATCTATCATTTTATATAATCTATCTATCTATCTATCTATCTATCTATCTATCTATCTATCTATCTATCTATCTATCTATCTATCTATCTATCTTTCATTTTATATACTCTATCTATCTATCTATCTATCTATCTATCTATCTATCTATCTATCTATCTATCTATCTATCTATCTATCTATCTATCTATCTATCTATCTATCATTTTATATACTCTATCTATCTATCTATCTATCTATCTATCTATCTATCTATCTATCTATCTATCTATCTATCTATCTATCTATCTATCTATCTATCTTTCATTTTATATACTCTATCTATCTATCTATCTATCTATCTATCTATCTATCTATCTATCTATCTATCTATCTATCTATCTATCTATCTATCTATCTATCATTTTATATAATCTATCTATCTATCTATCTATCTATCTATCTATCTATCTATCTATCTATCTATCTATCTATCTATCTATCTATCATTTTATATACTCTATCTATCTATCTATCTATCTATCTATCTATCTATCTATCTATCTATCTATCTATCTATCTATCTATCTATCTATCTATCTATCTATCTATCATTTTATATACTCTATCTATCTATCTATCTATCTATCTATCTATCTATCTATCTATCTATCTATCTATCTATCTATCTATCTATCTATCTATCATTTTATATACTCTATCTATCTATCTATCTATCTATCTATCTATCTATCTATCTATCTATCTATCTATCTATCTATCTATCTATCTATCTATCTATCTATCTATTTCTTTGTTGATTTATTGTTGCAAAGTTCGAATCGTGATTTATCACCATCAGAAAGTTTCAGAAGAAACCTGTAATATCTCATTCTGTCAATTTCATACGCAGAATAAAAAGAGGACTTTCCCCTCATTCTTTTATAGAGTGAGCTTCGCCTTGTGCATGGCTGCGCACTGTTGTTTTATTACTTCCTAAATCCATTAATAGAGCGTAATAATGCTGTGCTTTGCACATTTTCACCTGCAGGCCCAGCTATCCCCTGTCACGCTCAACAATGAAGCGTAAGACCTGCGGTGCCTCGGGCCCACTTAATCTGAGCCACCCATCAGCCAGAAACCCACCACTTCCTGTGTTTGTGTGCAACTTCCTGCGGTTCGAGAGTTTGAATCACCTTATTGTGAAATGTGATCTTGATGATGTGACTAATACTTCACACTGATCGGAGGAAATGTGCGCCTGGGGAATAATAAAAGACTTGATGCTGAATATCTGGGAACAAGTTGTTTTCCCGACTTTAATTTACTTAATTTTCATTGTCTTTTATTTGTCTCTTTTGCTTGTTTTAATATTTTAATTAGTGTTTGTTTAGTTCTACATTCTCCATGCAAACGTTCCTACTGGAGCAATAAAAAAGCGGTTACAGATACACAACATATTGTGATCGAAAGTGAAAGCAAAAGAGCTCTCGGTATTATTTTGCTCTGACCACTCGGTTCTGGAAAATTCCATGTGATAAGTGCTCATAGTAGGCTTTTTTTAAATATCCTGAGAATCCATGGTTGTGATCCAAGATCTGCTTTACATGGGTTGGAAGTGTGTGGAAGATCTTGAGTGGCCTGCTATAGAGCTCGTACCCTAATGAACACCTTTTGGGATGAATGCACCCCAGACCTTCTCACCTACATCATCTACATACCTGATTTTACTAACACCCTGTGTCTAAATGAGCACAAATCTACACAAGATCTGGAACATCTTACAATATATTTATTATATTTACATTTTGTCTATATCTATATACCGTGGTGTGAAAAAGTGTTTGCCCCCTTCCTATTATTAATTAAATAATTAAATTTCAATATTGGTAAAAGATAACACAAGTGAACAAACATGCAGTTTTAAAATGAGATTTTATTATTAAGGGAAAACTAAATCAAAAACTACATGGCCCTGTGTGAAAAAGTGTTTGCCCCTAAACCTAATAACCGGTTGGTCCACCCTTAGCAGCATCAACTGCAATCAAGCGCTTGCGATAACTTGCGATGAATCCGTTACAGCGATGTGGAGGATCTTTGGTCCACCTCATCTATGCAGAATTGTTGTAATTCAGCCACATTGGAGCGAAAACCTTCATTTAAAAACTGCATGTTCACTTGTGTTATCTTTTACTAATATTTAAATTAGTTTGATAATCTGAAAAATTAAAGTGTGACAAACATGCAAGAAATCAGGAAAGGGGGCAAACACTTTTTCACACCACTGTGTGTAAATATATATGTGTTTTTAGCTTATAATGTAATGTGGTGACCCTCTACACCTGAACCTAATCACATTTATCCTAACAGGTTCAATTCCAAACAAGGTTCCGGCAAAAAGTTTAGAAGAAAACGTTTAGAAGAAAACCGAAGCAACAGAAAAACTGAAAGCAATGCGACAGTTTATTGCACTTCAAAAGAGTTCAGGGAATCGACCCTCAGATGAAGTTCTATGCGCTGAGCTTTATCTCCAAAAATCACTTCACAGCAGTGACGAATAGCCAAGATCCAGAAATGGTTCTGATGCATCTGAGCGCCCATGTGCTCTAGGGGCGTGGGAGGGGGGGGTTGATGGAGATGACGGGGCTCGTGTTCACATCTTGGGATTAATGAGCGACGGTGTAAGCCAAACGTCCAGCCCACCCGTGAAACAACAGCACTCCCACCCCCGGCTCACATCAAACACTCCAGCATTGGCATGATCTATGGTAGTTGTAGTGGCTGTGGTGCTCTTTCAGGCCACAGTTCGTCAAGGGGTTTATCTCTGTCAGAGATGAAAGCTGTGAGCTGCCAAACAAGGGTTAAAATGAGGGGCAGTCATGGAGGTCAAACCAGGCCTTCAGACCACATATTTACATACGCTACAAACCCTGCGTACAGCGCAAGGGCTCCTGTGCGATCGTAATACGGTGTGCAAGGAAATAATTGTTTCTTCCTCTTGTAGCATGCAGACGAGTTAAGAATAGAGCGACAATATGCTAATGGTGCAAGTGCAAGCTATTTATCACCGCAAGTATGAGCAAATCGTCTTGGCACAATGCGCGTTGGAATCAACTTGACGAATCCCAGGTTGCTTTACAAGAACCATTATTGGAAAGGCATACATGAAAACAGGCTAAAAGAAAGGCAAAACAAGCACTGACCCGGCCCTGGGTAGGATCTGTCCCCAAATCACCTTAACGCTCATTTATCTGCATGACAAACCTGCATACATCATTGTTTCAGTACAGCCACATAATTAATTTTGACCACCGAACTCACCAAATATGTCTAGCAAGCTGTGGTGAACAAAGTACACAAGCCATGCAGTTCAAAAAGTAGAGACGCAGTAAATGAACTGTGACTCCAGTAAAACCTTCACTTGAGTAAAAGTACACGCTCGACCCTGATTGGTGGATTGCTGTGTGTTTGACTGGTTACATATTTATACGCTAATAAATAAAAAGGAACGACTAAAGATTGAGTTTGAAATGCAGTAAAGTTTCTCCACAAATACTTCAGTAAAAGTATAAATATGTGAAAAAGCTACTTAAGTGCTGTAACGAATTACATTTACATCCTTACTGTCCAGTGCTGCTAGCAAGTTCCCATAATGTTTCGCCAGTAAGACCACACAAGGGATCTTCAACCCTCCTTCATACACTGCATGACCAAACGATTGGAACACCTGGCTTTTCAGGCTGTATGTGGTTTTTCACAAACGTTCCACAAATTTGAAGGCACACAATTGTCCAGGATGCCCTTGGATGTGGGAGCATAATTGATACATTTTCCCATCATTTGAACTCAGAGACACAAACCTGTTCCAGCATGACAGTGCCCCTCTGTGCACAAAATCAGCTTCATGAACATATGCTTTACATGGGTTGCAAGTGTGTGGAAGGTCTTCTGCTCTAAAGCTCTGGCCTCAATCCTATTAAACACCTATGGGATGAGTGTGAGTGTTGACTGTACCTCGGGAAACCTCAAATTTTCACAAGCACACTCCAAAATCTAGTGAAACATCTTCTCAGAAGAGTGGAGGTTATTATACCAGGAAATAAGGACTAAATGGGGAATGGGATGTTTGAAAAAGCACAAACTTTTGATCGTATCTTGTACATCTAATGTTCACTTTGTGTTCTGTAATGATTCAATCGTCTTCTGTAATGATCCTTGTCACCATGGTGGATATTTTGTCATCTCATTTGAACCTAAATTCCAATTAGAATCTTATGACCCGTGATGATTAAAGTTCTCAGCTCTGAGGCTCCACCTACAAGGCTACAGGGTTTGCATTAAAGTTTTTTACACTAGACATTGTCTCAAACCAGCTCATACCAAACATATAGGGTTGTTCCTTATAATTTACTGTGGCAAGGAACAACTTCCTGAGATGGCATCAGGAAGAAACTTTGAGAGGAACCAGACCCATAAAATAACCCATCCTCATCCTTAACACCGAATGTCCATTCATTACAGTTCCATCATTGTTGAGGTGTAAAGTGAGGAGAGCTTAAATGCACCCTGTGGTCCTGAGCCACTGTAGTAGATTGTTGATATTAATTACACTCCAAATTCATCCTTAAAGGTCTTGAGACATTTCTTGAGTATTAATGGAAGGAGTCTCCAGTGTCAGCATTTTCCGTTTTTCACCACAAGCAAGTCTACAGTTTTTTCATTCCGGTTTCTTGCTAACATGAGCTGAATTTTTTTAGTTATTATTGACTTTATGATTGAGGCTAGTAAGAGACCACTGTTTATTATTGCTCTAATGTGAAATATAAGACACACAGTCTTGTTTCTTGTTTGAAGGAATTCCCCAACAGCACCATAAATGGATAAAAAATAGGATTCTTAGTAGAAGAGGATTCCTTCTTGAGTCAAAATTTGTCATCTCGGAGTTTTTTCACTACTCTTTGCTCTGGATTGCTCATTTGGGCTATAAATCAACATCCACATGTGTGTGGTGTATGAATTGAAATCTTATGTACTGTAAATGTGGGGTGCATCCTCTTGGTCAGATCCTGGCACATCTCTCTTGAATAACCTCAGGTACATTTCCTACAGAACATTATGTTTAAAATGATGTTGCATGTTAGAACATCTTTAAATTATTTGTTTTCTTTGTCTTCTGTGGAAAAAAAAAACTGTTAGCCTGAAATAACATACTTGGCGGTCTAGCTCAGAATAAAAACATTAGTATTCATTTGAAAACGAGGGAGTTTGTGGGCGTCGGCATTTAAGTTGGCACGAGGCGACCGGTCTCTGCGCTACGTTTATTTTTGATGGCTCTGCTGATTGTGTGAACGCTTTCACTTGCATCTTCTACCGAACTGTGAATCATTTTTTATTTCCTCTGGAGGATCCAATACACATCAAGCCTACACAAAAATTACTGTCATTTTTAAGGGACAACTGGCTTCAGAAATAGTGTGGGTTCTGCACTGATGAACTGCTCTGAGCCTATTTTGATTCTAAGTAGTGAGGAACAGCAGGATAAGGATAATGACGTGAAACAATAAAGGGCCTCATATGGGGCCAGAATGGGTCCGAGCAGAGGAAACATGGGACTGGATTTATGACGGAGGGCCGAGGTGAAGTAGCAGCAACAAGTTCAGCCCGAAGGGTCGATACATTGAGTTCAAGTGCACCGAGTGTACAGTAACAGAAGAAATCTCAGAGGAACGGAAGCACCATGGGAAGTGAAGGACACATGAGCAAGGGAAAGGGAAAACATTCCTTATACAGCATAGATTAAAATTTCATCGGATCGAGAGAAAAATTGGGAGTTTTGAATTTTACTTATATGTTGACTGCGGGTTTATTTTCTTAGAGACAAAACATGAAAAAAAATATATTAATAGCTTCTAAAGTTCTATAATTTGGTTCAGGGTTAAAATAGCTAAGGGGAGGTCGTAGCTTAGTGGTTAACGCATTGGACTTTGGATCCAGGGATCTTGGGCCCTTGAGCAAGGCCCTTAACTCCCCATGGGTGCTCAGTTGTGGGAATGGGGATAAAGTACTCCAGCTCGGCTGCAAAAGGAGGAGGGTGGAAAAAAACAGAAACGGCAGGAAAACAATCAGGCCCTTGCCACCCAATGCGCCTCATGGCGCGGAAGGCCAAAAAAAAAAAAGATTTAAATAATAATAATAATAATAGCTAGGTCATTGCTAGTAGTCATTAATGTCAATCCGTCTTGGAATTTCAATTGAATTGACTTTTCACGTCAATATAATTGACTTTCCATTACAATTCTAGAATTTCCTCCTGACCGTAAGCTTCTCCAGTTGTCCTCATGGGTTTCCTCCAAGGTCTCCAGTTTCCTCCAACCTGCCAGAAATTGCGTCACCGGCCCTTTGACACAATAGCCTCCAAAAGCTTTCGAGACTACTTTGTAACACGCCAGCAGATGACAGCACAAAGCTGCAGACACAGTCACAGGGAGCACCGGCCTTCTTAAGTCAGTGTGCCAATGTGTACATCAGGAGCTGTGCAACTGGTGCTATTCTGACCATGTGCGTTACCACGTCTGCGATCACAGACAGCAAGTTAGAACAAAGAGCACACGTGAATCTGGGCACCCTGTCATCGAGCTCTCCTTACACTTCAGTTTATTGTGGGAAACAACAAGATCCCACTTCCCTACCCACCCTACTCGCCAGATTTGGCTCCTGCGGACTTCAACCTCTTCCCGAGGATGAAGATCCTGCTCAAAGGTCGCCACTTCGACACCAGTATGGAAATCGCAGAAGGAGGTTGACACGATTTAAAAAGAACACTTCCAGGACACATTCCAGAAGTGGCAGGAATGCTGGGAGCGCTGTTTTGCTGTGCAAGGGGACTGTTTTGAAGCTTGTATATTCCAGATTTGTGCCCAGAATAGATTTGGATCCATTACATCACTGGCCAGGATAAAATTCCTCACTAAAGCTCCTGGTTATCACCCGCTTCAAGGGTAACTCTTTTGACCTTAAGTGACCCCATTCACCCTTAAGCACATTCTATTTTAACACTGCCATGTTTTTTTGCAAGATCGGTCTAAAATGGTCCAATTATCCAAAGTTATCTTCCCACCTTCCCTTGCTTTCTAAATCTCTCATGTTACGAGAAAACCTTTATGTCTTCATCAAACCCACTCCCTCCAGCGCTTTATCTCGGAAATCTTTTGGCACACACTAGCATACGGTATACCTACACACGCACGCACACACACACACACACACACACACACACACACACACACACACACACACACACACACACACACACATAGATACACACAGCAATAAACAGGCGTTTGCACATCCAGTCTATCTTTCGCTCCTTGCTCAGAAGAGGTGTAACTGTAGGAGGAGAAAGATGAGCGAATCCATCACAACTGAGGCCGTGCAGGGTCACGGCGCAGAGCTGGTGCTTCTCCCCGTGCCTGGCACCTGCTGGAACCCGGGCGGTGCTGCAAGCCTCAGGAGGCGCCTCCAGAAGAGAATATATGCCTGAACATTCCTAATTCACAGCCTTGCCTCTCTCTTTCTCTCTTTCTTGCTCTCTCTCTCTCTCTCTCTCTCTCTCTCTCTCTCTCTCTCTCTCTCTCTTTCTTGCTCTCTCTATCTCTCTCTCTCTCTCTCTCTCTCTCTCTGTCTTTTCTTTTAACTGAAGCCTGACATAATTAACAGCATTGCACCTAATATGCTCCTCCATTCGTTCGCTTTAAGGTCCTTTTTCCTAAATGTTTGCACAGATGCAGATCACCGTGGTGTGCTGTAAATTGCAAAAGTCGTGACGTTTTGATTTAAGCATCTCCAAATTAGATTAGCTGGTGTGTAATGGTTACGGTAATTCACTGCGTGTTAGGGAGCCACGTTAGGGGCAAAAAATCTGCAATAAACAACATGAGCGTACGAAACATTCCCAATGAAGAAGAAGCCTGAAGTCAAACATCCTATTAATTACACAATTTTCTCTGGAAGTTTGTTTAAGATGTTTTTTTGCACACTGGCAGTGGGAGTGTGGGGCTCTATATTTGGTCAATGGAGCTTGAAACCTGATCCCCACATTTATCCTGCTTGTGTTTCACTATGATAAACATTGAAACGCAAGCCCTTTCATACCTTTTGTGTAACATCCCTGTGGTGTTCGTGCTGAATTCCGAGGTTAACCACCAACTAACATATTGAAAACAAAGCGTCAGAACACATTTCTTTTTTTTTTTTTTAATGCCTGCAGAGTGATTTTAAAGCTGGAGCTCTGTACAGCCAATGAGAAACTGTTTGTGATTTAATTATTTGGGAGATATGGCAAATGAGATCACAGCATGATACATAAATATAAATATAACTGGCAGCAAAACAGAATCGTAGCAATAAAAAAAATATTAAAAAGGTTTATATTATATATATATATATTATTCATTTTTAAAATGTTGGAAAAATAACGTTTAACGTTATAAAGTTCAATATAACAATAAATAATACCAAAAGAAGCAGATTGAAATCACATGAATTCTGTTCACTCTTTGAGTCTGCAAACACTAAACTAGAAATGAGCCTCAGATCAGAACAACAAACAAACTAACAAATAATATATATATATGATTATAATTAATAATTATAATAATAATAATATGTATATATATATATATATATATATATATATATATATATATATATATATATATATATATATATATATATATATATATATATATATATATATATATATATATATATATATATATAAAGAGAGAGAGAGAGAGAGAGAGAAAGAGAAAGAGAGAAAGAGAGAGAGAAAGAGAGAGCGAGAGAGAGAGTTGCCGTTATAGTAACCACTCTTCTGGGAAGATGTTCCTCTAGATTTTGGATTGTGCTTGTGGAGATTTAAGGAGGCCTGGGGTGCAGTCAGTGTTCCAATCAATCCCAAAGGTGTTGACAAAGCTCCTTCATTGTCATGCTGGAAAGATGTTTGGGTCTCCTAGTTAAAAAAAAAAAGAGAGAAAATGTCATGTTACCTCAACCAAAGATGTCCTATTTAATTGTGCACCTGAAACTTGTTATCAGTTTGGAGAAGAACCACATATGGGTGGAAGAGTGAGATGTCCCAATACTTTTTTGTGTATTATAATTATAAAGGGATATTTTTTGTCTATTTAACTCTTCTAAAAAATATTATTATTATTATTATTATTATTATTATTATTTGGAGTGGACTTTGTATCTGAAGGTCATGAGTTCAAATCCCAGTCACATCAAGCTGCCACTCCTGGGCCCCTGAACAAGACCCTTAACCCCAAAGCTGCTCTGATATATGTTTTATGTAAGTCGCTCTAGATGAGTGCGTCTGCCAAATGCCATAAATGTACATTATTATTATTATTATTATTATTATTATTATTATGTAAATTTTTCTTTGGTCAAGCTTTTCTATTTGGCTTTCATAGAACTAATACACTTGTACACAAAATGTCATTAACCAGCATGTTCATGGGGAACATTCAAGACACAATTATCATTTTCCCACAATATATTACTGAAAATCAAGAAATGAGTAAGAATTACAACTTGGTTTTATTCTTCAAAGGATCTTAGGCTCCGAGGGTCTGTGTTGTGAAAGCTCAGTGATTAACATGTTGGACTTTTCATTGGAAGGTCACAAAGTCATGGTAATCTTTTGAAATTTACGAGAAAAAGAAAAAATAAAAATTTGTGAAAATTTGTCTTTTTTTTTTAATGATCAAGAAAATATTTTTTTTTTAGAGAAAATAAACTCAAAATTTTTAAGAAAAAACTCACAAATTCACAAAAAAAATAACCTTTAGAGTTTGGTGTTTAAAACTGTTAAAATTTTTTATTTTTTTTATTTTTTTTGGGGGGGGGGTTGCTCTATCAAGGAAGAAATCAGTACACACATCGCAAGGTTGGGCAGACCTCACTTGTTTTGCATTGTGCCTGGAGTGGAAGATCTAATCAAACTTTTCTTTTCTTTTGTATTTAGCAACAAGGAAATACTTGTTATTTTAGCCCAAAAATCACCAGATCATCATACTGAAACCTTTTGAGTTTTACACTTGAACCTTTCTATGTTCTTCTTGTAAATTTGTGAGTTTATTTCTCATAATTTATTTGAGCTTAAAAGTTTTTTTTTTTAAAAACTTGTTGAAATATAAAAAAATTTGTTGAAATATCGATTTACAACTTTAAAAAGTTGAGTTTTAAACTCAGAAATTCCCTAATTCCTAATGCCCTAATACGCTATCAAATTTAAATTATTATAGTTCATTCAAGTGAGAAATTATAAAGGTCTGGTATCCAGTGCTGTAGAATCTTTAGTCTTTTAATCATTAATAATTTTGTAGTTATGAATCTGGATCATGCACCTTGTGTAAGTTGTCGTGAAAAGGCTTGACCTGTTTAAAATGTCTTGTACAGATATCTAATTGTAATATCAGTGTAAAATGAATGGCACCTCCAAAGGAATCTCCTTTTTTGGTACTTTTAAAGTGAAAATGATCTAGTAATGATTATTACTTTTACATTGTCATCAGTGCACTCCATCAGAGCTCAGACAAAGCTGTTGTTTCCTCCTGCATTGGCACTGAGTGTCCATGTGCTCTGGTGTGAAAACGGTGGGAGGAGAGAAGGGGTGGGTGAAAAAAAAAAACGAAAAAGAAACAGTGTAGAAGAAAACATTAAGGCTCGTTCCAAAGAATTTTACAATGCATTAGGTCATGGGAATCTAATCACAGCTCGCTTGAAATGTTGAAATTTATCCAAGCAACAGAGGCCTGAACCGAGCTGAATAATTGGTTGCTCGAAGCTCGCCTGCATCCGTAGAGAGAACGGATGATGAATATGAGAGGCAGAAACCCAAACTATTGTATTTCTGCTCTGAGTATCGGAAGAACAAACGAGGTATCCTCGATGACAAGTCTGGATTGAATTGTGTTTGGAGTCTGGGAATATTGTGGGACAAACTAAAAGGGGTGGGGAGGCGGTAGCTTAGTGGTTAAGGGGTTAGGACTTTGGATCTATAGGTCATGAGTTTAAATCCAGGCACATCAAGCTGCCACTCCGGGGCCCTGAGCAAGTCACTTGCCCCCAAAAGCTGTTGTATGATTGAGACAAATGTAAGTTTCTCTGCATAAGCACATCTGCTAGATGGCACATAGGTGCAGCTGCTACAGTTATTTTTGTTTTGCCCAAATTCAAAAGTGGTCCTGTTACCCTGGAGGCGGCTCGTGTTTTCTATGTTGCTCAGCCACTTGGCAGGGCCTGGATCTCTGGCTTCCCATTCTGTCCCCCTCCTCCTCCTCCTCCTTCTTTTTCTTCACCATCAAAGCATCTCTTTTCCCCCCATCATTCCCTCCTACTGGAAGGAAAAAGTGCACAGGCCGCAGTGGAGACAGACTGACTGCGCAGGCGGCCCGGCAGATACACCAAAGATAAGTTTGTGTTCGTAAGTCGGGCCGTGACCCTCGGCGGCAGGACATTAAGCAGATCCTGTCGGATCCTGCCTCCCCTTGAAAAACACACTACATGCACCAAGTCTCAGCTGTATCTCCATCCAAACATCATAGCTAGAAGGAGGAGAGGGGGGGTGGAGGGGAAGACCCATGGAGCCGTCGCTTTCCTTCTTTCAAGCCCCGAGACACCTCCTCTGGGCACACAATGACAGGCCGCATCACTTCCTCTCTTGCCGCTCCACTAATGGATTGGCACGGCCGACAGCGACGCCGGGAGCTTGCCTCAAAACACCCCTAGTCAGCAGTTTCTCATGGTTGTACCTCTCAGCTGTCTGCAATTCGGGCTTCCCTTTGCTTTGCTTGACAAATGTATAGGAGCTTAATGGGTATATCCAGCAGGAAAGGGAAGTCTGAGGACTTGGTCACTGTGGTATCAAAGCCATCATTCAACATTCCTTGTTGACATTGTGTAGTTCAGGAAAGCATGACTAATTTAACAGGTCACCTCTTACTTAAAGACTTACCACCTGCCAGTACTTTGCCTAGTTACAAAAATCACTTGTCAGTAACATGTACCGTGTTTCATACTTAATATTTATCCGTGGTGTGTGCTGGTGCACCAAAACCCGAGGCGTTCCCAATGACTTCCTGACTTGTACTAAAGAGCCGAAGCCCACTGGGGGGACAGGATAAGATGAAAGCTCTGGCAAGACTTAAAATGCAGACAGAAATGCAACTTTGAAGTCAGCTTAATTAGCCTTTTAAAAGATTTGTCCACTTGATAGAGTACCCTCAAGGTCTGATTGGTCATGATGCAACATGAACTTTTCCTCAAGTTCTTCAATTTGGAGATATTCTGTGCATTGTCCCAAACCTCTGAAAGCCTTTATATTCATTTTACTTTGGGAGGAAAGATCTAAAATGAGTTTAAAGTTTATTTCATACTTCAAGGAAATGAACGAAGGGAGTTTGTTTTCTTTTCCCTTTGGTTGGAAATTAACCAGGCGAAATTTGATGACAGAAAACAGGAAACAAATCCCAAAACAGAGCAAATAATGACTTGGCAACTTGACCACTTGGCCTTTTTTTTTTGGCTTCAAGGCAAAAACTGTTGAAGCAAGAACAGATTTAATGGTAGCATTCAAAAATTGATGGTAGTAATTCCTCGGAATACATGATAAAGATAACGTAAAGATGACTCCTTAAACAATTTGACAAAATTGCAGACCAATTTGTTTATTACAGAAGCACTAAAAACCGTAATTTGTACATGCTACATGTAATATGTAATGTAATTCATACAAACCCACAGAGATTACACAAACCCATGCAGTTACTGTTATTTTCACACTTCATAAGTTTTCAGACGTCTTCTCACACTAGCCACTTCTTTAAAGCCTGCGAAATCTTTCCGACGCCAACCTCAGTTCAGCTTCACTCAAACATCTATCACCTTGCTGCTTAGGGATCGGTGTTGGTTATAACTCTTCCAGGCTTTTCCTCTGGGTGGTACCACTTGAGTGCAAGTACTACAGCCAGGCCACTCACCCTGGAAATGAAGGATGTGGGTAATGGATGTCCATTTAAGTGGCTCTCGTCCCATTTGGAGTGTTAGAGGTAAGTGAGCACAGAACGAAGGGATGGCAACATTACTTACCTCCAGTAAAAACTCTGGTGTAACGGGGGCTTGATTTATCGACGTGCCTCGCTACAATATATATCACCTTATATGGTAACTGTTCCTACCTTGCCTTTCTGAGTTAGGTCTAATTTATAACTTCATGCACCTTCATGAAATCAATGTTGGCTTTCCAAAGTGTATCTAAACAGCCCTGGCACTCGAATTCAAGCCTTTGAGGTCATCTATGCAACAAGTAGTGAAATCGGCTACAATGTTGAGCTATGCTCTGCTATTTGTATCCCAACTGTTGAAAGGATGAAACACTCCAGAACGGTTATATCAAGTAGCCAAGAGGGATTAAAGCCCCTTAAAAATGTTATATGGCTCTAATAGTTCATGCTCCGCATTCCCTATGTGATTGCATAACTGTGATTTCTAGCTTTTCTAGACTTTGCTAATGAAACCTGTTGCTTTTTATGTTTTATTCCAAATTCTACCACATGGGTGCTGAATTCTGGAAGCCTGGAAGCTGGAATTCTGGAAGCCCTGTGATTGATCACAAGATAATTTCTTTAAGCTTCTATAAATGTAAAAATAAATTGTGTTGCTATTGCGACGACGTTTTTAGCTTCTAGAATGTAAAGTATAACAGGAAGTAACTTGTTTTGAAGATGCTAGGGTGTTGCTGGCTTAGTAGTAGAAGTGGACTTTGGATTTGAAGGCCATGAGTTCAAATCCAAGCCACACCATGCTGCCACCTTTGGGCCCCTGAGCAAGGCCCTCAACCCCATATATGCTCATTTGCATTAATGGGGTAAGTGTAACTCTGTATAATATATATATATATATATATATATATATATATATATATATATATATATATATATATATATATATATATACAGTCATGGCCAAAATTGTTGGCACCCCTGGAATTTTTCCAGAAAATCAAGTATTTCTCACAGAAAAGTATTGTATTAACACATGTTTTGCTATACACATGTTTATTCCCTTTGCGTGTATTGGAACAAAACAAAAAAAGGGAAAAAAAAAAAGCTAATTTGACATAATGTCACACAAAACTCCAAAAATGGGCTGGACAAAATTGTTGGCACGCTAAACTTAATATTTGGTTGCACACCCTTTGGAAAAAATAACTGAAATCAGTCACTTCCTATAACCATCACTGAGTTTCTTACACCTCTCACCCGGAAGTTTGGACCACTCTTCCATTGCAAACTGCTCCAGGTCTTTCATATTGGAAGGGGGCCTTTTCTCAACAGCAATTTTAAGATCTCTCCACAGGTGTTCAATGGGATTTGGATCTGGACCCATTGCTGGCCACTTCAGACCTCTCCAGCACTTTGTTGCCATCCATTTCTGGGTGCTTTTTGAAGTATGTTTGGGTCATTGTCCTGCTGGAAGACCAAAGATCTCGGACGCAAACCCAGCTTTCTGACACTGGGCCCTACACTACGCCCCAAAATCCTTTGGTAATCCTCAGATTTCATGATGCCTTGCACACACTCAAGTGCCAGAGGCAGCAAAACAACCCCAAAACATCTTTGAACCTCCACCATATTTGACTGTAGGTACTGTGTTCTTTTTTTTGTAGGCCTAATTCCATTTTTGGTAAACAGTAGAATGATGTGCTTTACCAAAAAGCTCTATCTTGGTCTCATCTGTCCACAGGACATTTTCCAAGAATAATTTTGGCTTACTCAAGTACATTTTGGCAAACTGTAGTCTTGCTTTTTTATGTCTCGGTGTCAGCAGTGGTGTCCTCCATAGCGTTTTATTTCATTTAAATGTCGACGGATAGTTCACGCTGAAACGGATGCTCCCTGAGCCTGCAGGACAGCTTGAATTTTTTGGAACTTGTTTTGCGGCTGCTTATCCACCATCCAGACTATCCTGCGTTGCAACCTTTCATCAATTTTTCTCTTCCATCCATGCTCAGGGAGATTAGCTACAGTGCCATGGGTTGCAAACTTCTTGATAATGTTGCGCACTGTGGACACAGGCAAATCTAGATCTCTGGCGATGGTCTTTTTTTGGAGCCCATTTTTGGAGTTTTGTGTGACATTATGTCAATTTATTTTTTTTCTCCCTTTTTTTTTGTTCCAATACACGCAAAGGGAATAAACATTTGTATAGCAAAACATGTGTTAATGCAATACTTTTCTGTGAGAAATACTTGATAAAAAATAAAAGAAAAATTGTGTGTGTGTATATATATATACACACAATTTTTCTTTTATTTTTTATAGTAAATATTAATTGAAATCTTGATTCACTAATTCACTATTTTGACATAAGTAATGGGACACCTGACTTTTCCAGCCCTATATGGTTCTTCACCGAAAGGTTAAGGGCACACAGTTTTATAAGACGTCTTTGGATTTCATAAAAATGATATCCTAAAATCACGATCCATCTTTTTTCATCTCAAGGCCAGAGCATCCCGGGATTATTCTGATAGACTGCATTTTGTTTCTCTTTTCTCATTTTTGCTCTCTTCGTGCGTTATATCTAGAGATTTATGACATATTGTTTCATGCGGTGAATTACGCGGCTTTTGAGAGGCTATAGAACGCTCGGTTAGTGGCTCGGCTTTGATTTATATCGTTGTTCCCATTCGTTCTCACGCGTATGCACATGGTCGCATTGTACATCTTGAATAAAGTCTCCCATATCTAGAAAACAATGATTTTATTTAGTATTAATACTTCCATAATTGTAAGAAACATCTTACACCAAAGCTCTCCTGTTCTCTCTTCTGATTGGTTGAAAAGAAAGCTTCAACGTGCAAAGAAGTCATTCCTCAAGTCTAGAAGTTGTTTGGGTTGAAGGAGTCGACTGTAATCTGTAATCTGTAATCTACATACTGCTTTGAATTTTTTGTTGTTCTAGCTAGCTATTAGCATTTAAGGAGCACTATTATCATGCTAGCTAACATTCAAGAAATGAGAAAATGTCACTGCTTAGCCTTTGCTTGTGTTTTCTCAAGGGGAGGTGGACCGGGGGCAGCTCAGTGGTGAAGGCATTGGATTTGGATTAGAAGGTCAGAAATCCCAACTGCCATTGCTGTCTTCATGAGCAAGGTCCTTAACCCTCATACGCTCAGTCGTAAGTCACTCTGGATCGTCCAAATGCTGTAAATGTAAATGTAAAGTTGTGTGAACATCACCTTGTGAGATTAGAAATAATGCTAATCTTTCTACTCAATGGGCTTTCAATTTACACTTTCAGTTTTCTGTGGCAATGGTCCACATTTTTAGCTGAAGGAAAAGATATTTTTTAGGAAGTATACTTTCCCCGCGTCGCTTCACAGCAACTCTTCAACCTTTTTTTGTTGGTTTTCTAACCTTTGGCTACGTCTTGTCAGCTCCAGACCTGTGTCTAGCCAGCCTACACCTTGATCTAGAGGAAAAGCAAACACGAGGCGACATGCTGAGAATGCGGCGTATTGACATTTACATCCGCCACTTAGAAGTGCTCAAATACGGCCTTAACGTGTTTACTTCACGCTTGCTGCAATTTAATGTTTAATCCCTGATTAAGCTTCGGACAACACTGGAAAATTGAGTATTGTGTAGACTACCATGCTGTGTGTTTGTGTATGTGTGTGGGTGACCTCTACTGTACATACAGCTTCCTGTCACATCAAAGAACTTACGAGGGCGTCTGCAGGTAATAGGTCGCTTAAAGGTGAAAGGTAGGAGCCGGATCAGCCGATCCAGCGGTGAAACGAAAGGAGGACGCTGACTGGACGATATGGCTCTAAATATAGTCCAGGATGTCTGATTTTGGTGGGATCATCAAAGCTCGAACAAAAGTAACAAAACGAAATTTGGACGGGATCGGCGTCGATATTTGTGGAAACTCCATATAAAGGTTCAACTTGTGCCTCCATTAAATCAAACAGGGCCTCTCTGACTTATGATGGATTGCTGAGTAAACACACACACCAATTACATGGGAACACGAACTACGTTGTGTTCAAGGAGTTGCCAAGGCGGAGGTGTCTGGCTGGATTTGTGTAGACTTAAGAACTGGGTTCGGTTTGACAGATTTCACACCTGACGCTTGGTTAGCAAACCAACTATTATATGACAGAACGCATCGAATTATTTTTCAATTCCTTGGATATTTTTTTACCAAAAATCACTCTTTTATTGATTATTCATTTATATTTCACATGACCGTATTTAATTTTCTCACCCATATTAATTGAGTGATGTGTAATTACATGTGAAAGATACAACCATATTATAAAATAAACATGTAAAAAGCAAATCAAATTTCACAACAAAATAAAAAGTAAAGTAAAATAAAAAATCTACAGTGTAAAAAAATCTCATAATATATACAGTATATATATATATATATATTTTTTTTTTTTTCCATTTTTCCAGTGGAATATATAGTAACATAATAAAATTAAATGTTAATGTCCGAAAATGTAGTGGAAATAATAAAAACTAATAAAAAAACATGAATAATAAAAAAGAAATACTAAAAAAAAATTTCAGAAAAACATGAAAAATATAAATAATTATTTAATAAAATTGTTAACAAAAAAAAAATCCAAAATGACAAAAAAAAAATGACAAATACAAATGTATAAGATTGTAAACAAATAAAAACCCCTTTAATGGGAAATATAAATAATTAATATAAAAAAAAAAAAATACAAAAATACATATATAATAATATATATTGATTTAAATGCATACAGACGTGTGAAAAAAAAATCAGAAAAATGACGCAAAAGAAAAATGAATGACGTGAAAAAAATCTGAAGGAAATCAGAAACCATATTTACAACATATTCCAAAAAAAATCTCTGTGAAGTGTCTAAAGGGTGTATGAAAGTATAGAAGTGTAGAATTGTAGCGTTGCTCCTGTAGCACTGTAAATATCCAATTAAGTATTAAATGACGTCCACCATCTTGTGTGAAATCCTCCAAACACAGGCCTATTGAATATCTCAAATACTGAATGATGAATTGCTCGGGCTCCTCCACAAATCCCGTGGCGCTGTGTTCCCATGGATGTTGTCCTCGTCGGTAAACAGTCGTGAGCCTGCTCTAAAACATGGGTTGCCATCGCCTCGGCCTTCCCTCGGCCCCGTGGGGACCACACAAAGTGTATTTACACCTCACACTTCTCCATATAAACACTGCTGCTTATTAATTGAGCATCACCAGAGAACAAGTGGTCGTTGTTGCTCCTGGGGTTTGGACACTTCAGACACTTCTTCTGAGGCTTTTTTTCTCCAAGCTTGCTGATTTGAGTAATTCCAGGGAAGCCTATGTGTCTGTCTCTTTCTCTATCAGAGCGTCTGTCAGTCGCAGCTTGCGAGGAATGTCCTCTCTTCCTGATTGTGGGCACTGGAGCTCCAAACTCCTCTGAGCCACCGAGCGGCCATTTATCAAGAGTCTCAGCAGACCCCCTTTTTAAAAAACAATCACTCTCTAAGTAGTGAAGAGGTGCCAGAGCTAATTATAAACAAATGGTGGATGCTCCGGGGACTCGGGGCCAGCTGCGGTGAACACAGGGAGCTGCGGCGAGAAATGGACGAGGGAGGGGGTGAGTGGTGGGGTTTAGTGTTGTGCCAGAGTGTTCTGGATGATGGAGCATTCGATGGGCTGTGAAAGTGGACCTCACACAGGGACAGAGGACTGACAGGTGTTTAGGAGTGCGGCCAAACACCGACAAGAGGACACCAAGTGGAAAAGCGAGCCTAGTCAAACAAAAGAAAAGAGGACGAGTGAAGTGCCAGAGCTACACTGAGTGAGAGAGGAGCGATGGCCACAAAAATTTGAGCTAATATGGTTGGAGAAGCAGAAATTATGAAAAGTAGTTTGCTAACACGCTACGTTCCATATATATATATATATATATATATATATATATATATATATATATATATATATATATATATATATATATATATATATATATGGAACTTAGCACGCCGGTAAGTCAGGTACTGATGCAGGTGAGGTGCGGACTTCTGGGGTGCAGTCAGCATTGCCATTCATTCCAAAGGTGTTCATTAGAGTTTGAGCACTAAAGCAGCCCATTCAAGATCTTCCACACACTTCCAATGCATGTAAACCATAATCTTCATGGATCTTGTTTAGTGCACAGGGGCAATGTCATTCTAAAGCAGGTTTGGGTTTCCTAGTTCAAATGAAGGGAATATGTTATGCTAGCACACTCAGAGACCATCCTACAAAATTGTGTGCCTCGAATGTTGTGAGAACATTTGAAAGAAGAACAACATATGTCTGGAAAAGTCAGATGTCCCAATACTTTTGTGCAAAACGTGTATGATTGATAGGCTAACGTATGCTAATTAATACGCCTAGCATAAAAAAAGTGCTGATCTAATGTGTGTAGAGCAGCAGGTGTTGGAGTTCAGTCAAGTGATCAAGAAATAGGATGCTAACTACATAAAAAGCAGTTACTCCTGCTCAGATTACTACACTTTCCAAGCATTTGTGCTATCAACCCGAATCCCGCTCCATTCACAGCCCTGTGGGTGCCTGTGTGTGTTACATAAGCTAATGACACAGAGCGTTTGATGCTTGGGCCCACAGTGTGGGAACAAACCGAGTACAGTGAGCTAGACGTTCTCCAGAGCTAGATAAAGTGCTCCATCTTCTTCCTCCCTAGAAAAAAAAACACCAGCATGTTAAAGTGATATCCAGCACCGCAACTCTGGACCGAAGGCTCACGATTTATTTCGGTGTCCGTGGCCCTGTTATGTTCCTCACGGAATGAGAAATCAAAAGAAGCGAACGTCCCACCAGAGGAAGTGTGGGAGAGTCAAAGTTTTGCCCTTAACTGCACACTGAATGAACCTTGTGGCTCTTTTTTTTCCCCCTCCAGAATTCTTTCTCTGCTCTGATGAAATCGACTTGCATCGCCTTCAATGTGTCCCTCCCTGCGGAGAGAACGAGAACAGGGAGGAGACTGGTAGTTCTGCTGAAGGCGTCGGACGAAGCCAGGCGTGAATTTATACACACCGACTCAGAGAGTGTGTCATGCGCAGGAATGTGTAGGAGAACGAGCTCCGGGCCTGTGCGAGTATTGTTGTAACCCTGGAGGTTGTGCTTTTCCATCGTGGCTCTTGTGTTCGTAATGGTGATGTGAGTGGGTGTGTGTGTGTGTGTGTGTGTGTGTGTGTGTGTGTGTGTGTGTGTGTTTTATGAGTGCGTATTGCATTCTGACGTAAGAGCTTGGAAATGTGATATTAGGATCGGGTAAGGAGCCAGACGTCTCCTTCAGGCCTCAGCGTCCTCTTCACCTCAGGAGGAAAGGGTTAAATAAATGTTAGTGTCCCGATAAAAGGTTCTAAACAGGGGCCATCGTTCTTCACGTTGATGATCATAAGATGCGCTGGTCCTTGTGATTGAAGTGGTGCTATGGTAATAGTCGTGAAGTCTGAGACTATTGTCAGGGCTGCCGCCGGGGAAAATTAATCACTGCCCAATCAGATCCCAGAAACGGACCATGCTGAAGCCCAGGAGAGACGTCATGTGCGCCAGTATTTGCGTAAACGTTTTTTTCTATTTTCTAGTTTTAGTTTTAAGTTTATCAGTCTGTACTCAACTTCATTTATGACTTAATAGATGTACTTTTACTCCACTATATTTTAACCGACATTTCGAGACTTTTCGCACCTCTGTTGGAGATTAAAGTCATTAAGGCTCAACACTCCCCTGACTGCATCTGTTGTGCACCTGTGAGCAACTTTTTAGCACGGCTGGCCTCATTTTCAGTCCAAAAAGAGCTCGAATCAATTCCAACAATTTTGAAAACCAGTATTTATCACCCCTCTCTGTCTGTTCGGAATATTTGCATTTATTTTCTCTCAAATAATAGGTGATGGATGAACAACACAATCCATGTAGTTGAGTTACAGTAGAGATACAGTAGGTAAATTATGACTCCAGTAACAGTAAAAGTGTCCCTTTCAACTTTCACTTAAGTAAAAGTACAAAAGTTTTTGCCTTAAGATGTACTTAAGTATCCAAAGTACTATGATTTATTATGACTATATGTTCCTATGATCATTTTTCACAAGATTCTCTTTTATCACTCAACTCAAATGTGACTCTCAGCACACCAGTCTATTAATATAATGATATTAATGAGTCACCGATTGATATCTATCGTGTATTGACCAATTAAGTTTTATTCACTCATTAATAAAAAGGACAGACGATTTCGCAAAATGTATTTGAGTAAAAAGTAAAATATTCGACTTTGAAATGTAGTGAAGTCAAAGTCTCTCCAAATGGAAATACTCCAGTAACTTTAATTTGACAATTTAATTTAATGTGATTTGTCAGTTGAATGCTAACATTTTTTCTGCATTGTGACATGATACTGTAACTTTATTCGTTAATTAAAGATTAATTTTTTGCTTTTCTACTTTGTCGTGTTTCTTTTTTTGTTTGACTTTTGGTTCATTCTGCCTTGTTGAAGAGGCTGTTGTGTTGATTTGGATAATGCAGTGTTGAGGTGTACAATCTGTTTTAGGAAATCAAACCTTACAAATACACAGTTTTTGGCTTTTCACTAACATGTGTCTTGGTGTTGAGGACCGGTGCATCTTTGAACCTAAGTTCAATATGAGTCGAGTTCTGTTTAAATCAGATACTCAAAGTCTTTTACTCAAGTCATATTGGAATCCATGAATTTGTAATGAATTTTGCAATAAGATATCTACACATTTACTCAAGTAGGATTTTTCCTCTTCACACCTCTGATGTCTTTATTCAATCCTCAGAACATTATCGTCAACATAACTTCCACCCCGATATGTCTTTTTTTCGTTCCTACTTTCTTTGTTAAAAAAAAAAAAAAAAAGGGTGGAGCTGGAGGTGAGTTTCAGTTCACAGGTAAAAAGGGTGAAAAACGCTGGTATGCGTTCAGCAAATACGGCGCATTCGAAAAAACAGCTGAAAGGATTCGGAGCGCCGGCGAGAAGCCGCTGTTGATTTAGTGTGATTATGAGAGTGGTGTAGAAACGGGAGGGCGCATGATAAAGTGTGTATCAACCGTCAAGGTCAATTGGCCAGGTGTTTTTTTTTCTCTGGAGAAATACTTGCGGAAACCTTGGATTGTGCCCAAAAACGAGGAAAAAACAGAAACAACGATATTTTGAAGGAAAGTTCAGGAAGTAGGTTCAACCTGAAACTCGTTTTTTTGCAAAATCAAAGTTATGTACAGGATACAGAATCGAGTAGTTCACCTCTCGAATCTTCTAGTCTGAGTTTTTTATTCAAGTGACTCCCATAGACGCTACACAATGCGATAGATCAGGGTTTTTTGGTCCGAATCTTGACAATTAATTTCACAGTAAATATGGGGGTCACATGAAAAAAGAACTAACAACACGAACCATTTCATCAGTTTATCATCATTTGTCCTGATTTTATACCGATTGGCCAAGCAGAGGGACCGAGCTGGGAAGGATGTACTGCAAGTTAGAGCAATAAAGGATGGAGATGGAAATGTGTTGACTAGTGAGGAGAGTGTGTTGAGAAGATGGAGGAAGTATTTTGAGCAGCTGATGAATGAGGAAAATCAGAGAGAGAGAAGGTTGGAGGATGTGGAGTTGGTGAAGCAGAATGTAGATAGGATTAGTAAGGAGGAAGTGAGAGCAGCGATTAAGAGGATGAAGAATGGAAAGTCGGTTGGACCAGATGACATACCGGTAGAAGCGTGGAGATGTTTAGGAGAGATGGCAGTGGAGTTTTTAACCAGATTGTTTAACAGGATTCTGGAAGGGGAGAGGATGCCTGAGGAATGGAGAAGGAGTGTGCTGGTACCGATCTTTAAGCATAAGGGAGATGTGCAGACCTGCAGTAACTACAGGGGAATTAAGTTGATTAGTCACACCATGAAGTTATGGGAAAGAGTAGTGGAAGCCAGGTTGAGAGAAGAGGTGACCATCTGTGAGCAACAGTATGGTTTCATGCCGAGGAAGAGCACCACAGATGCCTTATTTGCTTTAAGGATGTTGATGGAGAAGTATAGAGAAGGACAGAAGGAGCTGCATTGTGTATTTGTGGATTTAGAGAAAGCGTACGACAGGGTGCCGAGAGAGGAGTTGTGGTATTGTATGAGGAAGTCAGGTGTGTCAGAGAAGTATGTGAGGGTGGTGCAGGACATGTATGAGGACAGTGTGACGGCAGTAAAGTGTGCAGTAGGTACGACAGACTGGTTCAGGGTGAAGGTTGGACTGCATCAAGGATCGGCCCTGAGCCCTTTCCTGTTTGCAGTGGTGATGGACAGGTTGACGGACGAGGTCAGACAGGAGTCTCCCTGGACTATGATGTTTGCAGATGATATTGTGATTTGTGGTGAGAGTAGAGAGCAGGTTAAGAAGAGCCTGGAGAGGTGGAGATATGCGCTGGAGAGAAGGGGAATGAAAGTCAGTAGGAGTAAGACAGAGTACATGTGTGTGAATGAGAGGGAGGGCAGTGGAGTGATGCGGTTGCAGGGAGAAGAGGTGGAGAAGGTGGAGGAGTTCAGGTACCTGGGGTCAACAGTGCAAAGTAATGGAGAGTGTGTTAGGGAAGTAAAGAAAAGAGTGCAGGCAGGGTGGAGTGGGTGGAGAAGAGTGACAGGAGTGATTTGTGATAGAAGAGTATCTGCAAGAATGAAAGGGAAAGTTTATAGGACTGTGGTGAGACCTGCGATGTTGTATGGATTAGAGACAGTGGCATTGAGTAAAAGACAGGAGGTGGAGCTGGAGGTAGCAGAGCTGAAGATGTTGAGGTTTTCGTTGGGAGTGACGACGATGGACAAGATTAGAAATGAGTTTATTAGAGGGACAGCACATGTAGGATGTTTTGGTGACAAGGTGAGGGAGGCGAGATTGAGATGGTTTGGACATGTGCAGAGAAGGGACATGAATTATATTGGTAGAAAAATGCTGAAGATGGAGCCACCAGGTAGGAGGAAAAGAGGAAGGCCAAGGAGGAGGTTCATGGATGTGGTGAGGGAAGACATGCAGGTAGTTGGTGTAAAAGAGGCAGATATAGAGGACAGGGTGGTATGGAGACGGATGATCCGCTGTGGCGACCCCTAATGGGAGCAGCCGAAAGAAGAAGAAGAAGAATCATCATTTGTCCTGATCTGCATTGTTATATTTTCATTATTGGAACTCAAAGTTGGTGTATGTACACGTGTTGGGGGAATCTGCTGTTTGAAAATGTAACATTTTCTTTTATTTCTGATCAAAGGAACAAAATGAAGTAAATGAATAAAAAGAAAAAAAAAGATTCGTTCATTTTGATGAACAAGATTCAAAGAACCGAGTCACTAAAATGATCCAATCTTCTCATCACTAAAGCCTAATGTGTGATCACTAAAGCTGTCTGATGTGCATGTTTCATGTTTCTAATTGTGACATTCTTTATGGTTTTGAGGATCAGCTTTGGTTTTGTTCTCTGCTGTTTCTGACTTTGTTCCATTCTGTCGTACTTGCATGTCGCCGTACTTACCTTTGAAATCCCCTGCAGCATGCAGAAGTCAGAATGCTTGACATGAATACGACTCAAACTCCATTTCCCATCAGACACTGCAGCCTTCAAACATGGCCACCCTGAGTTCCAACAACTCCAGCACTGATCACTCGCACCTGTTTCCGATTACACACAGTTTAAAACAACTCTCATCACTATATACACTGTATATTATCCTAGGTATTCTTGAATATACCATGTACGTATATCTCATATATTGTACACTCATATATTCCACATATACAGGCATGTGAAAAAGAAAGTACACCCTATATATATATATATATATATATATATATATATATATATATATATAAAGACGTGTATATAATTAATTATTACTGTTCTTTGAAGCTTAACAGCTTCTGTACATATTTTTGTCCCAGAGATTTTTATTTATTTGTTTGTTTGTTGTACACATATTTACATATTTGCTGCACTTTCTTTAGTTGCACAACTGCATTTTGTTGTGAGTGCCTGTAATTTGTGCAATAACAATAATGTTGTATCTAATCTAATCTAATCTAATCTAATTGACTTGGCCGTTTCCATGCCTTTGTTCTGTTTTGTTCTCCCAGTTTTTGTTTTCTTTATGCTTTCACATTCTCATTATTGTTTTGTTGAATTTTTGTTGTTTCTAGATCAGACCCGCACTTGTTTTACGTGAATGATATTGGATTATGGACGGTGGATTGGATCGTCCTAATCTTCATTTGCATCCCACATCTTCAAAAACTGCACATAATCGTCAGTCAAAAAGGGCTTCTGCCCACTTCCATTTTCTAAACACATCATCAGAGTCTGCTTTTCCTTCTCAGTAAGCACAATAAAAATGCATGCTGGCAGAGAGGAAGGCTGGACGACCATGACCTTGAGCACGTACATCGTGACTCGGCCCTCATCCGTGCCCACGGCAGCCGCTGTTCCTTTCAAAAATTCCCACATTCTCCTTTAGTGCACAGGAAAAAATGACAGAGCTCATTTCCCTGGGCGATGAAACGTTGTTGATCTCCGCATTAACGTGCCCTGATGGGATCTCAGGCATGCTGAAAACTATTTCAAACCGTTTCCTGCTTTTTAAAAAGTGTTCAGGCAGATTAGCTTAATTGAAGAGGGCAAAGCAGGAAGTTTTAAAGTCACATCGGTAATTAATAGGTCTCTTGGCTGAGAGGTGTGTGTGTTTGTTTGCATGGATTCAGGAAAGCATTGGAAGGAATATATGAAAACAGGGTGAATCCTGCACGTAATAGGAGAACATCTGAACATCTGAGTCTAGTCTCTGAGTCATGTGGAAATGGTGGATCAGTGGTTAGGATGTTCAGACTTCTGATGAGAAGGTCATACAATAAATTGCTATGTTTTGATAAAATTTTATAAAATCTGCACAAAGCAGGCCTTATTAGTATTGAGGACATTATGGATATTCGCAGTATATCATTTATGTACGGTTTTACTTTCAAAATAAACGTCAGTCAATATCAATAAAAAAAAAAAAAGAACTTCTTTCATGGATCTTTAGGAAATTAGGATGATACAACTCCCTAGAAATCTGGAGCATCTGGAAATCTAGAAACACCTGGAAGACTTGACATATTCATTTGCATGTTCCATTTTCAAAACATTTTAACGATTCCAGATTGCAGATCCGTAAACGTAATCTCCTAAGCGTCACGAGAGCTGACGCTCTCCGTGCATGTTTCCCTTATTGAATCTTTACCAAGCTTCGTTCTTTGGCTGAGCTGAAGTGCTTACACTACTTATCAGCGTATTATGTTCTCCCAGCGGCCCGCTGATGGAGGAAGATTGATGGGGAAGTCCCTAAACACCACAGGCGCACACTATCATACAGTGTAATAGCTTATAGAGCAAAAAATAGCCTCAGCGCCTCGGATCCTCGTGCCGTATTTGTAGTCGACATGACGCAAAGCACGATTAGGAAAGCGAGATAGAAATGCGTATTATATGAATGCACACAAGGCAGATACACTGTATGGACAAACGTTTGTGGACACATAACCACAGAATTTGCTTCTTTTTGAACATCCAATTCCACATTAAGTCTGAATTATAATAACCTCCACTCTTCTGGGAAGGGATGATTTTAGAGTGTGCTTCTGGAGATTTGTGTGAGGTTTATTCAGCCACAAGGGTGGTAGTAAAGTCAGGTACTGATGTAGGTGAGTTGAGGAGGTCTGGTCAGTGTTTCAATTCATCCCAAAGATGTTCATTAGGGTTTAAGCTCTATAGCAGGCCACTGAAGATCTTCTAAAGCATGTTTTCATGGAGCTGGCTTTATGCACAGGAACATTGTCAAGCAGGAACAGGTTTTGAGTCTCGTTGTTTAAGACAAGGGGACATTTCCTGCTACCGCATAGACGACGTCCTATACAATTGTGTGTGTTCAAGTTTGTAGTAACAGTTTGGAAGAAGAACCACATATGGCCGGAAAAGTCAGGTGTCCCAGACATATAAAAAAATCGGAATATTTTAATACTGCATTTTATTTAGTAAGAGAGGAGTGCAGTGGTGCACATTAACATAGTATATATCATTTGTATCTGTACTTTAATGAAGGATTTCCATTTAGGGAGACTTTTACTTTAACTTCACTACAATTTCAAAGTCAAATATCTTTTTACTCAACTACATTTTGTGAAATCAGTCGTTCCTTTTTAACTGCGTGAATAAAAACATCACTGGTCAAACACGCAGCAAGTCAAGCAAGTTGTTACTGTGTTCGTTACTGATAATCGGAGTACTGTATACAATATTTTTAATGTCTTCTTCTACTTCTTCTTTCGGCTTCTTCCATTAGGGGGCGCCACAGCAGATCATCCGTCTCCACACCCCCCCTGTCCGCTACATCTGTCTCTTTCACACCAACTACCTGCATGTCTTCCCTCACCACATCCATAAACCTCCTCCTTGGTCTTCCTCTGGACAGGACAGGTTTGTTCGTATCCGCGAAAGTTCGTGAAGTGAATGTTCGTAAAGTGGGGCGCGTCTGTACATTTCAAGGCAAATACGTTTGTGCGTTTACTCAAGGCAAAGTGAGGTAAAAGGGACACTTTTACTGGAGTAATATTTTACAGAGAGCCTCTCTAATTTAACTGAAGTACAGGGTTTGTGTACTTCGTCCGCCACTGGAGGAGTGTATCTCATAACCAAAAAGATTCCCTAAAATCATTCGACAAAACCACAAATTCGACAAACCGACAAACACAGAGAATGATTTAGTGCATGGCTGTAACTGATACTGATTTGCTTGCTTTTTAGTGACTCATTTGAAAAGAAATATCTAAATTGCTCAGAATGAGCACAAGCGAAACATGCCAGGAACAAATTATCTTTAAAAATGTTTTTCTTTCTAATTTGTGATTCAACTTCATAACAACAGCTACTGCGTGAAATATGAAGTATGACATATAAATTGATATACGGTAATGGTTGTTTTTTTTACATCATTTATCCAGAAGTGTAAAAGTATACAACATGATATATTCAAATCAGCTCTGGGAATGCAGGCAGGATGTCCTAATTGTGCTTTATGCATCCAAAATGAGCCATTTATAGATAATTCATAATCCCGAACAGTCGATTCGGACGTGTGCGTAAAGCATGTTTCGGAATCTGGCTCATTGACACGAAGGTAAATGATTTAAACAGGGGTTTCTACAAGTTCAGAAATTGCATTGTTTTGAAAAGGCCTTAGCTCTGACAGAAATACGCCGGAAAGTATTGCATTTGGCGGTGAGCACAGTTTCCCATAGACCGCTCTGTTGAACTCAGCTCTGAGCTTCTTGGACGCGAGCTGACTGTTGAGCTAGTGGGAGAGGGGAGATTGCTGTGACCTTGCTCTGAACCCCTGCGCAAACTTGGATTACGTCTGGAGCAGTTGGAGACAAAAAAAAACTTAAATGAACTTAGTGATTTAGTGAGGCGGCTCACAGACGGGTTTTTTTTTTTTTTTTTTTTTTCAGTAATAATGGTAGGAGGGAAAATGAAACTGGGAAGTTAAAGGTTGGATTGTGCAGAAACACAAAAACACACCTTGTTACAAAACACTGGCCTTTGACTAGAATTTTTAAAAAATTGCAGTTTGTCCTAGTTGATTTTAGATAATGCATCTTTTCTGACAAACTTGACATACAAAATATCGACAAAAGTTCTGGGACACATGACTTTTCCAAACATTTCTGTTGCTTCTACCAAACTGTTACCAAAAAGTCGAGGCACACAATTGTTTAAAATATCTTTGGATGCTGTAGCTTGAACTGGGAAACCCAAA
This sequence comes from Silurus aristotelis, assembly GCF_946808225.1. Taxonomy (NCBI): domain Eukaryota; kingdom Metazoa; phylum Chordata; class Actinopteri; order Siluriformes; family Siluridae; genus Silurus; species Silurus aristotelis. Next base: position 2,749,570 of record NC_139595.1, on the reverse strand, counting down.
CCTTTTCCAGCATGACAATGTTCACCAACCTCCATGAAGATATGCTTTACATGGGTTTGGTGTGTGGAAGATCTTGAGTGGCCTGCTAACACGCTCTGACCTCAATCCTATTGGGATGAATTTGACTTGACTAACACCAATATGGCTAAATGAAATCTCCACAAATCTCAAAAAGCACACTCCAAAATCTAGTGGAACATCTTCCCAGAAGAATGAAGGTGATTCTAACAGCAAATGATTACATTTGGAATGGGATGTTCAAAAAGAAGCAAAGGTGTTGACAAACCTTTTTCCATGTAGTGTATGAAAGAAAATCTTGGATATTTTGACTGTTCGAGCAGGTTCAACCTTGTGAATGATGAACTGTGGTGATGTTTCTGCAGCAGTATCCAGACCAAATTTTTCATTTGCTTTAATGGCCCAAATTACAGTTTATAGGTGTGTTTAAAAAAACATTTTAAGCAGACGTCTCTCATCCAGAGCGACGTACAAAAGTGCTTTGAATTCTAGGTTGAAAACTTAGGATACCATCAGCCTAAACACTGTTGAGAGGAATTAAAGCACACTTTTTTATACATAAGGACATAAAACAAACATGGGAGTCTCGAAATAATATTTTTAAAAATTCTATTCTGTTTAGTCATACATTAAAACAGTAGAATGCTAAGGGGAAGCTAACGTTATTATCTTGAAATCCAGAGAATACTAAACTATGCTAATGACCCAAAATGAGTCAACGTAGAATCTGAATCATGAGGTTACTGGAACAAAACTAAACGTCATATTAAAAAAATAAAAAAATGAGAAGTTCTTAAACCGGAAGGACATCGCTTTTACAGCTGAATCATCTGAATCATTTTTTTTTTTTTTTTTTTGCACTGAGACATACCTGAGGGAATCTAGGAATGCTAGGAATGCTAATATGCACAGCATATGCTATCTCTATCAAGAAAAGATAGCAGGAGTTTTTATACACTTGCTGCACCATTGTCTCAAACACACACAGGTTCAGGCAGAGGTGGACAAAGTAGTGAGATTTTATACTCAAGTAAAAGTAGAGATAAAAACATTTACTTAATTAAAGGTGACATTTTCATCACTTTGCTTAAATCATCTCTCAGGCTTTTAGTATTGACCATTGAACTAAATTTGCTATCTGCCTAGCATAAAATGTTAGCTTACTGGAATCAGTGCTAGTCTAGCCTAGCATTAGCAAAACAAACTTCCAAAAACAAAACAAACAAAAAACAAACTTAGCTTAGTTAAATATGTAAAAAAAAAAAAAAAAAAAAAAATGTTAGCCACGTTAACAAATTTGCACTAATGTACCTTAATATGCAACTCCCTGAAAACACTGCGGTCTTTAAACGTGAGATCATTTTCATTTGGATTCAGTTCTCCTTACTGACGTGATGTGACGTCACCCAAACCCTGTCCCTCCTTTCTGACTGTATGAGTGAGGGGAACTTCTCTGGGTGGTGGTTGCTCACTCCGAGTCCCGACCACGTTCTTTTACCGTGACATGATATAATAAAGACGCCTCGTGCCGCAATCAAAACAAGTTTAAAACAGAGCGTGCGCTCTACCCTGATTGGTGGCTTGGTGATTGACCAATTAAGTTCTTATCAACTAATAAATAAAAAAGAATGAATGATTTTGCTAAATGTTGTAAAAAAAACTTTCATATTTCACTTTCAAATGTAGTGACTTTTTCAGCCGTTTTTGGTTCTTGGCCAACTGTTACCACATCACACATCCACACACCAAGTTGGAGGCTTTGCATGAGCTAGCATGAAATGTTCCCCTCACTTCAACTAGGAAACCCAAACCTTTATGACCAGTGCATGACAATGCCCCTGTGCACAAAGCCAGCTCCATTAAGATATGTTTTACATGGGTTGGAATTGTGTAGAAGATCTGCTTCAGAGCTCTGACCTCAAATCCATCAAGGGTTACACCTACATCAGTATCTGACTTTAACACCCTTGTGGCTGAATGAGGACAAATCTCCACGAAATCTAGTGTAACATCTTCCCAGAAGAGTGGAGGTGATTCTAACAGGAAACGGGGACTAAATGTGGAATTAGAGGTTCAAAAAGCACATATGAATGTGCTTTTTGAGTGTCCGTAAACGTTTTATCCATATTATGTATAACAATTACTCAAGTATCCTTCAAACCAACTTCCAAATCCAAAGGACCAAAACAAGCTGGAAATCCAAAAAGGGTGGAAAATTCCGGCGTGCTAATTTTGCTACGGCGCCCTGATAACAAGTGAAACCGCTTCAAGACCCCGACAGCCTCATTCCCGTTCTCATTTATTATCCTCACCTGGACATTGAAAGAACTTCTGTTTTTGTTAGTGGAACTTATCAGCTCTCAGGGGAGTTCTCTTCCTCCTTCACATCTGAACTTTTCCTCAGGGTTATTGCGCACAAAAAGAAAAAACTCACACAAACACAGACATACACTATAGTCAAAGTCTTTGGAAAAAGGAAAACAGAGCTCTCAGTAACGTGGATGTCATGCACCCCGTATCATTTCTTAAGCCCACGATGGAGCCAGTTGTCAGTTGTGACGAATGCTAGCTCTTCCGCTTTCACAGAGCGAGGACATGGACTTTTGCCCTTCCTTCTTTTCCTCATGTACACCACAAAATCTCGTTCTGAGACTCAACGACTTTCTACTCCTTCTCCAAACCTTCGCTGTTTAATGTGTTTTATGTGGCAATTTATTGACAAAGTCAGTTTGCTTTATGACCCTCACACGTCCGAATGCACCAATACATTTACTGTGAAAACCACATTTAAAAAATTTACCTTATAAAAAAAATTTAAGTATAAAAGAATTGTGAAATAAAATCTGTTAAGAAAAACACATGAAAATTAATGCATCATTGTGTGAATAAAAAAGTTGTGCAAATTTGTTTGTTGTGAAAAATACAGAAAAAAATATCTATCATGTATTTGAAAATAAAGCGTTTTGTAAAACACACAGAAATTAAACATGTATAAACTTTCCTGCAAATGTTTGTGGACAAATGTTGTGGTACTTTTTGAACATTGCGTTCCCGTTTACTGTTATAATAACCTCCATTCTCCCCTGAAGATGTTCCACTAGATTTTGGAGTGTGCTCCTTGAGATTTGTGCTCGTTCATCCACATGGGTGTTAGTAAGGTCAGGTACTGATGTAGGTGAGAAGGTTGCGGAGGTCTGGGGTGCAGTCAGCTTACACATTCATCCCAAAGGTGTTCAATAGGGTTTGAGCTCTATAGCAGGCCACTCAAGATCTTCCACACACTTCCATCCCATGTAAAGCATATCTTCATGGAGCTGGCTTGCTTGTGCACAGGAACATCGTCATGCTGGAACAGATTTGGGTCTCCTAGTTCAGGTGAAGTGTAAAGAAAAACAATTTTGTGAGTCCAGTTTAGGAAAGTACCAACTATGGCTAGAAAAGTCAGGTGTCTCAAAACTTTGGTCCATATTGTGTATTTTTTATTTATTTTCTTATAGAACAGCTATATATCACCTCAGCTGAACTGTTTAACAGACGTAAGAATAGATGTGTTCTTGTAAAGTGAGACGACGCTGAACTCAAACCAGCGACTCCGATGTCTCTGCACTTTCTCATTTGCGTGGTAGCCCTGATTCCAACTGATGGCTTGATTCGAAAGACTCATCTGAAGTGACCCACTTTGCTAAGATGCATCTGTGAAACTCCCACATATTTCTGTCAGTTCACATCTGGTTCACATTAAACTCATTAAGTGTGTCTCTAATGTTAGCGTTAGCCTCAACCCTTAATATTCCCTAAGAGCTCTGGAATAAGTGTGTAAATGTGTACTTTTTGCCAGTTGGGCAATAATTACTTGAAAAATGCAACTGTTGATAAGATCCTGATGTCCAAGATGTTCGGTAAATTGCATAGCGGTAATGATTAATACTCCATCGTATTGTTCACCTGTCCATGTTAAGACACTGTAAGTAAACATAGACAATAAAGAAAGAGCAATGTCATAGTTTGTATTGATTTTAATTTGTCTGTGATTTCTGGCATTTGTACTTGGACCTGTCTTGGTCTTGGGTCTCTGCATTGCGGAGATCTTTGGCCTAATGCAGGATTGTTAAGGTACAGTATCTCACAAAAGTTAGTACACCCCTCACATTTTAGCAACCATTTTAGTGTATCTTCTGTAGTCAATGTGCAGATTGTATAGCAGTTCAGATTTACTGTCCTCTGAATATACCTGAACATACAGCCATTATTGTCTAAATAACTGGCAACAAAAGTGAGTACACCCTCAGTGATAACAGCTGTATGTTGTGTGACACGTCCTGTTCATCATGTTCATGCTTTTGTCTGCTTGACAGGACCATACAAATGTGTGTATCTTGTATTAGAGCAGTTGAATTTTGGTGCTTTGAGTCCAATTCTCTCATACTGACCACTGGATGTTCAACATGGCACCTCATGGCAAAGAACTCTGAGGATTTGAGAATGAGAATTGTTGCTCTTCACAAAGATGGCCGAGGCTATAAGAAGATCAGTAACACCCTGAAACTGAGTTACAGTACAATGGCCAGGGATTTTCTACAGAGGTTTTTTCCAGGCAGTTTCAACAGACATCGCAAGGGTCTGTCCTCGTGCTGTGCGTCAGGTGTAGAAGGTGATGAGTGCTGCCAGTATTGCTATGGAGATCGCAGAAGTGGAAGGATCATTTGTCAGTGCTCAGATTGTATCCAGCATGTGTGGTGACGTCCTGGTAGGAGTATCAAGAATATTGTGTCCTGCCTACAGTCATATTGGTAAACTAGTTAACACAAAATAATGTAATGAAGCAGCTGGAAAACATGGCATAGACAAAGGTCCTTCATAATATTATGTTGTGCTGCGAAAAGCCATGAAAATAGCAGGATTTTAATGAAAGGCTAAACACAGAACAGGTGCACACATTAGGTAACAAACAAATGGCAAGACCAGGAGTGTGGAGAGGATCAAAACCAAACATGAATGAAATTGAAAACAACTTTTTTGAATTCTTGCCATGAAGCTTTAAGTGACTCCATGCCCCCCAAAAAAAACCTTTCCAGCTCCACTTAGTAATCCAGAGTTTGGAATTTTTAGGGATGACTCAGCTACCTTGACAAACAAGACAAATGTGCTTAGACCAAGGAGGTTCTGGACGCTGTTGCTGAGTGTTTTGTAAAATTCAACAAGGCTCGTGGGAGCATTAAATTTGCCTATGCATGTAGATTGAATTTCATATTTACAACCTCTTCGATCATTCAGATATCTATCATCAACACGTTTAAGCCCCGATTTGACTCCAGTGTGGTGGGAAGCTTTGTTCCAATTCCTCTGTATGTCTGAAGAGACTAGTTCAGGAAGAACAATAACATTACGATAAATCTTTACACAGGACACCAGAATATAAAGAATTTATAACTAGATTCTAAAAAAAAAAGCATTTACAGTTTTTCTCAGTTGTTTTGGAGCATTTTCCGAATCATCCTGGCATCCATGCAAACCAGTAAGTGCATTAAACAATTTGTTTTGTTTCTTACAAAAGCCGGTACTTTTCTCAAAAGTAAGTATTTGTGTCAATAAATATTGTCATCAGAAAAACACGTCCTTTTGTCGTTGTTTACAAACACGATCGTCAAAATGTTTAGTCGTGTTGTCAGTATGAAGCTGCACAGTTTCAGTGTTTCTTGATATAAACTAAAGTTTGTGTTACAGTGATTGAAAGTGTACAAAGTTGAATTTCTTCGGTTTGGTATCTATGAATTTCAGCAGCACAAATGTATTTATTTGTTGCATATTGGATTTATATTGATTCAGAATTCACACTTTTTTATTGTACTGTGTTACTGTTCGTTCGTTGCTTGGTTGTTCATTATTTTCAGAAATTGTACGTTTGTGTTTTGCTGTCTGTCGGCAATTGAAGGTTCACGTGATTCACCTTCGACCTGTTTTAGAAAACTTTTAAATTTTTGGTTGAAAATAGATTGAATTCAATTACTAAAGCATTTGCAATTTAATCAAAGTAACAAGAAATGTGTTTATGATGTGCACAAGTGACTAAATAACATGGAGATTAAACAAGGACGAAATTGTTCGGAGGAAAGAGCATGCCTGAAGCTCCGCCTTCTTACTAGTTAACCTATAAATTCTATTCTTTCACTTTGTCTTGCATTTGTGATGCAAAAGCTGCAAAGTCCAACTTTTTATAGTTCTACCTTATGTTTTTTGAGCTTCCACAATCAGGCTCCATTAGCTGTGTCAATATGATATTCTCCAATCCAGTGTTTCTGCTTTCAGGGTACCTCTTCTACTGTTCAGAACCCCAATATGAATGATAATGTTTTTCATTCCTGGCAACAAAAGCAATAAATCAGTGTTGCCATATTACAGTTTTCCTCAGTTGCTTTGGATCAGCGTTTCTCAGATCAGAAGTTCTCAAAACTACTTGTTCAATTGGCACATCTTCAAGTTTCTTGTGCCCATCATAAAAGCATTTTTCTCGTCACTTTAAACACATTGCGAATGTACATTCGTTTAGTTGATTGTGCACAATTGTCTGCTGTTTCTCACATTATCAGTTGTTTATGTTCATGTCGATCAAAATATATTGTACTGGTCCTCATCTGAATCATCTCAACCTCCAAAATATTCAGGAATCAGTTCATTGCATGAGTCATTGAATGCAAAATGGTTAAACCAGTTGTGAAAATCTGTCAAGTTTAAACTTTAATACATTTTTTTTTTTTTTTTTTTTTAAATTGATGAATTGTGTACTTGAATTTTGAATGTCACTATTGAAGGTGAGCGTACAGCATCAGATCAACCGATAATTAACTAGTTCTCTAAAACAGCTTAAGGATGAATTGGCGACAGAGTAAAATACAATTACAATTTCTGAAAATGGACGAACAACCAGGAAACGAACAAACACTAACACAGTACAGTAAAATTGTGAATCCTTCGTGTCTCTTGCAATCGACGTAATTCATCTTGTACATTTTCAATCCTTGTAATTCAAACCCTAGTTTATATCAGTCATACTGACAACACGACTAAACTTTTTTTGTTTGTGAACAATGACAGAAGGAATAATTATTCAATGGCAATGAGATGTTCAGTGACACAAACTGAGGGAGGAACTAATGATTTAAAGAAAAGTACAGTGTTTCAATGAAATTCAATGTGTTATTAAGGATGATTTGAGAAATGCTCTAAAGCAGGTGAGAAAAATTTTAATTGTGTCTAGCTAGACATGACTGAAATGCCTCCTATTTTTCATGCATGATCATACAGGATCATCATACTGTCTCCGGGATGAGCCAAGCCTGAAAATAGACTTGGACTTGAACCTCAACTTGACTCGCAATGAATCAACGCGCTTTCCTGCGGAGGATCTTTTTGTCGAGTAACTGTTGCTTGTGAAAACAAAGAATTGAGTCCCCTCTTTTTTATAAGAGTTGGAGTGGTGCTCTGTTTTATTGCTAGCAGCGTGGTACAGGAGGTTTTGCTAACCATGCTAAATCTGATTTATTTCTGATAAAAGGTAGGGATTTGCTTATCCTTAATCGGATGTTATGATAATCTGATAATGATAATGTGCTAATCCAATATACTCAGGATATGCTCACATTTCTCCTTTAAAGCATCAGCAGAATTTGTCCATTTCTACAGTATCTATGCAGGTCACTCAGATGCTTGTTCAGTCCCTCTACCACTGCTCCAGTCATCCCTCCATCCTCTACTACTGCTCCACTCATTCTTCCATCTTCTACCACTGCTCCAGTCATCCCTACATCCTCTACTACTGCTCCACTCATTCTTCCATCTTCTACCACTGCTCCAGTCATCCCTCCATCCTCTACTACTGCTCCACTCATTCTTCCATCTTCTACCACTGCTCCAGTCATCCCTCCCTCCTCTACTACTGCTCCACTCACTCTTCCATCTTCTACCACTGTTCCAGTCATCCCTCCATCCTCTACTACTGCTCCACTCACTCTTCCATCTTCTACCACTGCTCCAGTAATCCCTCCATCCTCTACTGCTACTCCACTTATTCTTCCATCTTCTACCACTGCTCCAGTCATTCCTCCATCCTCTACTACTGCTCCACTCATCTCTAAATCCTCTACCTCTGCCTAACGCATGTGCAAGATCTCATTGTCTAAAGATCTAACTACATAGTTATTTAAGTCTGAGTCCTAATGAGCAAGTAACACAATTAAGTCATTAGAGACCTCAAAATTATGTAAATTATAATTAAACACCACCAGTATGAAGTGTGGATCTGATTCGAAGTTATATCAGTACGTCTTTCTGTCGAGTCTGATGTTTATTAAGGAAAATTAAAACATGACATATCAGCTACACATCAGCTATGATGGTCAGAATGGATTGTGATTGAAATGTGTTTGTTTTCTCCTCCAAAAACCCTATATACCGATTCCATAGTCCTGTTGAATGGAGAAGTAGTTCCAGCATGTGTAGTTGGTGTAGTAGCTTGGTATTCTACGAGCTACTGAAGGTATTACCAAATGGGACTATGTGAAGTATGTTTATTTTATAAACAGTTTGGTGGAAATGGAGCTAAATCTTTCTAGGAAACAGCAAATGACTGCGATCTTATCACATCCTCTGGCAGATTAGAAAAGACTGAACTGAGATCAGGTAGAGAACCCTCCCAGATGAAGCAGTTAAACAGCCTGAGGCTTCCAGCGTTAACACAGTTGAACTGTTTACTCTGGCTGATGAGTGGACTTTCAACCTGAGACGAGACCGTCAAGCTGACCTTTTTGCTTGTTGTGCAGAGAAAACGTTTTAATCATCCGGTAATAAATTAAACATCATCCGAGTTATTGCTGTGAAGCAGTTTTTACATTTGCACTATGAAGTCTATTGAATCTTTGTTGAGTTGGTATCCACTAAACATTTTGGTTCAAATAATGATCACATTTTTAAAACGATTTACAGCACAGTGAAATTCTTTCTTTGCATATCCCAGCAATGTTAGGAAGCTGTGGTCAGGCATGTTACAGTACCCCTGCCGCACTGAGGGTTAATGGCCTTGCACAGGGGCCCCAATAAGCGGCAGCTTGGCGATGCCAGGGCTTGAATCTCCAACCTATTGATCAGTAACCCTGAGCCTCAACCACTGAGCTACTACCTCCCTCCTAATGCAGTGAGAAAGCCATTTAATTTGGCTTCAACTCAGTTGCAGGACACAGCGATGGACAGTAAGAAAGAAATTTAATTTGTCACTGTACTTAAGGAGCTTTTACAAATATCTTACTTTTTACTCAACTACATTTCCTTCTTATTTATAAGCCACCAATAAGCAACCAGTTTAAAACTTGTTTTGATTGGTGCTTGGTGTATTAACTGATCACCAAGATACAGTTCAGCATCAGTTTAACATCAAGCAGAACATTTAGAGAGGAATAAATGATGAAGAAACTCCAGACTCGAACTCGCCACAACTCACATGAGCTTATCTGCGTTATTTTTCCTGAAGTAGTTAAAAAGAAGGTTTTGAGCTCATGATCATTTGAATAGATATCAATCAGTGTTTGACTCATTAATATCGTTTTATTAATAGATCAGTGTGCTGAGAGTCACATTCGAGTCTTTTCACAGAAACTGAGTTGATGAAGCAAAGAGTCTTGTGATATAAATAATAATAGGAACATTATAGCCGTAATAAATCATAGTACTTTGGATACTTAAGTACATTTGAAGGAAAAAATCTTTTGTACTTTTACTCAAGAGGAAGTTTAAAGGGACACTTTTACTGAAGTAATATTTTACATGTTTTTTTTGTATTTCGTCCACCACTGGCAGGAAGTAACCAATGAATGGTTTTCAGCTTCACCCCAACACATAATGACATTTAGCAAATGTGTTTGGTTCTTCCTTTTGTGTTCTCAGTTCCTGATTCTTCATTATTTCCTAAAATCATTGCAAACACCAGGGATGTTGTCGGTTTTGAACATGAACACAGAATGAACCGAATGAAGAACAGTAGATTCTATATTTCTTTTTTCCTCCAAAAGGTTCACTAAAATGAACAGCATCCTTAGTAACTGCCTGGTCAGGCTTCACTTTCTCTCTTTCTTATTTCCTGCCTGATTCATCCTGAACCCTTACCTCTGGATAAAGTTCTCTTTATTTGGAGACTAATCAGTGCAGCTAAGGATGGTTCCACATGAACATTCCAAAAGATCTAAGAAGTTACTGCGGAGGGTTAAATTCAAGAACCATGATAATGAATTTGGACTGAAATGAATATAAAATGCGATGGTTTGGGGCTGAAGTCCATCAGTAAACAGTAAATTTTTGATAACCTCAAAAATGGTGGAACTGTAATGAATGAACATTCGGATGAGGATGGTTTCCTTTTTTTTTCCCACATAGCATCTCAGGAAGTTTTTATCTTTCCACTGTCAAGACTGTCTCGCTCAAACTTATAGAAACCATTTTATGAATTTAAAATCAATATTTGTAATCCATTTATTTACATAAAGGTGCTTTGAGACAATGTTCAAAGCACAAAACAAATCCAATTCAATTGAACTGAATGAGTTTAAGTTTGAGAATATTTTGGAAAATGTAAGCAATTATGTTTGTTACGAATCCCAGGGACGAATTTAGAAAACAATTAATGGGGTGGCAAGGGGGTGGCATGGTTCTTGTGGATTCATTGGGTGTATACACTGGGGTGGCCATTTTTATATTGATCTATAAAAAAATAAATAAAGACTTGTGTGGATGACTTTACCCGAACCTGATATCTGGATTGGAAATACAAACTAAACGAGATGGTAATGTATATTCAGCTTCTGTTTCTTGAAGTCTACACAAACCTGTAGTGAATTTAAATCTATGCCATGTATATTTATAGAAATTCTTCGATTCTTTAAAAGAGTCATTTCTTCAAATTGTGTCATTTGTTTGTGATCAGTGATCAGGCCGCTTACACTGAATGTTTGAGTCACTAAAACGAAGCAGTTCATGAGAGTCGTTTGTTCGGACTGCGCTTTAATAGAAAAAGAAGATTTCATGCCGTGTTTTCAGGTATATGTTTTTACGTCTTTACGTTGAAGTGCCGCTGCTGTAAATCGTTTGATTAAACTGAGCAAATCCATTTTTGATACATTGGAATACCAGTTCTGGGGTGGCGGAAAGGGTGGCAGTTGCTACCCCGTGCCACCCTGGTAGACCCACCCCTGATAAAATCCATAGAAAAACTCTTGACATGACTCTTTATATCTGCTACAACGATTGATAAGATGTAACTATAAATGGATAAATAGTCCAGCATCATTTTAAATCAATTATAAACAGCAATTTTTGGTAAATGTCTGTGGTGTAAAAGGAATAATACATATCAGACCATGCTGTTATAAAAAAATGTGTGTTAGCATGAGTAACCTCTGGGCCAAGGCCCTTTCATCGTTGCTTTAACATCGTGGCCTAAGTGTTTTATTCCTAACACATAAACTCCAGCCATGTTACAGAGCAGAAGTGGAATTCTTTTGTCCTCATAGTAGACTGCAATGGAATAAACCTGAATTAAACAATACAATAAGAATGGACCCGTGTTTGTGTACAGCCCAGGATTCTCCCAGGATACAAGCGCTGCCATGTGCCAGGCATAAATTTTCCACCAAATAAATATTTGCTCTTTCATTATGCCAACCTTAAATATTCAAAGCGCGGTTTGTAATTTGTCAGTTTGTTCGAAGCGGGCACGTACGCAAGCTGGCAAGAGTGTTTCCATAAATATGTGTTGCTTCAAACACCAAGAGGTTCCTGCTATAAAAACTCACGTCCTCAAATCCGGGGGTCAAATGCAGATAATCGTCCTGGCTTACATGCTGAACAAAAAGTGTGTCCTTGAAGCAACCGAGGGAAATGAGGACGCCGTGAATAACGGGTTTTCTTTAAAACGAGGAAACAACATCTTCTGGGGAATATTCAGAGAATAGTGATATTCGGTATTCTTGCGTAAAAGATGGACGTACGCCGCAGAAAGTGCGCGGATCCCTCTCTGAGCTGAAGGTCTAATATTTATTTATGAAGAACGCGCCAATTTGTTGAACTCTCGCCTGCCAACCTCTGCACTCATGTGTGTGTGTGTGTGTGTGTGTGTTTGTGTGTGTAGAAGCAACAAATTCCAGCCCATCGGCCTACTACCAGTTACTGTTGCAAATATTTCAAGGAAAAAAAAAAGAACTTTTAGCCCAAATCCCTCACTGATCCTAACACACTATAAACTTCCATAATAATATGTCATACAAGCCAAGCGCACAGCCTAATGCTTCGGGATAAATCTTCTTCAGCTACGGAGCAGCATCGTGACAGGAACAGGGAGCTGGAGCACCGTGTGACGTTACAGCGCCGTAAGTGAGTCGTGTCCGCTCGTGCCAAAGCTCATATCGATGGCGTGTGTTCCTGGAGTTCCTGAGGTTTATATTGTGGCTGGTACTTTGCTCCAGAGACTGAGAGAAAGGGGCATATACAGTTCAAAAGGGCAGCAGGGAGGGAGCAAGTGTTTACTCTGTGGAAACGCTTGTCTGGGCTGGTCTTATGATGGTGTCGCAATCGAACAAACAGAGACTTCAATTTGAAGAAAAAAAATAAATCAATCTATATGCAAGTCCGTAGCGCCCAGAAAGTTTTTTACGTTTTTTTTAATTTTTTTATTGTAGCCACACAGTAACGACTGGAATTTCTTCCAAAATATTTCATCACCGAATCACGTTCGGCCCACACGCCCTCACACGTGTACACACACACCTCAGATGAATTTCGACATGACGCCGTGTAAATGAAGAATGCGCTCGACTTGCACACAAAAGAGCAAAGACGGCATCCCGTAAATCAAAGTGTGACCACTCGGGTCAAAGTTCATGCACTTATGAGCCAAAGTTCAGCGCAACCAATAACAATCCTAACCTTAGATCACAAGGGGGCCATAAAATCCTAAAAGCAAAGGGGAAAAAGTCAAAGGGTGATAAAAGTATGCAAAATTGCAGGTTTTTTTATGTTTAATAAAAAGTTTTAGAGTTTAAAATGCATATATTCATAATCAATACTTTTGATCCGTTATTAGTTTAACGTCATGCACATAAATAAAGTGAACTCAAGATATAATAGATAATATAATATATCAGTTATTCTTTTACCAGTCTCTCTTTAATGGCCCAAAAAGCTTCCTGACACTGAAGACTCCTTCCTTAAATCCTTAAAGATTCTATGAATATTGTGTGATTAAAAACTTTTTTCCATATATATATATATATATATATATATATATATATATATATATATATATATATATATATATATATATATATATATATATATATATATATATATATATTTATATGTGTGTGTGTGTGTGTGTGTGTGTGTGTGTGTGTGTGTGTATCGGTTCATCATTAGGCTTCAATTATGTAGAATTGAGTCACAGCCAGAAATCACACTGGAGGAAGAACTTTTTATATACAATATACCAACAAAAGTATTGGGACACCGGACTTTTCCAGCCATACGTGCTCCTTCCCCAAACTGTTACCAGAAAGCTGAAGGCACAAACTTGTATATGGATCCTGTAGAATTACATGTTCTTTACTTGAACTTTGGAGACCCAAACCTGTTCCAGTACGACAATCCCCCCTGTGCACAAAGTCAGCTCCATGAAGATATCCATTAAATGGGTCGGAAGTGTGTGGAAGATCTCCTGCTATAGATCTCAAACCCTATTGAACACCTTTGGGATGAATTGGAACCCTGACTGCAGGACCCCAGGCCTCAGTACCCTACATTACTAATGGACTTGTGGCTGAATGAGCACAAATCTCCACAAACACACAGTGGAACATCTTCCAGGAGATTGGAGGTTATAATAACAGTAAATAGTCACTAAATGTGGAATTGGATGTTCAAAAAGTGTATACCAATATATTGATCAGGTGCCTACAAACATTTGTACTTATAGTATTGTATTTATCGTAGCGTAAATGTCAAATAGTTCCAAACAAGTTGAAATAATCTCGCCAGCAATAATATTAATAATAATAATGTTAAATATTAACCATCTTTGTAACTGAATACATAAAAGGTCCATATATTAAAACAGAGCTCATTTAGAGAATATGGGAAATAAAAGAAAATACCAAAAATACAATAATTGTAAAAGAAAAATTGTTATAAAAATGTTCAAACATTCATCATTCATTCTGCAATGAATAACCTATATCTAATTTGCGTTAAATCTATCTAACTGGAAAATGTGGGAAATATATTTCCGGTTTAAAGTAGCAGAGCAGGGAGAAGCGTCCGCCCTGAAGACAGAGTGATATCACAGAGGGTCACGTGGCTCGGAAATTATTTCAGGATCTTATCTGTTATCCGTAGCAGCATGATACCCAACACAAAGTAAACATCAGAATCCAAAAATGACCTTCTCTTTTCCATCCTAGCGTTTAAAAATCATTAAGAAGAATCAGATCAATCAAATCAAATCAAAGATCATCAGTTACGTTCCTGCTCTTGTTTATTTGTCCAGTGTGGGTGAACTCGCAGCATTCGCAAAGAAAATGCTCGCAGGTCTTCGGGATTATAAACAGTCAGCATGACTTCGCTCAAGAGTCTATTCAGCAAACGAATGAGGACAAGGAGGACAGAAAACACAAACACAAATATTGGACAAAAACGTCTTCCGCTTTGAGTTCAAGACGAACCTGGGGGAGGGGGTGTTAAATTTGGGTTGAGGAAACACACAGAATTGCTCTGGAAATGAAACGAAGCGGTTTGTGTTCTACAATGAAATTATACACACACACACATACGCCCCAACACCCCTCCCACCCACAAAAAATATACAGATGCAAGATACAAATACATGAATGTGAAATAAAATAGAAGAAAACACTCTTTGAAACACAGTATATTCATGAAGAAATAAATAAATTCTACAGAATGGACAAAAAATTTTAAAGTAAAAAGTATGGATTGTCATTCAAATGTTGCTTGTGGTATTCATGCACACACACACACACACACACACACACACACACACACACACACACACACACACACACACACACACACACACACACACACACACACACACACACACACACAGCATTAAAGCTTTCCCATTTCAGTGAGAGATGTGTAGCTTCATTAAATTCTTCTCTGAAGGTCTTTAGTGCTTCGATCTATTCTGAAGCTCTTCAGCCTCCATTTGGGACACGACTCAGTGAGTCACTTGGGTAATGAATTACTGTGTCCGGGATGAAAACCCAAAAAGAATTATAAAAATTGTAAAAAATGTAAAAAAAATAATAGAAATAAAATCACTCAATCAAAAATCCAAAAATGTTTTTCCCTTTATGTATGTATGAATATAATTTATATATATATATATATATATATATATATATATATATATATATATATATATATATATATATATATATATATATTGTAGGTGTGTAGGTAGTTCTGTCTCCTGTGTGTTGTAACAAGAAAAAAAAAGCAGCAGAAAAAGATTTTCTAAATGCTGTTTGTTCTAAGAAATATTGGATTTTTTTTATGTAATTAAATTAACAGATTTCTATCCTTTCAATCCTCAATTATAATCAGCAAAAACATCATCATCAACAACAACAGGAAGTGTACCATTTCTCATTAAAGATCTTTTCGATTCGAACACATAAAGAACCTAAAAAAATTCTAAAAAAAAAAATGTATAATAATAATAAAAAGAGCAACGGGTTACCCTGTATTAAACCATTACAATACAACTGAATAAGAGCTTTTTTTTTCTTTAAAAAAAAAAAAAAAAAAAGAGAGAAGAGAAGAGAAGAGAAGAGAAGAGAAGAGAAGAGAAGAGAAGAGAAGAGAAGAGAAGAGAAGAGAAGAGAAGCAAACCCTGTGCGGATTCGGATCGATCAGCAAACACGGACATGCTCATAAACAGGGAGTCGCTAACAGACGGTATCTTTATTGGACAAATATAAGCATTAATTTTTTGAAACGGCAAGCATTATAAATACAATTTCATTCATTCGGGATGGAGGGATGGAGGAGGGAATGATGGCAGGACACTAGGACAGAGAGATCTTCGATTCCAGTTTTAAAGCGATTTTAAAAATTGACATAGGAAAAAAAATGAAATTCTGACAGACATTTCTGATCATTTCAGATGGGATCCGATCACCTTCTGTCTTTCCGACTTTTATATATATATACGTACTCACACACACACACACACACACACACACACACACACACACACACACATATGTTTTGATCCATGTACTCACTGGAGAGACACCTGTAGTGCAGTGCGTGTTTTGGAAAAAGAAGAAGAAAACAAAAAAAAAAAGAAGTACCAAAGGCACGTGGTGGATCGGCTCTCGCCGTAGTCTTCATGATCAGCATCCAGAGAGTGTATTTCCAAAAAAAATTGGAGTAGGATTTTTACATTCTTTTTTTTTTTTATGCACAAACTCTCCAACGCTGAAAAAAGGAAACACATGGAACGAAGGAGTTGCGCTCTTTAGTTTTTTTTTCTGAGGGTGACTCCAGAGCTGTGATGAAAGCAGCCTTTTTCGGACGAATGCCAAGGATGATGTGGAGAAGATGAGTTGAGCAACGAAAAGGAGCTTTTTTTCTTTTCTTTTAATCTCTCACAAAGCAGGGTCGGTGTCAGGCCAGAGCCATGGGACACCACGTGTCGCCTCGGACGGATGCTGCTACGTCGCTGGTGGACATTAATCCCACGTTGGTGTACAGACCCTCCTGGCCCGGGTACTTCACTATGGAGCCTGTGGTGCCTGGGACTTCAATGTGACCCACCATACTGGAGGAATTCACCTGGAAGGAAAAAAAATTATCCAGTTATAACAAATATATTTGTTTTTGTATTTGTTCGCATGAGTTTAATGAAGAATGAAACCAATCAAGCATTCCTTTAAACAATGGCATGATTTTTTATTGTATTTTTTGGAAAACATATGTATTTCCTTAAAATAAAAAACGTGTATTTGACGTATTATTATGAGTGTTCCTATGATTAATAAAATACGATTGTAGAACTAGAATATTAACTAGAATAAAATCAGATGTTTTATATTTTTTTTAATTTCTCTCTGGGATAAATAAAAGCTACAGTATCTATTCAAAATGATCTAAAAATGTACTTACTAATATAAAAAAAATCTTATTTCTTATTACATTATAAAATAAAAATGTCAAATTCATAAATTATATATTTCTTTTTATTTAATGTATTATTTGTATTAGAAAATGTGATTCTGGTATTTTTTTCTACACTTTTCCAATGTATAAATATATATATAAAATAAATAATTATTATTTAGTACATATTATGAAATATTAGTTTCAGTCCTAGTTGGTTTGTGTCAAGGGTTAATTTCATGTATTTAAACACCCACAAATTTTGATTAGAATTAATTAATTAGAAATAGATCAGTATATTTGTGTAAATATTTTACATTTCAAAAAAATGTAATCATTAGAGAAATAGATCTAAATATTAAAGACTCGTCGGTTGAACTCACCGAGGTCACGGCCACCTGCGCAGATGGAGGGCTGTTTTTCGAGTTCTCTTCCGAGGTGGAAGACGATGACGATGTCGGAGTCACGGGGACAGAGCTGCTTCCTGCCGATCAAATCAATCACTGGATTAGATTACAGTCATTAAACTCGACACAAAGCTATACAGCGATGCTAATTTCCTGTCACTGACCGGACGATCCCTTTGTTTTGTTCAAGTTTTTCGGTTTTCGTTTTCTTGTCTGAATTCCTTCCTTCTTCATAGCCAGGGGTCGTGGGACCTAAATAAAACACAGATCAAAATCCACATGCATTCATTAAAAGATCAAGTCAGATTGTGTTTGTGGATGTAGAGTGTGTGCATGTGTCAAGTCAAGTCAAGAAGCTTTTATTGTCATTTCAACCATATATAGCTGATGCAGTACACAGTGAAATGAAACAACGTTCCTCCTGAACCCAGGTGCTACATAGAACAACATAAAACAACAGTCACAGAACAGAAGAACACAGGGCCAAGAACTAAGATCCTCACCACATAAAGTGCATGTGTGCAACTGGTGCAAACACAACACAGGACAGTGCAAGACAACACAGGACAGTGCAGGACAATACACAAAATATAGTTATATATATATATATATATATATATATATATATATATATATATATATATATATATATATATATATATATATATATATATATATATATATATATAATATGTGTGTGTGTGTGTGTGTGTGTGTGTGTGTGTGTGTGTGTGTGTGTGTGTGTGTGCATGCATGCATGCGTGGCCTACACACCCCATGTAATTTGGTGTAAAGTCCGCATGCATTGCACACTGGTTCGCCTTCTGCGTTCCTGCGCCACAGGGTCGTTGTGCTGGTCTGGCAGTTTGCACAAGACAGACCCACTCTTCTGGAAGATGACTGCAGACACACACACACACACACACACACACACACACACACACACACACACACAATTAACTTTATTTTTTCTTATTAATCAGTGATTACTCTGGTGTATATTGACCCATAATAAGAATACAGCAAATAAAACTACCGTTATCTCAAATCAACTGAATATGTCAAAGATGTAGTTATTTAATGATAAATATACACATTTTATATATATATATATATATATATATATATATATACATACACACACACATAAAATAGGCATAAAAAAAACCTAAATATTTAATTTGTACTTCTATTCCTTTTTATGTTTAAAATTGTATGCAGTCGTAAAAAGCATTTCATGTATGTGTATGTGACAAACAAAATTAGATTTGATTTGATTTGTTACGATACTATTTTTGTGATTTTACAAACAGTCAGCTGTTTTTTTTTTCCGTTAGACTCAAAAAATGCAACATAATATTAAGTCTATTTTGCGAGAGAGCTTTTCTTAAAATTCTTTCTGGAATAAATAAAGGGATTTATCAATTTTCTTAGTCCTGAAATTTCTCCTCACTGAACATATTTGGTCGACTAGTTGACCAGCGAAAATTAAACAAAAATTAAACAAAAAACTCGATAATATACTAATAATAATGCCTTTATATTAAATATAAGCATAAATTGTTTTATATGTTTTTCCACTGTTATTAAAATGTAAATTAGGAGAACAGAATTTGCCTCACAAACCCGAAATAAAAAATTTTATGGGATTTCTAAAAAAAAATTCACATTTTACAGTGTTCTGTAGTCGAGTACAAAGTTCTCCAAATGAGGTCTGTCATTGATCAGTTTTATTACAGCAATGAATATCATGGCCCACCATTAACCTGTTGTTAAAATGCAGATTTATTACTGGGTTGTTCTAATCAGTGACTGGTTTTAACAGGTTGGTTGAAACATTAAAACAATTAGGTATATAAATAATGGCTGGTCCTGCAATCTAAAACTTAAAAATAAATATATTGGGAAATATAGGAACCAAACGGTACTTTATCGCAGTGTTGTATCTTTTAGCTTGCAAAGTTGTACCTAATCCACCTTAAAAAGAAACTGAAGAAACTTACTCTGAAAGCCAGACATCATGCAACTTCTACAAAAAATCCACCCTGGATTTCTTACCCAAGAGACAAAAAAGTGTACATTTCATTCCAGGATGAATGTGTGGGTGGAAAGTTTATCATCAATAAATATTGAATATTGAAATCTTTAAAATATGACTGCATAATATCTAAATAATGAGGCTGAAAGTAAATATTGGAAATCTAAAAATGACAGATCCTTTATTAGTATTAATTCTACTGATATGGTTTTCACCTTCAAAAATTAATACTTAAAATCTTAAAGCTATTTTGCACCTTAACAAATAAAATGTATGCTACAAATAAAAAGGAAAAGTAGCATAAACCAAATATCATTAGAATGCGTTCTGTTATTTATCAAATAACTAAATAAAGATTTATATGTTCATATAATAAATCTCTTTCCTACAGGATGAGTTTATATTAAAGTTAATTTTGGGAACTGATCTGGAACTCATTTAGAGCTAATCCGTATCCAACTGTACTGTTGAAGGTGCTGGTAAAGAAGGTGCCTATTCCTCCTACACTAAATATATAAAACATGTCCACCTTCATGGTGCCTCTTGAGGTGCTGATAAATAAACGTGTAATAAATAAATAAATGTGTATTAATGGTGTATGTGGGATATATTTAAGTGCGGATCTATTGTGTTTTATGTTTAGTACTTTTTGTCTCCACATGACCCTCCTTTCCTCTCCTCTCCTCTCCTCTCTCTTTTTTTTATGGATTACTGGTGTGAAAATGAGGAAGCTCACCATGCGCTTCTGCTGCTTAATTAATGGTCTGCTCAGGCCGTTCATTTTGCTGTACAGGCCGCAGGCGTTGCAGAGAAAGTGACCGGTGCCGTCGCGCCTCCACAGCGGGGTGGAGATGGAGCCGCAGTTCACGCACTCTCGACTCTCCAGCGCGTCGTCGAGGAGGTCTAGCGCGCGAACACACACACACACACACACACACACACACACACACACACACGTGCACGTCAATGAGGCGTAAATGAATCGGCAACACGTCTGTGGCTGCTTGTAATTGCCTTGATTTGTTTCGTCTCTTACCGCCTGTGACTCTGACCACCATTTATTTTTTTGATTTATATATATATATATATATATATATATATATATATATATATATATATATATATATATATATATATATATATATCCCCAAAATCTATTATTTACATGCTTTTTAATGTTGTGCTATTTTACAGCATATATATTTTCGTATAATAAAAAAACCCATAATAAAACTTGTAAATATTTACATTTAATTATAATACATCCCCTCTTTTTTCTTTTTTGTATTGTAAACTGGTTCAAATAAAATCCGACAATATCATAATTCCTCTGTTCTGCTTTTTTCCCGTAAAACTCGGGCTGTAAACGCAGTTCAGATCGTTTCTGTTCAATTCTTTATCATTTTTCAAATCAAAAATATAAAACACATTTTTTTACATTTGCATTCACAGGCGTTTATTTTAATTTTGCGTGGAAAAAAATATTATTTCCAGCACATTTTACTTCCAAAATCAGCAGCAACGTCTTTTATCTACATTCGGATTGTTACATTTTGGATTATTATTATTTATTTTTTAATATATACATATTCATATAATAGATTTTGGTCTGTATGAAGCTGTTAAACCTAAACAAAAATATATAAATATGTTTTGTTTTTTTTCCAAACACACACACACACACACACACACACACACACACACACACACACACACACACACACACACACACACACACACACACACACACACACACACACACACAGAGAGAGAGAGACACCAGGCTTTGGGAGTGTGTGTGTGTGTTTGTATCCTGTACCTGGTCCAGGTCGGATGGACAGAGGTGAAGCTCGGCTCTGTAATGAATGCAGCATGGAGTTATCGAAGGGTCCCGCGGGCCATGCAGTGGGTAACTGGGGCAACTGCGCTCCCACGTAGGGCGCGTAGGGTCCGGTGTAAGAGCCGCTCAGGGGCCGGGGCAGGTACTGCTCCCTGCCGCCGGCGTTCAGCGAGCTCGCGTAACTCGAGTCCCTTGCGGTGCCGTTGTTCACGGGTGGGCTCGGTGAATAGTGAAAGCGTGTGGAGGTGGCGTGTGGGCTCCCGGTGCTGTAGGAAGAAGGGCTCTCGGGAGCGGGTTGCGACCACGCAGCGTGGCTGCTGACCGCGTGACTCGGTTGCGTCGCCGCCGAGCTCGGCTGCAAGTACGGCAGACTCGGGATCATTTGGCCGACACGTGAGGTCGGCACGTACACCGGCGAGTGGGGACTGGAGTGCATGTAGGCCGCCGCCGACGGCGACTCGTAGGCGGCGAGCGTCGAGTACATGTCGCTGTGGTCCACCACGATCCCGGCTTTGTGCGCACCGAGCTTGGCGGCTTGGTCCAGGTCCGCGAACAGCGGCACGTCGTCCGAGCTCAACGGGTGTCCGAAGGCGGCGTAGGAGTGCAGGTGACGCGTGTCTACGCGCCGACTCCCCGCGGCGTCCAGGGGCGACGTCCTTAACTCGTCCCTGTGCTCGCCGTGAACGCAGCCCTGCTCGGAGGGAGAGCCCGGGTTACTGGACACTTCACGCTTGACTGTGGCCCAGCTGTGCTCGCCCAGGTCCATCCAGGAACCGTGTGGTAGCTCGTGGGGTTTGGAAAACGGATACTCGATGTGTCAGCCTGCAGGGGGAGAAGATCGACTTTAGGACCATGTACCAAAAGAACATGAAGTGAAAACAATCCATCATTCTCATATAGACTTACAATGTAACCAGCACTAACTACAACCAAGAACCACAAACAACAACATCATTTACTTCCAAATGTTTGTCTGACATGTCCTTGGTTTGTTTTTTGTCCATTTCAGGATACATTTAGTCTGAAATGTGAGGAATCGAAGCTACGTGAGGTCTTCAATCTTAAAAACCACCAAAAACATCAATATTAAAATACCAACCAATCCAAAAAGGACATTTTTTTGATTGAACAGTAACTATTTTTGAAAGTCGGTAAAAACCAAAAAGAAAAAAAGTTCATCTCAGATGAGAAGGAGTGAAGTTTATAGACGAGTAGTACCTCATTGCAGACAATCAGCTAAAGTTTCCCTGATCCCTGTCCTTCTAAAGAGACTCCCGAGAAGATCTGAATCCATCCGTGTCGTGACTCTCAGTGCTGCCTCACTGGAGCCTCATCATTATTGCCAAAAAAGCAAACCCACCCCACACACATAGTAACAGATAGGAAACCAAACGCAATATGTCTTTCCAACAAGGAGATAACCGCGTGATAAGACCCTCAGGAGATAAGAGTTAACGGTGACGGCGCACCCTGAGCGCGTTCCAGCGGCGCTGCGTGCGCAAAAACGCATGGACTTTACGCAAACACTTACGCAGAAACGCCACTGAGGATAAAGTCAAAGTTTGTGCAGGAGAAAAAGTTCACCACTGACCTTCTACTGGGGTTTCTCCATCCGTGTGTTGGTGATATCCAGCGCTCATGACACCACTGAGGTTCTCTAAGAACTTTTCCGAATGGATGCTTTAGTGGAATTGTGACGACGTTGACGGGAGGAGGGGCCTCCGGAAAACTGCGCGCTGATTGGATGGCATTGTGCGCAGGCGCATCGCGTTAATGTTTTGGCTGGGATTGTATATAGACTGCTTTCTTTCTCACCTTCTTTCTTTTTTTCATTCATTCTATTCGTTCTTTCTTCAAACTAATATTTAAAAGTATATGACGTTATTATTA
Source organism: Silurus aristotelis (assembly GCF_946808225.1). Lineage (NCBI taxonomy): Eukaryota > Metazoa > Chordata > Actinopteri > Siluriformes > Siluridae > Silurus > Silurus aristotelis. Next base: position 2,726,157 of record NC_139595.1, on the reverse strand, counting down.
TCACGATAATAATCATTCTGATCGATTGTATTGATTTTGAAACGAATCTATTCGAAACCTCCTGAAAATTACATCCAGAATAATTACAATGTCAAAAAATTAAAAAAAGAAAAGGAGAAAAAATTTATTTCGTTCCTTTGACGAAAATGTTGATTGACTTTTGTTTGTAAAAAATGATCGTCGATTTCATTTTTGTTTGATTTTTCTGTACATTTTTGCTTTATTTCATTATTCATCAATATAATTAACGCGGTGTATAAATGTAAATATTTAGTATGAAAAAGAATCGTTTATAAAATCAGCGGTTTAAATGTAAAAGTAGAAAAAAAAATAGTGAAACGAAAATAAAACAAATAAAATGTGCTGTGATCAAAAAAATATTATAATCAGCCACGATATGCTTTTTCATAAATAAATAAATGCAGAATAAATATGCAAAATTAAGTGTTTGGATCGATAATGTTTTAATAAACAAAAAAACATTTGCAAAAATGTTTAAAATTTTTTTAAATAAAACAATATGACAGATAATATGTATTATTTATTATATGCATCTACATAACAGTATTATTATGCTGCCAATTATTATTAATTATTATATGTTTTATTTGTGGGGGTCGTGTGTATGTGGAATAGGTAAAACTTTTACTTAGAGTAAAGGTATTTTACACACACACACACACACACACACACACACACACACACACACACACACACACACACACACACACACACACACACACAGTGATGGAATCAGGAGTGTTTGTGGATGCCCAGTGTGATGCAAATGAACGCCGCGGTTAATTAGTTTATGGAAGCCGCCGGGTCTGTGTTTAGCAGGTTAGCAAGGTGAGAGATTGGGCACAAACACTCAGCAAGGGATGGCATCACACACACACACACACACACATACACACACACACACACATACACACACACACACACACACATACACACACACACACACTCCGCCTTTGAACAGAAGATAATTCATTCAGGCCCAATATACATCATCACCTTATGTGGATTGATGAAAAGATGAAGGTGAAGGAGGATCTGAGGATGATGAATCACTCTCTAACCACCTCAACTCTCCAACCTGATGGATTTACCTGCCTCATGTCATCTCACTGATTTTTATTTACTGGTAAATACAAACAAACAAACAAAAACTCAGCACAACCCAAATATGATTAAAAACTAGATCTGAAATATTTTATTAATTATATTTATAATATCATTATAAAATATAATATATTTTATAAAACATAAATATTTTATAAAAAAACATTATAAAAAAGGAATTGTTGATTTATATTTATTTATATTGTTTATATTTATATATATATTTAGTCTATCTATTTTTATATATTTACTTTTGGACTGTCTGCTGTTTGTATTTATTTGTGTGTTTGTTTATTTGTTTATTATCTTCTTACTTATTCATCTTTTTATATAGTAGTTTTAGATTATTTACCTAGAATTATTCGTTTTATTTATTCATTTATATTTATGTATTTGTTTGTTTTGGTTATTTTAATACCCATTATTTACTTATATAGTGGTCACTTTATTATTTGTTTGTTTGTTTGTTTGTTTGTTTGTTTGTTTGTTTGTTTGTTTGTTTGTTAAATTATCTGTTGTAAAATACACAAACTAAAATTCACAGATGAATTTTATTCATCCTTAATAATGTACATTAACCAGAAAACACTGGGAACAAAGGCCTACACAATTATACTACACAACACTTGTCTACACAACACTCCACTCCACTACACAATCACACTCCTTAATACAACACTCTCCAAAAAAACTCCATTACACAACACTCCACTTCACTACACAACAATCCACTACACAACACAACACCTCATAACACTCGCTACACAATGACACTGCTCTACACAACACACCACTACACAATTGCACTCCACTACATTATAAAACACTCCTCTATACTCCTCTACACAACTCTACACAACATGCTCTACACACTGAAACACTCTCCACTACACAACACAACACTATCTACACAAATTCGTCTACACAACACAACACAACACACCACTACACAATTACATTCCACTACATTATAAAACACTTCTCTATACTCCTCTACACAACTCTACACAACACTGCTCTACACACCAAAACACTCTCCACTACACAACACAACACTATCTACACAAATTCGTCTACACAACACAACACAACACACCACTACACAATTACATTCCACTACATTATAAAACACTTCTCTATACTCCTCTACACAACACTGCTCTACACACCGAAACACTCTCCACTACACAACACAACACTACACAACACTATCTACACAAACTCTACACAAGTCTCCACAACATGAAAAAAATACAATCACAAGAATTTCAGTTAAGTGTATAATATTAATGAATTTTAAATTATTATTATTATTATTATTATTATTATTATTATTATTATTATTATTATTATTATTATTATTATTATTAAAGCACTATTACTTTTTTATGTGTTTAATCCGCGTGGTCATATTAGATAGACGCTGGACGGTCTCTCACACACACACACACACACACACACACACACACACACACACACACACACACACACACACACACACACACACACACACACACACACACACAGCACCTACATCACAATTACACGCTAACAATTACAGTGATTCTACATTACACATATACACGCACACGCGTGCCTGTGTGTGTGTGTGTGTGTGTGTGTGTGTGTGTGTGTGTGTGTGTGTGCGTGTTTCTGTGCGCGTGCAAGCGTGTGTGAGTGCGAGCGTGTTTCTGTGCGCGCGCGTTAGTAATTATTTATAATAATCTTAGTGTTTTTATTTCTCTTAAATACTTTATTTTATTTTCAGCGTCATTAAACTCGCACAGAGAAACCTGAACATCTGCACACAGCTGGATAAGTGCTGTAATGGTGTGATGTTAAGGCATTGGGGTAAATGGTGATGATGCTGGTGTTTGTGGATTGTGTGTTTGTGTATCTGCTCATTTGTATGTAAAACCAGCTGCAGCCTACAGAAGTCGATGTGTGTGAGCGTGTGTGTGTGTGTGTGTGTGTGTGTGTGTGTGTGTTAACAGACAGGCAGACACTTCATTATTTTTTTGGAGCTAAAGAAAGACTATTACAGCTTTTATCTCTGGCCGGATGTACTTTGCCCTTGTAACGTGTAAGACATGCTGGAGACAAAGCGAGACTTTGTGACAGGAGAAAAAAAACATAATTGTATTATTATT